>NC_047146.1:32502164-32840914 GCF_009829125.3 Periophthalmus magnuspinnatus | reverse complement strand
CGTTATTCCCCAACCCACCGGTCCCACCGAAGCACACGCTCCCCGAGTCCAGCTGACAGGACATCACTCTCATTTCCAACGACCCAGAGCCCGACACCGGCGCAGACGACTGTCACTGATGCCTCCGCAATTCCTTAACGCAGAGCAGACGTTTTGTCACAACACGTCCCAGTTTGTCACCCGGAATGGAAACGTGACAGCAGGGCAGTCCGTGTCCACGCCAGGTGAGGAAAAGGGGAAAAGTTTGTTAGAAAAGTGAAGGATGTTGTACTTTTCACGACACAATAACCGGTGAAATTATTGGCAAGGCTGGATGGATAGAATGGGAAATGATGCCGGTGTAAATCCCTCCACAGACTCATAAACAAACATAATGAGCCACAGCTGTCCTCACATCGCTCCGGTTTGGTGTAAACACTCACACTTGTTTTCTTACATAAAGTTCACGTGTCCACTGGGAATCAGACTGCTGTAGATTCACTGGGATTTTGAATCAGGTGTAATTGGGACTGAAACATGTCACAGGAGAAAAGGAACATGTTTTATGCTGACGTGTGTTCAAGGTTTTTGTTCGTTCTCTTTGTCCATCGTGACATAATGTAACTCTGCCCATAGACTGTGTACAGTATGTAAACGGTTAGCAATGCTTTTTTTACGATTCCCAAATAACATGAGTTTCGTTAGTTTGTTTTTATTCAATGATCATTTATTTTTATCAAACAAATTTTTAAACTTTGATAGTTACAGGAACCAAAAGCTAACTTCAAACCATCCCCTGAACATATAATATTAGTATCATCATTAAAAAGTACATTTCATTAGCTTAAATATGTTACATATTTCATTAATTATGAATAATGTAGGCCCCAGTATGGAGCCTTGAGGTGCCCCACACGTTATGTCCCTAAACCCTCATTTGTGCGGCTCATTCTGTACAGTTTGTCGTCTTTCCCTCTGTAAACGTTTTTAGTCAACCCTCTAAAGTCATAGTTTTCAGATTTATGTATTCAAACGATCGATGGTGCTGAACGGCTTTTGAAGAGCGATAAAATTCACAATTACACATTTATTTTTTCGCTGCTGTTTTAAATTTCCTCCATTAAATCAGTTAAGGCTAAACTGCTGTGGATTTATTTTGTCTAAACGTGTTCTGACAGTCGGAGAACAACTTGTGCTTTTCGCCAAAGCCACAAAATCTCGTGTCAAATAATTGTTCTATTTTTTTGTAAAACTGAGGCAGGAGAGAGACTGGACGGTGATTATGAAACAGAGTTTATCTGATCTGAATAATGACATACAACTTTGGCTGTTTTCATTCTGTTTGGAAAATGTCCACTTTGAAAAGAAACTCTGGATTTACGACCAAAGCAAAGCCAAAATATTCATAAATGCACATTTTTATATAAAGATACAGTTTAAATGTCACACTGCACTTTCTCTATATCAGTGTTGGTTCTACTTTATTATTATTGTTTCTTTACCAGTGCAGGTCTGTGTTTCTTTTAGGTTCAGTCTAAAAATGTCACTTATAATAACACTGTACATTATTATTATTGTTGTGACCTTTTGATGCAGTTATTTCCACGAATAGAATAAATGCATAAATATATTTTTGTTCAACTGTAAAGGGAAACATTTAACTTATGTTCTAATGGGGATTTCATAAGTTTTCTTTTTCCTGCTCCTTTTCGAGTTTAAATAAGAAAAACAAAATGAAATGTGCCTTAAGTGAACTGGACACATGTGGACTGAGCTCTTGTGTTCATGAATCTGCTCCAAATAAACACAATAAATGGATCAAAACTTTACCAACAAGTCTCAGTTCCATCCAAAACTTCCTCCTGTTCTAGAGAATACTGCAGTATCGTAGTAACTGTATTAAGTATCAGTGTAATCTGTTCAACCAAAGGCCTTTACAGACTCACTTTATGACACTCAAACTTTACGGTGGGGAAAATAGATTCAACGTTTCAAAACATCTCACCGATCTGACTCTTTTCTCTACGATATGACGAGAGCAGGCTGCAACGGCGACCACAGACTTCCATGTAAATAAACACTTGTGGCTCCAGCTGGTTTGCTGGTGCAGCGATGATGAGATTAAATTAATCGTTTTCAGGAGGAAATCTACTTTTGAGTCTCACGGTTTTATTTGAGTTCACTTCTTTTGTTTTATGGGAGTCAGACCCTCCACTCCACGTACTAGATATTTGAACTCCACGATTAACGCTTATTTTAAAACAATTTAGAACATTTATAGCAGAAAAAAACCTCGCTTTATCACGACACATCTCTGTATTTGTCGAAGGTGAAACGAAGAAGCTGATTGGTCGTCTGTCGTTCTGCACAAAGTCACATTCCCCTCGCCTCAGATGAACAGATGAGATGAGATTCTGCACAAATATTTGCCGTTTTTCAATGTAAAGTAGAGTCGATGGAGCCGATGGAAGTGCGCCCGTGATCACTTCCCGTTTGTCCGTCTTTTGTTTTGACGTTTGACAGACTACGCATGTCGCTGATCGGCTAAACCGCCTGTCAGTCACCATGCCCATCGGAAAACGAGGAGATTCACCGTTGGTCGGACTCGTGTCGCGTGTTTTTCTGGATCACAGGAAGAAGTTTGTGGAATAACTCCGTCGTCCAGGTCTGATTCATCACAGAAGACGAAGTTTAGACAAAAGTTTGGACAAAACGTTGTCAGAGTGAAGACGTTTGGCTGCTCGTCCAAGCCGCGGCTTGGACGAGCAGCCAAACGTCTTCACTCCGACAAGCCGCTTCTTCAGTTCTGGTCAGATTACAAACAAAAATAATATACGTTAAAGGCTTTGGTTAAACCTTAAACTCAAGACATATGATCTCACCTCGTTCTCTGTTTCAGTTTCAGGTGGCAGAGCAGCTTAAATCTCCTCATATGTTCAACTCGTCTCTAGCGAAAGGCCTTAAATCCAGACTCCATTCCCTCCACCAGCCGCAGCTCCAAGCGTGATAATTGATTTGCACACACAGACCTTGAAGTTATTATAAGATTTACAGCCGTATGCTTGTATTGGATGTAAGCTCTTTGGCATCTCCAGTCCATGAAACGCAATTACTTTGATCCACACGGGAGGCCCCTCGTCTCTGAATTAACGCCCTCTGTAACACATTCACATTTGGGATTCTCTGGACGGAACCGGCCGCGAGAACTCATTTACTCGATCGGCGCGGCAAATGAAACCGTTACATTCCGAGTATTTGAATCAATGCGGTTTTAGCTGAACGTCCCGCGAGAATACACGCTTAAAAGCAAATGGAATCATCTCCCGGTGACCCGGCATTAACGACTCGAAATAGAACCAACCATTTGATTCATTTATGATGCTGAAAGATTCATGGTTTACTGTAACACGCACAGACGCAGCATGTTAAGAGAAATACAGCTGAATAATGCAGTGGCAGATGGCGTGCTAAGTGACGGGGTAATCAGGGGGAATAGTGCGTCTTACACCGGGCCGTCTCTGGAGGCTCATTCCGACTCTTGAAAACATGTGATAACTCTACGGGGGTCATCTGTGGATGTTTGAGTGTGAGGAGGCTTCGTACGGCAGCGCGAACAGAGTTTAAATTAATCACAAACAAAACACGAGAGCAGAGGCGACGCGTGAGGAGGCAAGTATAAGAGAGGTTAGCATGAAATATCTACAGAATGTACACACACACATCTGTCCTCAGGTCGTACATGGTGTGTTTGGTGTGACGGAGGGTTATGTCTCTGTCCACCGAGCGGAGCCGTCAGACTCATCCACTGAGGCCACGTCACCAAAATGAGGCCAGATGTAACTGTGAGGCAGCATAAATGAGACTAAATGTAAATATCCATCTGTTGTTCTGCTTCTCCAGGAGCGGGTTGTGGGGGCAGCGGTCTAAGCAGGTACGAACCAAATATAATGTAAATACTTTTTAACTGGTTAAATAACTGTTTCTGTACGACTTCAGAACTTCAATTCAAGTTACAAATACAGAGGTCGCTCGTCATGGTCTCGCTGTTTCGTAGATTTTTTTGTGTGCAATTTTACATGATTTTTACACTGTATGAATGTGGATTGTGTCGTGCGTCCTGATTGGCTGTTGGACTGTAGACCATTGTGTCGTGCGTCCTGATTGGCTGTTGGACTGTAGACCATTGTGTCGTGCGTCCTGATTGGCTGTTGGACTGTAGACCATTGTCCATCAGTCTCCTCCGTGCCGTGTCTCCTGTCCAGTACAGAATGTGTTCAGACAAATTTACATAAATGTTGGATCGCAGTGTGACTCTGAAGTGCTGTACGTTTGCAATTTGTTTTCTCCCCGACAAAACCCACAATGTCGATGAAACGTTCTGCACCGACAAAGACGCCTACGAAGGTTTGAACTTTGAGAGAGTTTAAACGAGAGAGAAATGTGAGAAAATGTTAACGCCTGTGTGAGAAAAGTGTATAAAGTGTGTGGTGAGGGGTTTTACAGACAAAAACAGAGAGAATAATGTAAAAAATAAAGCTGATTTCGCCTTTTGCGGGTTATTTTTAGAATGTGACCCCCGCGATAAACCAGGGACCAGTGTATTACAGAAGTATTTGCACATATGTAAAAATATGTCTGTGTGTAACTGTGTATCTCCTGATAAACAAACATTTTAATTCACCTTCTCACGGGCCACATAAAATGACCTGATGGACCACATTTGGCTCGCGGGCCTTGAGTTTGACACATGTGAAGCAGAGAGTCATCAGTTCAGACTTACCCCGTGTTCATTTGTGTTGAGATATATGACGTTATGGTAAATGTTCATATTTTTATACACTTAAAAACTCACCGGATCAGTGTCTATAATTAAATATATGCTACTCTGGTCTTGAATTAATTCTTAAACAATCAAACTGAAGCACGTCCATGTGCAGCGAGTCCACGCCGAGCCCCTTGTGTCCAGTTTCACTCTGGTCTTCTGCTGTTGTGCGTCCCGGATGTCCAGTCTTGTCCTGTGTGACCTTGCCTCTGCTGCAGAAGCCAAAGTCTCACTGGGATTTCACACTGTAATTGCTCCTCTACTTTAAAATCTGTTCCCTCTCTGTCCTCTTTAGGTGAGTTCAAATCCTTCTCCAGAACACACACTTTTTTCTGTCACGTCACTGAGTCGACCGTGTTTTTCTCGTTCAGTACGTGAGCGTTATCGTTCACTCAAACATCACACACGGCTTTGGACAGTTAAGGGCAAACAAAGAAATGAAGAACGTGAAGTATTTTGAATATTTTGCAGTTCTTACATTGTGTTGTGTTGATTTCCCATTACAGATTCAAGATTCAAAGCTTTATTGACACTTTTCCCTGTACAATGAAACTCTTACTTTGCTGCACACACAGGGCGTCAAGAGGAGACACAAAATTAGGTATAAAATGGATAAATAATAAGATAAAGAGAAGCATGTACGTATCCGCAGATAATGTGCTAGTTTTTTGTGCTGTCAGTGGTAAAAACGGTGTGCAAAGATGGCTGACATAGTGTGCAAACAGGAAGTGTAAATGTTCAATAATACTGCAAATTATTCATGTGCAAAGTTTGTATGACGTGAAAATATGATCACACAACAGTTCACACCTTAGTGGAGTTCACTGGACTTCACCAGTAAAATAAACAACTAGGGTGTGTTCATTTCAGTGTAATTAGATCCTCCCTTCAGATACAGCTGTGACGTAGCTAACCTGCTCGCCACTGAACAGGAAGTGATCATGTGCATCACTTCCTGCTCCATCGACTCCAAATCACTGTCTGTGTTAAACTGTCTCCTCTCTCTGTCTCTGCTGCTTCAGACTCATTCTGGTCTTAAATGTTCGTATTAACCCTCTACATGATCCTGGGGTTTTTATTTTGAGTTTATTTTTTACATTTTATTTTTAATTTTTTTTGTTATTTTGAGTTCTTTTTTCTATTTATTTATTTTGAGTTTTGTTTTGTTTGTTTTTTTTACTTTTTTTTGTTATTTTGAGTCCCCCCCCCCCCCCCCCCCCCATTTTTTTGTTATTTAGAGTTTTTTGTTTGTTTTTATTTTTTTTAAACTTTTTTTGTTATTTTGAGTTTTTTTCTTTGTTTGTTTTTTAGTTATTTTGAGTTACCTTTTGGATTTTTTTTTGTTATTTTGAGTTTATTTTTTCAATTTTTTTGTTATTTAGAATTTTTTGTTTGTTTTTTTGTGTTTTTTTTTTAACTTTTTTGTTATTTTGAGTATTTATTTATTTATTTTATTTTTTTTGTTATTTTGAGTTTTTTTTTGTTATTTAGAGTTTTTTGTTTTTTGTTTACTTTTTTGTTATTTTGAGTATTCATTTTATTTTATTATTATTATTTTTTTGTTATTTTGAGTTTTATTTTTTCCATTTTTTTGTTATTTAGAGTTTTTTGTTTGTTTGTTTGTTTGTTTGTTTGTTTTTATTTTATTTTTTGTTATTTTGAGTTTTATTTTTTCTATTTTTTGGTTATTTAGAGTTTTTAGTTTTTTTTAACTTTTTTGTTATTTTGAGTATTTATTTTATTTTATTATTTTTTTTTTTTGTTATTTTGAGTTTATTTATTTTTAATTTTGAGTTGTTTTTTTGTTTTTGTTTTCTGTCCCCTCTCTCTGTCTCTGCTGCTTCAGACTCATTCTGGTCTTAAATGTTTGTATTAACCCTCTACATTTTCCAGATCGTGTGATGATACTCGTGATTCTCCAGTGTGACTATTATGTTTCTCTTTTTCACCCCGTGCTGTTCAGCCGTTCTATTCTCCAACTCTTTCTCTGCACAACATAAAAGAACTGATGGTCTCCGGTTCAATCCTCACTGTTAAGGGTTTTCCGCGTGTTGCGTTGAAAGCTTTTTGCATAGGAAAAATAAAACATGAGAAGGTGCATTGCCAGTTTTCTCTCGCAACAACCGCGTTAATAGAACAGAATCCATTTTCTAACCTCCCCGGGCGCCGCGTGTTTTCGACTGTTCCTTCAAACCGCTGCTTTCAAACCTTTTTTCTGTCATTTTAAAAAGCCAGTTGGCGCAGTGACGCCTCCTCCATTCCACATTGTTTATTTCAGTTTATTTGAGTTTATTTGTACAGAGCAGCCGTCGTCCTCTCCTCTGGGTAATTACTGTAGAGAAGCAATACTCCGGTAAACACACACACGATACGCCCGGTGTCATTTATATCTAACTCTATTCACCCATAACTGCAGAAGCCTCCACCTCCTCCAGAGGAACATACGGCTCAGTGTTACAGTCCAGAGCCGATCCTGCGCAGTCATGACGCGTCAGATCTGCGTTTATCTGTGAGCTGCAGTCAGATTCTCACCGATAAATCATCAGTGACAAACGGTTGTGCTCAGACGATTATTCTCACCCAGCTGTTTTCACCGTCACCAAACACAAAACACGTGGGTTTGTTTCTTTCCAAAGATTCTGGGACAAAAAGGTGGTGTTTTTGTCTTTTATCTGACTCTCTGTAAATGGATTTGTCCAGGGGAGTGGGTCTCTCCTTCACTCTGGTTCTCCTCGGGGTTTCTCTTTTTCCCACTGGGTTTTGTGAGTTTTTCCGTGCTCTGAGGACAGGGGGCGCTCTGGGACACGTCTCCATTTGGTTGTTTTCTGTTGATTCATTTGCTTGTTGTTGATTTTCTAACTTTCTGTCGGGTAAATAAATGGAATGTGAGTTGAGTTGAATGTGACCAAACGTCCTCAAAGCCTGAGCTCGTCCCCACAGACACCAGTGGTACAAACTGTTTTTGTGAGACTCTTCATCCACTTTGTGTAGTGTGAACGTGTTGTGTGAGTGTGGGTGTCAAAGGGGCTGATGGTGCAGATCGACTGCCTCTCTTCCATCAGTCTGTCCCAGGGCATCTGTGGCTACAATAGCAACAAAGTGTGGAGAGAAGGAATAATGGACAAAACTAAAGCACCACTGTCTACACCCACTGTCTACACCCACTGTCTACACCCACTGTCTCCACCCACTCTCTCCACCCACTGTCTACACCCACTGTCTACACCCACTGTCTACACCCACTCTCTCCACCCACTGTCTACACCCACTCTCTGTGTATATGTGTGTGTATATGTGTGTGTGTCTTTCCAGTCGTGTCAGCTCCTGCTGTGTGTGTGTGTGGGGGGGTGTGTGTAGGTGTGTGTGTGTATATAGGGGTGTGTGTGTGTGTGTGTATATATGTGTGTGTATATATGTGTGTGTGTCTTTCCAGTCGTGTCAGCTCCTGCTGTGGTGCGTCTCGGCGGATTATGTGATTCTGGAGTTTATCTGGGGGTTTTGGAAAAGGGGAGGGCAGAATTAGAGCAGACGGCGACACCGTGGCTGATGTTATCACACGGACGGCGCCGAACACGCTCAACGTTAACATCGAGTCAAAAAACACAAAAACACAAACACAAACAGGACATTGAGTCAGGTCCATGTTTATCACTGCAGAGTAAAGACTCAAGTGTGAAGAGAAATTATTCACACACAGTTTAAATGTTCACCCAGAGCATTGTGGGTAAAAGTGATGAGTCACAGTTGAGACGTTGAGTCTGAGCAGAAGGTTGAGGGTTTGAATCCTGCTCTTCACATAAACATCGTGAGTAGAGCTCCAGCTCCTGTAGGTGAACACTGTCATTGTGTCAATGAGCAAGACACTTATCCCCCCTCACCCGAAGTGTGAGTGTGTGCGTGTGTGTGGGGGGTGTGTGGGTGTGTATATATGTGTTATATGTGTGTGGGGGTGTGTGTGTATATGTGTGTGTTAGTGTGTGTATATGTTTGTGTTGGGGTGTGTGTGTGAGTGTGTGTGTGGGGGTGTGTGTATATATGTGTTATATGGGGGTGTGTGTGTGTGTGTGTGTGTGTTAGTGTGTGTATATGTTTGTGTTAGTGTGTGTGTGTGAGTGTGTGTCTCTGTGAGTCTTGTAGGTGGACCTCTGTATAAACATGTGACTGTGCTCGTTGTCTCCATGACGACATACTGCCTTTGGGCCCGCCTCTTTAAAAGTTCCATAATGCAGCTTTAATGTATGATTACTGTACTGACAATGTGCGAAAATAAGACTCAGACAGACACTTGTACTGCAAATAAAGTACTGTATATAAAGTACTGCATATGCAGTACTGTATATAAAGTACAGTATATAAAGTACAGTATATAAAGTACAGTATATAAAGTACTGCATATAAAGTACAGTATATAAAGTACAGTATATAAAGTACAGTATATACAGTACACAGTACAGTACATACAGTACAGTACATACAGTACACAGTACAGTACATACAGTACAGTACAGTACATACAGTACACAGTAAAGTACATAAAGTACACAGTACAGTACATACAGTACAGTACATATAGTACACAGTACAGTACATACAGTACACAGTACAGTACATATAGTACACAGTACAGTACATACAGTACAGTACATACAGTACAGTACATATAGTACACAGTACAGTACATACAGTACAGTACATACAGTACAGTACATATAGTACACAGTACAGTACATACAGTACAGTACAGTACATACAGTACACAGTACAGTACATACAGCACAGTACATACAGTACAGTACATACAGTACACAGTACAGTACATACAGTACATACAGTACAGTACAGTATATACAGTACAGTACATACAGTACAGTACATAAAGTACACAGTACAGTACATATAGTACACAGTACAGTACATACAGTACATACAGTACAGTACATACAGTACACAGTACAGTACATATAGTACACAGTACAGTACATACAGTACATACAGTACATACAGTACAGTACATACAGTACAGTACAGTACATACAGTACAGTACAGTACATACAGTACACAGTACAGTACATACAGTACAGTACAGTACATACAGTACAGTACAGTACATACAGTACACAGTACAGTACAGCGGCTCATCTGTGTCTTTATCGTCTCATTTTGTCGAGTACATACTTTTCAGTCTTTGTCTCCTCTCGGCCTCGTCGTGGCGGGGGAGCGCTCTCTGATGTATGGCGCTTTTGGGTGACCAGCGGGTGACCAGCGGGTGACCAGCGGGTGACCAGCGGGTGTCCGTGGGTCTGAAAGCCCGGTGCCTCGTCAGACTTTTCAATCATCGTACATTGTCCCACAGAGATTGACGCGGTCGTCAAGGAGACTAAGGACATGACGGAGGATGTATTTTCAGTGTGAAAGTCGTGATAATGTGGATCATTTCTGACACTTCTGCAGCTCCAGAACACAGACACTTCTGAGTTCACACACACTGGGGCGAGGTGGGTTAAGTGTCTTGCCCAAGGACACAACGACAGCATTCATCTATGGGACCCGGAATCACACCTCCAACCTGTGGATCAATAGATTTTATTGCTTAGCCCATGATGTTTATGTCGAGAGGCTATAATTTATGAATGCACGTTGAATAAAATGCCTTTGTTTTTAAGCCAAACTGGATAAAAACGTGATAATTATGTGTGAAACTCATGGACCTGTGTTGTGTTGTGTTGTGTCGTGTTGTGTTGTGTTGTGTTGTGTCGTGTTGTGTCGTGTTGTGTTTGTGCGTTTGGCTTGTTCCTGTGGAGAGCTGTAAAACGGGACATATTGAGTCGCACACTCGGCGGATAAGTGTGACTTTTAAGAGTAAATGAAAACAATCTTTATTCAGCTGGAACTCTGAAATCCCACGGCACATTAACACGACCGAGAGCTGTTATTGGAGCACATAAAATAACGTTATTCTCAAAAGAAGTCAGATGTGTTCAGGCTGAAGTAGCTTGACATGATCTGCTTTTAGTTTTAGTGGACCCCAGTGGGACGAGGACTCACCAGAGGCCTGTTAGAGTCCCACACAAAGCGCTCCGCCTCATGAATAATGGACGGCTGTAGCGGAGCTCGCAGTCAAAGTCTAAATGAGTTTTGGGCGTCGGTTTGGGTCAGGAGAGGTCGTTCTTTGGTCCTGTTTCTAAAACGAAACACTGTTTTTCTATCCTCAAAGCTTCTTACCCAACACTTACTTTGGATTAGGTTTGACGAGTAGATGGGCCGGCTCGTACGATTTGGCTCGTGTTGTTAAAACGCATTTAAATCCACCCAATTATATCTTCAAATACTGCTGCCTTAACGGAATACTAAAATGAAGTCGGTTTAAGGTTAATACGAGGAAAAATATATAAAAGTGCTCTGTGTTTGTGACGTACACCAGTGATTCTCAACCTGTGGGACAAAGCAATACTCTTAAATATTGTGTCTCTATGGTTCTCATCTCTGTTATAATTTACACATTTTAAATCACAATATTCATCTAAAACATCTTCAGAAAAGAAACAGTTCAAGCTGAGTTCAAGTTCAACAACTGCGGTGTCCAATAGGAGCTGACGTCACCGTAAATGTCATGACAATAAAGAGTCGTGTAGCTGCAGCGCCCCCTATGGACAGATGCACGTCACACTAGAGCAGCAACATTTGTACCAAAATGACGACGCGACGCTGCAGAATCCCACGAGTATCAACGATTAAGAAAAGGAAGTGCAGACGTAACAGTGGGCGTCTTGAAAATATCGGTTGAAGATTAAACTCAGACGTGAATCAGTCCAAACAAAACTTCAGACGCTCAACGAGAAGCATCGACTAGAACATGGAGAAACATCTGTCAGGTCGATTTTGTAGAATTGGTCTGACTTAAACGAGCTTCAAACGCAGAGGTAAACGCCGAGATTCCACTTGGGAACACCCGGGGCCGTTTAACGCTAACGAATCAGCAAATACTAAAGATCTAACTGCTTTTCCTTTCATGAAATTGTGTTTTTGTAAAAGGGAGACGCAAAGGGGACTTTTTGTTCTGTTTGACTTTTCTTTGGTCTAAAACAAACCCTAAACTAAACGCCGCCTCTGATACTTGCAGAACACTGTAAAACGATTACTCTGCCCAGTGACATTTGGGCGCCGGGCACAGTCAAAGGGTTCTGCTTCCTGTCAGCTCCGTTTTTCATCTGAACCGGCGCAGTCACGTGCCGCCGCCGCAGCTTCGGATCTCTTTATTTCTCGTTACCAGCCGCTTCACCTTGGGACGCGCGCAATTGGAAACGACATTGCGTTGGCGTGGCCTTTAGACGCTCCCTCGCACATTGTTTCTTGGCTCACAATGCGTGCCCCAGTCAACACGCCCGCGAGAAATGGGCCAAAATACTATAAACTGCCGCCGCTATTCCCAAAACTTGTACAAATGATGTGGAGGGGTCGATGCTGAGCTCACAGGAGTCGTCCAAGGAGGTCGGCGGCGTCCCGGAGTATCTATCACAGCTGCCAGGACGGGGCACGCGGTCGCCTCCCCAGGGCGGGCCTCCCTTCTCTGGATCAGTGCCTCCGATTCTTCCCAAGAACCCCTCCACCCAGGAGACCTCCGCCGCACTGGCCAGACCCGCTCGCCGATTACTATTTAACTGAACCAAAGTCCTTAAGGAGAAGACGGACTGTGAGCGGAGGCCACGGGGCGGAGGTCACGGGGCGGAGGTCACCAGGCGGAGGTCACGGGGCGGAGGTCACCAGGCGGAGGTCACCAGGCGGAGGTCACAAGGCGGAGGGGAGAGTTTTTGAAGGATGCCAGCGTCCACGTCCTAATGAAATGTGATAGTTTAACTTTGTTCAGATGCCGCTCGGTGCTGGACGCTGACTGAGTCTCCAGCTACAGCAGCGGAATATTAACGACGACTTAGCCCGACGATGAAATGAATACAAACGAGAAGAAACAGATAAAAGAGACGGGCTGGTCCGAGCAAAACATCAGGTCCAAAATTATGAGCGACACTGGAGCAATTCTGTTAAGTGAAAGTACAGATCCTGGAACAAAAAATATCCAAGTAAAGGTAAAAATATCATGTGAAAAAACTGAAAATGTAAATGTTTGAAGGTAACTGCATAAAAATGTACTTAAAGAGTGAAAAGTAAAGGTATTTTGTGCAGATTTTGTGTATTTTAAAGCTTCAAATGTGGTGATTTCAATAAAGATTTGAGCTGAATCGATAGTTTTTTGTTTTTTTTCTGTTACTTACTTTTCAGTCCTGTTCAAAAATGTAGTGGAGTAAAAGTACAGATACTGCTCTCAAATGTACTCAAGTAAAAGTAAAAGTACACACTGTAAAATGTACTTAGGCCAAGTACAGAGACATAAAAAGTGCAGTTAAATACAGAGTGTTGTACTGAGGAGCAGGTGATGATGGGACCAGCTCAGTCTCGTCCTCGTCACCAGAGTTTTTAAAATGAGACGAACGTCAGAAATATGACAGTGAATAAAATGGAGCCGAGGACACGCACACTTTACTGTTTTACATTAACGAATATGTGACATTTAACACAAACAACTACTACAGGCAACAATCCACATGAGAGGGTCAGCGGCGAGGTGGGCGGGACTAGAGATGGACGATACCAGTCATTTCTGTTTCAATCTGATCTCATGGACCAGCACCAAAGAACATCTCCCACATGAGCCACATGAACCACCTCACATGAGGAGGACTTCAGGGACCGGCCTCCTGATGTAGACCTGGTTTAGTCCTGGTTTAGTCCTGGTTTAGTCCTGGTTTAGTCCTGGTTTAGACCTGGTTTGATCCTGGCTTATTCCTGGTTTATTCCTGGTTTAGTCCTGGTTTAGTCCTGGTTTAGTCCTGGTTTAGTCCTGGTTCAGTCCTGGTTTAGTCCTGGTTTAGTCCTGGTTTAGTCCTGGTTTAGTCCTGGTTTAGTCCTGGTCTCCTGCTGGTCCCAGACTCAGGACTAAACAGTTTTGTTCAGTTTAAACCTTAAACTTTCTTCCTGACGTGACTCAGGCCTGGACTGTGACAGTGTTTTTGTCTCTTCTGTTTTACTGTTACTTTAATGATGATTATTTGTGATTATTCATGTTTTGATTTGTGTGATTTTAATGTGTTTGTTATTCCATAAAACACTTTGAGTTACTTTGTGTATGAATGTGCTGTACAGATAAACCTGCTTTGTCAATAAAACTATCATTATCTTTTCTGTGCCCCATTTTGAACTGACCTCAAATATAAATATAAACCAAGTACAGACACTAAACTGTCAACTATGTAATGAGTCCCTCCTCTCTTTGCTTACTTCCCCTCACTCCCCCTTCAGAGCACTATCACAGTCAGCTTCATCCCACTAATGAAACCACTGCACATCACTCCAGGTTTGTGAAGCTGTAGTGCATCATGCTTCTGTATATTTATGTAAAATGCTGTGCGGGGGCATGGGTGATGTAAGCTTGTGGGCGGAGCCTCGTACAGGAGGGTTTGAACAGGGCCTGGGGGAGATCGCTCGATTACTCAAACATGCACGGACGACATCGAACCTCTTCAGGCGTGTTTTTGACGAGGAGAATGATGTTATAACATGGAGAAAGCTCGATAAAGACCCTTTTTTAATCTTGAGAATCAATACTTTTCAATGTCTGTTTTCCTTCCTGGACACTATAAATCTATTAAAAGATAAGTTATGTTTGTACTAACAGCCTCAAATCCTGCTGTGTCCCATTCACCTGCAGCGACTTCTCAAAGTTAAACTCTACTTGGACATGTAAAAGTTAGTTTGTTTGGGTTTTGGTCTCACAGAGATGGAGACGGATTACACAACAGGGTCTTTTAAAACACTTTCAAATGAAGTGCTTCTAATAGTGCCCGCTCTCAGTCCATTAGATGTACGGACTTCCTCTGCGTTTCATTTATCAGAGCCTCCAGCAACTTCTGCAAACTCTCGAGAAGTGTCCAAGACCTCGTACTTTGGGAATAACAAATAAAAAGCAGCTGTTGTCTAATCCTGCTGCACTGGCCACTGTTCAATGGCAGTGCTGTTAGGGACAAGCTGAAAACACAATACAAACTGTTCATCCAGAGTTAGAATCTTCACCCAACTTCAACTTTAGGCACAGTAATATGTCACAGGAAGGGCATCTGATGTAAAACATATGCTTACTCAAGATGATGTAATATGTTCATTTGTATCATAATTACATGTCTTAATCTAATAAATAAATGGTAAAAGGTTACATTTTTATACAGCACTTTTCCACCTTCAAGACAGGACAGAGGGTTAAGTGTCTTGCCCAAGGACACATCTCCAGCTTCATCTGTGGGAGCTGGAATCGCACCGCCAACCTTCAGATCAGTGGACACACAGTGGAGCTACTCTCTGCTGTTTCTACTCCACCAAAGAAATAATTCTGGTGTTGAAATGTCATTGTTCTGAAATAATAGTAATTATGAAAATGGCTCCTGTCTGATCACAGGACGACGCCTGAGCGGCGGTGGCGGCACAGGGGGGTGTAAAGGAGCTGTTTACTGTGAGGTATAATTATACGTGTAGCGTTTTATGAGCGGCGACAAACCAACTTTGGATTTTACTCTGTATTAGCCTTTAGCTTCAAAGAAAACTCTCGGGACAGACGAACGACACCACGGAGGAAACACAACGACGCCACATCACCCAGCTCCTCCCCTCAGAGCCACGCCCCGGCTCCTCCCCTCAGAGCCACGCCCCCAGCTCCTCCCCAGGTTTGTACTTTAATTATATTGACATATTTACATGGAAAAATGGCCATAAAAAGACTCTTTTAAAACACAGTATACACACACAAAAAAAGTAGAGTTCGTGCACCACATGACATCACAAGGTGTTTTTTGTTGGAGGAAAGAACTCTAAATATGCAGGTCTGTTTGTGACAAGGAAACATGTTAAAAGAGATCAGAAAATGGTGTAATATTGGCTCTTTAAAGTCAGCCTTCTCCAGCAGAAATGGAAAAAAGTTTGTGAATGAGAATTGTGTGTAATGTGTCAATCGTCCAGGTCTGATTCACAGTAAAAGAAAAATATAAAATCTATCATCTGGACACAAAGTTGTAGGAGTGAAGACGTTCGGCTGCTTCTGAAACTAATGGTTAGTGTCTTTGAGACGGAGGTGAACAGCAGACTGTGGTCCAGAGCTGCTCTTGTGATGGTGTTACCTTCTTTTATGGAGTGGATCTTGTTTTGAGATCAGCTCAGGACCACAGTCTGCTGTTCACCTCCATCTCAAAGACACTAACCACTAGTTTCAGTGCGGTTAGCTCCTCTTTCAGACAGAGATAAGGCAGTGTCCAGCAGTAACTGAAGAAGCAGTTTCGACGTTTTGTCCAGTTGACAGATTAAAATCTTTGTCATTACAGAGCACACCTGATCACTCAAGATTACACTGAGAAAATAACAACTTGTTACATTACTGACCCCTTGTGGCTGATGTAAACTGTAATTAAATAAATCAGACTAAACTCAGCAGAAGTTCTTCATGCTAATCACGTGGCCCCTTGAACACTGTGCTGACAGTTTAACCTCGGGTTCTATACCTCAAGTATTTGAAACACTGCAGTGGGTGGGGAGTTTTACATGTATCACAGGGACAAATGGAGCAGCGAGCGAACGAAACTACTGCCTCTGCTTCACTCAGCGGGAGCCAATTATAGAAGAGCCGCTGACTCCAGGGCCAACCACGAGCCGCCACCACAGGGGCGAGTAAACCGAGGGCATTCTCCACTGTTTTAGGGAGAAACAGGAGCAAAAACACTGAGCAAAGAAATGTGGACTTTTATATAAATGGACGTAGCTAATCTGCTAGCCGCCGCGTTACACACTGGGGTTTTGGTTGCTATGCTAGCCCCGATGAGATTCATTTGGAGCTGAACACTGTGTCATGTGACTCACGTACGATTGAATGAATGATTAACTACAACCAAAAAAGGACTGGGCTGAAGCGTGCTCATGTGAGTCCATCCTGACCAACACGAGACAACTCCACAGTGCAGTGTGACTCGAGTTTGTTTTGGGACTCATCGTTTTGTTTTTGTGTGTCCCTTGTTTTTTAAAAGGCCACGTGACACGTTTTCTGAGACACAAAACTTGTTATTTATTAGATTTATTTCTTAGTTTCGGTTCTTTTGTTTTATACATTTCCGTGAATATTTGAGTTCACTTTTGTTTACCTTTTACAATCCTATACATTAAATTACTCCTTTATTTTATCATCTTTCCATGTGTTTTTGTTATTTCTCTGGGTAACGATGCTGAAAAACTCATCCATGCATTTGTTACTTCCAGACTTGATTACTGTAATTCTCTGCTCGCCGCCTGCCCCAAAAGTACTATAAAGTACTATAAAGTACTATAAAGTACTATAAAGTACTATAAAGTACTATAAAGTACTATAAAGTACTATAAGGAGCCTCCAGTTGGTCCAAAATGCAGCGGCCAGAGTCCTAACAGGAACTAAAAGAAGAGACCACATCAGTCCTGTACTAAAATATCTGCACTGGCTTCCTGTCGAGCTTAGAATCAAATTCAAAGTCGTCCTCCTGACATACAAAGCCCTAAACGGTACGGCCCCATCCTATCTGCAAGATGCTATTGTCCCGTACCAGCCAAACAGAGCACTCCACTCTCAGAATGCAGGACTATTAGTGGTTCCTAGAGTGTCCAAAAGTACAGTGGGAGGGAGAGCATTCAGTTACCAAGCTCCTGTGCTATGGAATCAACTCCCTGCTGATGTTAAACAGGCCCCCACAGTCTCTGTATTTAAGACCAGGCTTAAAACCTTCCTCTTCGGTATAGACCAGGTTACATAGTGAGGGAGTTAGGGACATTAAAACCCGGGATAAGACAGGCTGCAGTAGGAGTAACTAGCTGGGGGAAGTATGGCAACCTGAGCACTATCCTCTACTTTGCCCTATTTTCTCATCAGCAATGCTATTCACATGTTGTCCCCTGTCCCACTCCCCCTGTGGAGTGTATCTCTTTCAGATGCCCCGATGATAGTTGGACCTCCTCCTTGCCCGGCTCTCCTCCTCCTCGTCTGGTCTTCCTCCCCCTCGCCTGGCTGATTTCTTATGTTGTCTGATTTTTCCTGTTGTGTCTGATTTTTCCTGTTGTGTCTGATTTTCCTGTTGTGTCTGATTCTTCCTGTTGTTTTGTTTTCTGTGTCTTGGCGGCACGGTGACTGAGTGCCTCACTCATGTCTCACAGCAGAAGGTTTGGTTGATCCCCGGGTCACCAGGCCTTTCTGTGTGGAGTTTTTCATGTTTCTCCTCGTGTCTGGATGGGTTTCCTCCGGGTACTCCGGTTTCCCCCATCAACCAAAACATGAACGCCCTTCGAGACAACTGTTGTTGTGATTTTGGGCGTTACAAAAATAAATGAATTGAATTGAATTGAATTGAGACAAGCAAATTTACATAATGCAGCTTTATGTGCTGCTACTTAACCTGCTTTATATCGGGGACAATTTGACATTTTATAGTGTATGTAGGAAAAATAGGACAGTGGGTAGAGTGTTTGTCCACTGGTCTGAGGGTTGGTGGTTTGAATCCCTCTGTTTTTGTGTCCTTGGGCAGGACACTTCCTCCACTTCGCCCCCAGTGTCTGCGCGCACTGAGTGGGTGAGTGGTTCTGCGATGTTTTGAGTCTTGAAGATGGAAAAGCGCCGTATAAAAATGTGCGCGTTTCCATCGACAGAGTCACATTTATTTTGTGTAAGTGGGTTTCACAAACGTCCGACTGCACTGGAGCATTTGGACTGTGGGAGGGATTCGCACTCTCTCTATTAGTCAGCCATTGTTGGATTGTGCTGTGATGATTAGCTGGAGCAGATTCGTCAAACAAAGCTCCACTCCTACACACGGATTAGCCTCAGGAGGAACAGTTTGTAACTTCAGAGTCCAGCCTCGTGTCGGAGCCGCTCTTAAGGCTCCTCTTAAGCCTGTGTCCACAGATTGATTTACATTGAACGTCCCTCACTCCAGGAGCTCGGCCTTACGGATTTACAGAGGCGACGCACTACAATACACGTGCACTTTAATCTCCCACTGAAACCAATCCTCTCACGGTGACAGAGCGACGGTTTAAATCTGTGGCTCGTCTCAGCATCAATGTGCCAATACCATCAGTGAGTCTGCAGCAGCCTCTACATTCAGCTAATGATAATCAATACTCCAGTGCAGAGAGACAGTCCGGACAAGCACGACACTTGTTAGACGCCATTTTAAACCAACACGAGAAAACGGGACAAAATGGGACTCTTAAGTTTCCGTTGCAGTTTATAGACGAGTGCGTTTAGTGTTGTTAAAGGACACTTTGTTGTGACACTTGGAGGGAACGTCGGCCCCGGAGCTTGTGATGTCATCAGTGGGCGCCGAGTTCACATTTTTAACTCAGGCCAGATGGTGGATGAAGTACTTGTTACTCGAGTACAAGTAAAAGTATTTAGGTAATTGTGCTTTTAGAGTAAAACATAAAAGTATTCGATATTGATTTGCCGAAGCTTGAACTCAAAAACTCGAGTCAGACTGTTCCAAAAACATGGTAAAAATAACCCTTCAAATCATCTGAAAAGTACTTTTACTTTTCAGTGCTGTTCAAAAATGTAGTAGAGTAGAAAGTACAGATACTGCTCTCAAATGTGCTCAAGTAAAAGTAAAAAAATCGACTGTAAACTAAAGCCACATTTTGCTTAGGTACAGTACTTTACCACTGCTGAAGGCGCAGTACCACCGCTCACCTGGAGGGGCAGTGTGTCCTGTAGGGAGACGTGTGTCACTGTGATCGAAACAAGAACAAATGATGGCGCTCCCTTAAAAAAAAGTTAGTATCAAAAAGGCCACTTCTTAAAGAGTTAAATCATCACTGTCAGACTCAGGAGCACATTTGTAAAGAGCTCGTTGGTTTACAGTCGTGAAGTGTCGCAGTGACATTTTTATACACATTTTATAGTTTAAATGATTGTTATTCATGTTACATGTAAACAAATCTGTCAGTCATGACTTTGAGACAAAACGGCACAAATGTAATAGTGTGTAAAAGTTGTTGGACGTGTGGACGGAGGTATGAATGAAACTGGAAGATTCTGTAAAAGAGCTGACGATGAGAGTGGAGACAGTTTAACAAAAGTACAAAATGTGATTAAAAACATGGATCTTTGTTCATTTGTTTGTTTCTAGAGCAGCCAGGGTCGAAAAGTCGGTTGGTTATCGCCATCGGTCAGATATGGTTTAAAATCATCACCTGTTACGAAACCAAGACCATTGTGTCGTGCGTCCTGATTGGCTGTTGGACTGTAGACCGTTGTGTCGTGCGTCCTGATTGGCTGTTGGACTGTAGACCATTGTGTCGTGCGTCCTGATTGGCTGTTGGACTGTAGACCATTGTCCATCAGTCTCCTCCGTGCCGTGTCTCCTGTCCAGTACAGAATGTGTTCAGACAAATTTACATAAACGTTGGATCTCAGTGTGACTCTGAAGTGCTGTACGTTTGCAATTTGTTTTCTCCCCGACAAAACCCACAATGTGGATGAAACGTTCTGCACCGACAAAGACGCCTACGAAGGTTTTAAAGCAAAAACATAGAGAGTAATTGGAAAAAAAATAAAGCTGACGACTTCACGGGTTATTTTTAAAATGTAACCCCACGATAAACCAGGGACTGTAATTCAAGGGGGTCTAAGTTTAGTTTCAACCACAAAATTGTTAAAAGTCGATAGATAAAATAGGCCTAAGAAAAGTCAGTAACAACCAAGAGGGCTAAAAAAAATCACTAAAATGGTTAAAAGTTTCCCAAAAGCACCAGTCTGGCCAACACACAGCTCCTCTCCAGGTGCAGCGCCCCCTGTAGGTCACATGCTCCAGCACACACATGTAGAGTGAAGAACACAGAGGGACACCCAGGCCTTAGGCTCCGACGGTGGAGCCGCTACAACACTCACACACACACACACACACGTTACTCACACTGGGACCCGCCCCCTGCGTGTGTCGCCTCATGACACTCCTGATCCCAGTGCGCTCGTGGTCCCCGGTGTGGACGCCTCGTCTCTGCTCCAAAACTCCAGCTGCTCTGCTCCTCTGTCTGTGTGTGCGTCCCCTGAGCGTCTCTCCGTCTCGGGTGTCCTTTTCCAACAGCCAATAAAAGGTTCCCCTCCGGCGTCCACAGGTGTGTGTAAAGGGCTGAGTGTGTGTAAAGAGACAGACATTAGATAAAAACAAGCAGAGCATTACAAAATAAAACACACAAACACACAAACACACACACTACAAATAAAAACAGGCACGTGAGAATAAAAGTCTTGAACCCCATGTGGCGTGTTTCGTATGTGGCGGGTGATGGTCCATCATGTCTCTGTTTCCATGGACACAGATGGGACAGTGTGGACAGATGTCCTCTTGGCTCCTGGGCCGTGCTGACCTCTTGTACTGGACGTTCTGATCTGACTCCAGCGCTGACATTACCCAAAACTCCACTCACACACAAGTGTCCAACGAGAAGTGAAAAACAGCCCTGAGGAAACGTTTCATTATTATTTAAAGGTGCACGGTGTAACTTTTCTGCTGAGGTGTCCTTTTCTACCTGCTTGTCTCCATGGAGATGTTATTGTTTGACCTGGGACTGAATTGAACAGATCTATTTATTTCATAACATGTTTTTATTGCTCTTAAAAACAGGATTTCACAGTGAGCAGGTTCCCCTCTCCACAGAGCTGACCTGTCTTTTGGTGGAGCGGACCAGCTCGTCTCAAGGGAGACAGATATGTTTAATGCCATAGTCTGGAATATCTTAAGCATAATGTTGGTCTTGGAGGGTTGAGCCTCCTCTCGTTTCCTTCTGTCACTTTGTTAAGTGTTTATGGCATTTTGCTCCAGCAGTAAAAGAAAAAGTATCCTGTGTGTGGAGACGTTCCTCTGTGTTTCTGTGTTCTCTCTCTGTTCCTCTGTGTTCTCTCTCTGTTCCTCTGTGTTCTCTCTCTGTTCCTCTGCGTTCTCTCTCTGTTCCTCTGTGTTCTCTCTCTGTTCCTCTCTCTGTTCCTCTGTGTTCTCTCTCTGTTCCTCTGTGTTCTCTCTCTGTTCCTCTTTCTCTGTTCCTCTGTGTTCTCTCTCTGTTCCTCTGTGTTCTCTCTCTGTTCCTCTGTGTTCTCTCTCTGTTCCTCTGTGTTCTCTCTCTGTTCCTCTCTCTGTTCCTCTGTGTTCTCTCTCTGTTCCTCTGTGTTCTCTCTCTGTTCCTCTGCGTTCTCTCTCTGTTCCTCTGTGTTCTCTCTCTGTTCCTCTCTCTGTTCCTCTGTGTTCTCTCTCTGTTCCTCTGTGTTCTCTCTCTGTTCCTCTGTGTTCTCTCTCTGTTCCTCTCTCTGTTCCTCTGTGTTCTCTCTCTGTTCCTCTGTGTTCTCTCTCTGTTCCTCTGTGTTCTCTCTCTGTTCCTCTCTCTGTTCCTCTCTCTGTTCCTCTGTGTTCTCTCTCTGTTCCTCTTTCTCTGTTCCTCTGTGTTCTCTCTCTGTTCCTCTTTCTCTGTTCCTCTGTGTTCTCTCTCTGTTCCTCTCTCTGTTCCTCTGTGTTCTCTCTTTGTTCCTCTGTGTTCTCTCTCTGTTCCTCTGTGTTCTCTCTCTGTTCCTCTCTCTGTTCCTCTGTGTTCTCTCTCTGTTCCTCTGTGTTCTCTCTCTGTTCCTCTGTTCTCTCTCTGTTCCTCTCTCTGTTCCTCTGTGTTCTCTCTCTGTTCCTCTGTGTTCTCTCTCTGTTCCTCTCTCTGTTCCTCTCTCTGTTCCTCTGTGTTCTCTCTCTGTTCCTCTTTCTCTGTTCCTCTGTGTTCTCTCTCTGTTCCTCTCTCTGTTCCTCTGTGTTCTCTCTCTGTTCCTCTTTCTCTGTTCCTCTGTGTTCTCTCTCTGTTCCTCTGTGTTCTCTCTCTGTTCCTCTCTCTTTTCCTCTGTGTTCTCTCTCTGTTCCTCTTTCTCTGTTCCTCTGTGTTCTCTCTCTGTTCCTCTGTGTTCTCTCTCTGTGTTCTCTCTCTGTTCCTCTCTCTCTTCCTCTGTGTTCTCTCTCTGTTCCTCTTTCTCTGTTCCTCTGTGTGTTCTCTCTGTTCCTCTGTGTTCTCTCTCTGTGTTCTCTCTCTGTTCCTCTCTCTGTTCCTCTCTCTGTTCCTCTGTGTTCTCTCTCTGTTCCTCTGTGTTCTCTCTCTGTTCCTCTCTCTGTTCCTCTCTCTGTTCCTCTGTGTGTTCTCTCTGTTCCTCTGTGTTCTCTCTCTGTGTTCTCTCTCTGTTCCTCTGTTCCTCTCTCTGTTCCTCTGTGTTCTCTCTCTGTTCCTCTCTCTGTTCCTCTGTGTTCTCTCTCTGTTCCTCTCTCTGTTCCTCTGTGTTCTCTCTGTTCCTCTCTCTGTTCCTCTCTCTGTTCCTCTGTGTTCTCTCTCTGTTCCTCTGTTCCTCTCTCTGTTCCTCTGTGTTCTCTCTCTGTTCCTCTCTCTGTTCCTCTGTGTTCTCTCTGTTCCTCTCTCTGTTCCTCTCTCTGTTCCTCTGTGTTCTCTCTCTGTTCCTCTGTGTTCTCTCTCTGTTCCTCTGTATTCTCTCTCTGTTCGTCTGTGTTCTCTCTCCGTTCCTCTCTCTGTTCGTCTGTGTTCTCTCTGTTCGTCTGTGTTCTCTCTGTTCCTCTGTGTTCTCTCTCTGTTCCTCTGTGTGTTCTCTCTCTGTTCCTCTGTGTGTTCTCTCTCTGTTCCTCTGTGTGTTCTCTCTCTGTTCCTCTGTTCCTCTCTCTGTTCCTCTCTGTTCTCTCTCTGTTCCTCTCTCTGTTCTCTCTCTGTTCCTCTGTGTTCTCTCTGTTCCTCTCTCTGTTCCTCTGTGTTCTCTCTCTGTTCCTCTCTCTGTTCCTCTGTGTTCTCTCTCTGCACGTTGTTCCCAGGTGCGCGGCGGCTCTGCTCTGTTTACGGGTCACTTCTGTGGAGCGGGGGGAGTGGACGTGTGTGTTTTGGATGCGTCTTGGAGCTCTGTGTGTTTTATCTCACCTTTGCACACATGAGCATTAAACCAGGACCCGCTGTGGCACTGCACACTCAACAAAAGCACATTGTGTTCTACAGAAATAGACTTTGGCATTATCTGTTTAAAAGCTTTAAATGTGTCTTATAGAAAATGTGTGAATCCAAAATATAAGTGTTTTATTCACAGGAGCAGAGCAGTGGCTGTAGTTCATCTGGAAGTTTGGCTCTGTGTTAAAAAACTGAAAAAAAAGATCTTTGTTGAGCTACGGTAAAGAAAAACTTCATATAAACCAACAAAACTCTTTTAGAATTTAACACACAATAACTCAAGTAGTACATATTTGTATTTAAACTGACGCTAATAGAACAAATATTGCCAAAAATTGTAATATCTTTCCTGACACGTTAGACAGATCTGACCACTGCCCCCGTGTGGCGTCTGTGGAGAAGTGCGTCTCACGTTTGAGCGACGTAAACGCCCCCTCGTCTTTGTTCATTGGTCCGTTCGCTTCCCGATTCCAGTGATGTCACTTTACACAAACGCCAGGAAAGAGTCAAAGACGAGGCGACGTTCAAAAAACACACAAACATCACAGTGACATTACACAACGGCTAAAGCCACAAACGTTCAACACGAAGGAACAGGATGTGATCATGGGCCCCTCTCTCCGTAACTACTGCTCAGACTCAGCATTTTAGTCTTAAATGTTCATATTAACCCTCCACATGATCCTGGGGTTTGTATTTTGAGTTTATTTTTTCATTTTTTTTTTATGTTAGAGTTCTTTTTTTATTTTTTTTATTTTGAGTTTATTATTTTTTTTCTTTTATTTTTTGGGTTATTTTTATTGGTTATTGGAGTTTTTTCTTTATTTTTTTTGTTATTTTGAGTTTTTTTTTTTTTTTTTTAATTTTTTATTTATTTTGATTTTTTTTTTTTTTTTTTTTTGTTTTCTGTCTCCTCTCTCTGTCTCTGCTGCTTCAGACTCATTCTGGTCTTAAATGTTCGTATTAACCCTCTACATGATCCTGGGGTTTTTATTTCACTATTTTATTTTATTTCACTATTGTGTCTGTAAATCAAGATCTGAACATTAATAAGAGACAAATCAGGCGTCTTCTTCTTCTCTGCGGTTGCTAATGCTAGCGTTAGCAACAGTAAACCATCAGTGTGGACGAAAAGGGGCGTTACCTTCAACATCCTCGCTCTAGATTGGTTCTTTGGTTGCTGTGATACTTGTGGTCAGAATTCCAAATATAGAACTCAGCTCCAGATTGGCCTCGATGAGCTTCATTTGGAGCTGAGCGCTGCGGGTGACGTCGCGCTCACTCAGTCACTTCTTTACACAGACGGTGGTTCACACATAAACATGGACGGCAGCATAAACATCACAATATACACAGTTTAGTCGAATTGACATGTTTAAAATTATACATCACCAAACCAGGAAACTGATTTGGACGCTCGCCGTTTCCCTCGTTTCTAATAAAGCCTGTTGTGTGAGTGACTGGAGCTGGCCGTGGTGCTGAACTCGCTCTGTCTGTGGGTCATTTCCTGCCAAATAGAGAAGAAAAGCATCACAGTGTACCAAAATGAGTCTGAAGCAGCAGAGACAGAGAGAGGCACAAAAAAAAAAAAAAAAAAAAAAAAATAAATTCAAAATAACAAAAAAAAAAAAAAAAACTAAAACAATTTCCTCAAAATAACAAAAAAAAAAAAAAAAAAAATTACTCAAAATAATTATAAGAAAAATGTGGAAAAAATAAACTCAAAAACAAAAAAAAAAAATAAAAATTAACTCAAAATAACTAAAAAAACAAAAACAAAACAAAAACCTCAAAATTACATAATAAACTAAAAAAAAAAAAATCAAAATAAAAAAAATTACTCAAAATAACAGGAAACAAACAAAAATGGAAAAAAATAAACTCAAAAAAAGAACTCAAAATAACTTTAAAAAAAAAAAAAAAAGAAAAAAAAATGGAAAAAATATACTCAAAATAAAAACCCCAGGATCATGTAGAGGGTTAATATGAACATTTAAGACCAGAATGAGTCTGAAGCAGCAGGTACAGAGAGAGGACAGACAGTTCTTCAGTGTAAAGTGATGGAGCCGATGGAGCAGGACGCCGCTATGATCAGGTTTGCTACGTCTATTTATATAAACAGTCTATGGTAAAAATGCAGCAAATGTTTGGGGAGAACTCAGAACAAGTAGACTGTGGTTTCTGTCAGTGTGGATCATTTAAAAGTCTGCGTTGGATCCTGCACAGAGCTCAGCGTGTGCCACATCACGGGGTACACGCTCGTGCGGAAAATATTCAGGAGTACGGCTTTTCAAAAAACAAGAATAAGAGCCTTTTGACTTGTTTACTTTTGAAATGTGTTTTGTCATCCCTGTGGCAGCGCTGCGACTCGCCTCCTCCTCTGATATACAGTACCTGAATATTAAAACGGCTCGTTCACTACACGCTGTTTATCATTAGCGGCTAAATCTGGCAACGCGTGACAAGCGGATTATGAGCTTAGCACAGCGACCTGTCTGTAGTGTTTCACAGATAATGGCGTTTGCTGCTCTTCAGATCAAAGTGACTAAACTATGATGATCTATGAAGTCCGGTCGACCCGAACGAACGCAGACACTTTGGACTGCGGAGGACCTCGGCCGTGACCCTCCGCTAATTGTGCCTCACGGTCTCCTCTGCGGCGTCTCTCTCTCTCTGCTCCCGCGGCTTCGCTAATCACATTATCTCAAAATATTTTCTCTTTTCAGACAATAAAGTTGATAGATATGAAGGTCGTTCATCACCGCACTGACAGGTTAATGCTATCAGCTCCTGGCAGCAGGTTTTAATCATCGTCTTATGGTTATCTCTATATTAGCCAATACTGCACAGCTAGCAGAGTATGAAATGTTATTAAAAAGTTGCAAAGCTGGTAGATTTCAGGACTTGCTTGTGAAGTGCAGAGAAGAGAGGAAGGATCCCGGTTTCAATCTTTTGAGGGTTTCATATCTACAAGTACAAAGAGAGCGGTGTATCATCAGAACAGCAACCAGCCCAGAGTGACTGAAAAGGCCAAGACCATCACTCCACACAATGTGCCCCACTTAAGCCTCGCGCTGCAACTTCAACTACCCAAGAGCCATATGTGTTAGCGCTTTAGCTCGGCGCCGCTATCTCTTACTCTGCAAACTCAAACGCCGCTCTAATGGTCGACTTATTCGTCAGAGCAGAGCTACACCCACCATGAGCAAAAAGATTTCAAACTGAAGAGATCGACGGGCGCAGACGGGAGCGGAGTTACGGCCGAGTCGGCAGCCGCTCTTTTAACGCTAATTCTCTGTGTCGTAAATGTGTTTTAAGCGGCGGATGCAGATCGATGCTGTGGAGCTTCAGACGGACAACGGAGAGACAACGACAGATTCAGAACAAAATGGACCAAATGTGTCACTGAGTCTTGTTAAAAGTTGTGGAATTTTTAATAGTAGAAGCCTCAAAAAATACAAAATGAACAGAGGAGTTGTCTTGAATCAAAGAGATAAAGAACATTACACATCAACACATGTAAAGATTTAGGAATTAGGTCAAAGAGATAGATGTCAGTACATATGAAAACACGTAAAGGTTTAGGCCAAAGAATGAACAAGGTCAAATGTGTTTTTGAGCTGTTCTTCTCACCGTCCAAAGACAAACATGGACCAAAGTCAAAGTGGTTCAGTGACACTTTTCTGCTGAATGAATGAATGTGAAAACCTACGTCAACAAAACGACGACTGAAGTCAGATTAAAGTCAAAGTCTGTTGGCGTTGGTTATGGGCTGGGGTTTGGATGTTGGACGCTGTGTTCAGGTAACGGTCCATGTGGGACGCTGTGTTCAGGTGGAGGCCTGTGCTGTGCTGTTGTTGTGTGTTTAATGTTGTTAGTTTGGCAAAATGTTCACAAACCATATAAAAAGAATTGTACTATTTAAAGTTTAAAAAAGACAAACAATGAAAGAATGAATCAGTCATACAATAAATAAGACACTTGTAAATATTCAAAAAAATAAAAAAAATAAAAATAAATAAAAATAAATAAATAATAAAATAAAATAAAATAAAATAAAATAAAATAAAATAAAATAAAATAAAATAAAATAAAATAAAATAAAATAAAATAAAATAAAATAAAATAAAATAAAATAAAATAAAATAAAATAAAATAAATCCATCACAGGTTGTGTGCTCAGGATTTCAGTCTCATCTCAGAATCATTTCCTCATTTGAAAAACTATTTTATGACAAAACTTATTTGTAAATTTGCAGCTGTTTTAATTTGATCAAATGTCTAAACCAATTATCACAGATCCAGATTTAATAAATAAAACAAGTCACATCACTATGAGAAATACAAGTGTGTCTGCGAGAGTATTTCTAACACAACAACAACACAACAATGCAACAATGCAACAATGTAACAACAGCACAACAGCACAACAACAACAACAACACAACAACAATGGTGACTTTTACCATGGGCGAGACTAAAGGTCTATAAACCACAGATAAGACAGGCCTGAATGAACAAAAATGACAGTGTCAGGCAGGGCATCTGGTTTAAAACTTTGTAAAACCACAGTGTTATTTACAGTATGTGGGTGTTAAATGACCCGAGGCAGGAAAGATAATAAGTGATACTTTTATTAAAAAATAATAATAATAATGCAGCGTTTTTCCACCTTTAAGGCTCAAAACTCTTTACATGGAACCACACACACACACACACACACCCCTTCACACACATTCAGACACCAGTGCACACAGACTTTGGGGGTGAGGGTGGTTAAGTGTCTTGCCCATGGACACAATGACAGTGTGTAGGAGCTGATCAGATGAACAGTCTGAGCTGCTGTGGCTCATATATAAAGTGTGACATTTACACAGCGTCTCCTTTGACTTCATCAGATCCTCGTGTAAACACTGTTAGCTTTGTGTCGTTAGCTCCTCCTTCACACACATATTTAAAACAGTGATTTACAGAACCGTGAACTTTTAAGATCCTGTCCAGCTCCCAGAATTCAATTTTCTTTTGAAATGGAACTTATCTGGACGAGTGAGGGATTAAACAAACAGCAATCTCAAAACACATCTCAAGATTCCACCTTGTGATGTCATGATGTGGTAGTTTGAACAGTGTGAACAGCTCCTTTTACCTTTAGTTGATCGTGTGTTTGTTTGTGTGCTCTGGTCTGATCGTGTGCTCTGGTCTGATCGTGTGCTCTGGTCTGATCGTGTGCTCTGGTCTGATCGTGTGTTTGTTTGTGTGCTCTGGTCTGATCGTGTGCTCTGGTCTGATGTGTGCTCTGGTCTGATCGTGTGCTCTGGTCTGATCGTGTGCTCTGGTCTGATCGTGTGCTCTGGTCTGATCGTGTGTTTGTTTGTGTGCTCTGGTCTGATCGTGTGCTCTGGTCTGATCGTGTGTTTGTTTGTGTGCTCTGGTCTGATCGTGTGCTCTGGTCTGATCTGTGCTCCTCCATCTCTTTCAATCTGCTTGTTGTGTTTATTTAACGTCCCGGCGGAGAGCGCGTGTACACGCCGAGCACAAGGGCGCGGGATTTTTAACAACCGCGAAGGGTCTGTGGTTTTATGGAGAGATAAGAAAACAACGCTGCGAGAAAGTGTGTACAACAAGTGTGTACAACAAGTGTGTACAACAAGTGTGTACAACAAGTGTGTACAGATAAGCCAGAGCTGCTTCATGATCGTGATCTTATGGTCGGTTTTTCAACACGTCAGACCAAATGATGTGATAATAAATATATTTAGACCAGAAACATAATGTCATGGATCATGTTTTGTTTCATTGTTTTGTCTTATTTGTGTAGTTCATGTGTTTTTTCTGACACGTGTCCTTTGTGCGTGTGTTTTTGAGTTTGACCTCTGTCTGTCCCTCGTGTGTTTCACTCCTGCCTTGTTCCGTGGTCTATTTTAGCCTCATGTTTGTGCGTCTGGAGTCGTGCGTCTGGAGTCGTGCGTTTAGCTCGTGTGTTTGTGCGTTTGGAGTCGTGCGTTTGGCTCGTGTGTTGTATCGTGCGTTTGGATCTGATCTTTGGGTCTGATTGTGCGTTTGAGTCATGTGTTTGAGTCGATTGTGTGTTTGAGTCATGTGTTTGAGTCGATTGTGCGTTTGAGTCATGTGTTTGAGTCGATTGTGCGTTTGAGTCGATTGTGCGTTTGAGTCATGTGTTTGAGTCGATTGTGTTTGAGTCGTGTTTGAGTCGATTGTGCGTTTGAGTCATGTGTTTGAGTCGATTGTGCGTTTGAGTCGATTGTGCGTTTGAGTCATGTGTTTGAGTCGATTGTGTTTGAGTCGTGTTTGAGTCGATTGTGCGTTTGAGTCATGTGTTTGAGTCGATTGTGCGTTTGAGTCGATTGTGCGTTTGAGTCATGTGTTTGAGTCGATTGTGTTTGAGTCGTGTTTGAGTCGATTGTGTGTTTGAGTCGATTGTGTGTTTGAGTCATGTGTTTGAGTCATGTGTTTGAGTCGATTGTGTGTTTGAGTCATGTGTTTGAGTCATGTGTTTGAGTCGATTGTGTGTTTGAGTCGATTGTGTGTTTGAGTCATGTGTTTGAGTCATGTGTTTGAGTCGATTGTGTGTTTGAGTCATGTGTTTGAGTCGATTGTGCGTTTGGATTGTGCGTTCTGTTCTGATGTGTTGATTTCCTGCCCTCGTGTGTTTCACCTGTGCCTTGTTCTTCTTCAGACTTGAGCCTCCTCTTGTCCTTCGTTGGTGCATTGTCTTTGTCGTTTCCTGCTGCTCCTTCATTTTCTCTGATTCCTTGAGTTTGGACTCTTTTTGGACTTGTTCAGGTTTTATTTTGATAAACTCCTCGTCACAGTTGTCTTAAAGCGGGGGCCACTACGACACTCGATGGATATGTCATATTCACTCTCTAACAGGTCGGACACTGCTGCTGTTTTTAGCAGCTCTTCAAACCGGAGAACATGAAGAACTTAAGGATGCACAGTGCAAGAATGAACTGAAAACATGTGAGGAAACACATTCTGAAGACTCATTGGAGCATCTGTTCTCTGATAGAAATGGTGCTTCACTGTGTCATTTTGTCTTTGAGCTGCAGGGTCTGAGTGAGGGAAAGTAAAACGCAGATCGTGCAGTGAGACGTGCGATTTCTCGTCTCTAATTGGACATAAATTAATGCAGAACAAACAGGACGACGAACACACAGTCGTTTGTTCTGATGTGTTTTGTTTTTACACTTTAATATAATCATTGCTGGAAGAAAGATCCAGTTTTGTGTAAAAAAAAATCTAAAAAAAACATAAAAGTATCACATGAAAAAATCTGCTTCAGTAAAAGTTTGAAAGTACGTGTTTGAAATGTACTTAAAGAGTAAAAAGTAAAAGTATTTCTCACAGATGTTGAGTCTTTATAAAACTTCAGATGTGGAGATTTTCATAAAGATTTGAGCTGATTTTTGTTCAACAGAAACAATGTCATTTTTTCATAGCTGTATTTCTTTGTATATTTGTGTTAAAAATAAACCCTCAGCCTTTTAGCAGGTTTCAGACAATAAAAATACTTGTACTTTTCAGTCAAGATACTGCACTCAAATGTACTTTACTTTTACATTCCACCAAGACAAGTTTATTTGTACACAAGGTAATTCAAATAAAAAACACATTAAAATCACAAAACAACAAATCAAAACATAAATAATCACAAATAATCATCATAAAATTAACATTAAAGCAGAAAAGTGCAGACCTTCACTCTGGACCTTCGCTCTGGACCGTCTGAGCGAGCGCTCGGCTCAGACCCGCGGCTCACACACTGATTGCTTTCAGCGAGTACAAATGTGATGACGGCCTTCAGCGAGCGGCGTGCTCCTGCGGCATCATGGGAAAAACAGAGTGACAACAGAGTGAAGCAGGAGCCGGGGCCCCTGAGGACTCACTGATGTGTCCACACACAGGAACAGCTGGAGCTTTAGACCTGTGTTTGGTTTTGCTTCTTCTTGGGACTTTGTGTTAGTCTAGAATTTGTCAAGATTTTGTCACAAAATAAAAGTTGTTTAGTTTTAGGTGAAACAAGTTTATTTGTGACGCACAACTGTACAAAAGAAACTCAAAGTGTTTAACAGAATAAGAAAGAAAATAAATCACGCAAATCAGGACAAGGACTAAACCGGGACTGAACTGGGACTAAACCAGGACTGAACCAGGACTGAACCAGGACTGAACCGAGACTAAACCGGGACTGAACCGGGACTAAACCGGGACTGAACCGGGACTGAACCGGGACTAAACCAGGACTACACCAGGTCTACACCAGGAGGCCGTCCTGAAGTCCTCAGAGTGTACTGTAGTTCACGTGGCCGTCACATGGGGGAGATGTTTCAGTGTTGTTTTAGTTTTATCTGTTGTTTTCAGGCTGATGTGGTTGATGTTTCATGTTTCAGTCTCGCTGCAGTTCCAGTCTGTTCTGCTCCTTCTTTTGCTCCTCCTTGTTTTTCCTGCAGCTGTCGTTCATTTCCTAATCAGCCCAGAGTATTATCCTCCCTCTGTTCAGTGTCAAAAGAGACGCTCCAGCTCTGACGTTCTGAATCTGCAGTAATCCCTGTTTGAGGGACCTGTTTCTGAGGTGTTTTCCAGCCTGTTTTCTGATTGGACATTCTCCAAAGTGGAAGAGATTTTCGTTGACGTCCATTCCTAAGTTGTTTATTGTTTGAAAGACACTCTCTGTTAAATTTACTAAACCCACAGACGTATCAAGCAACGGACTAAGTGACGTCCCCGCAGTTTGACTGAGGACAGCGGACGATTTGGAGCAGAGTTCTGATGGCGAGGATCATAGAAACTGAGCAATGCAACGCTTAGCAACGCTGTCAATCAAACCTGTTGCTAACACTAACAGGAGCGACCTCAGAGAAGAAGAAGGACCTGATTTGTCTGTTATTAATGTTCAGATCTTGATTTACAGACACAATAGTGAAATAAAAACCCCAGGATCATGTAGAGGGTTAATACGAACATTTAAGACCAGAATGAGTCTGAAGCAGCAGAGACAGAGAGAGGAGACACGGAAAACAAAAAAAATAAACTTAAATAAAATAAAAATTCAAAAATTAACTCAAAATAACAAAAAAAAAAAAAAAAACAAAAAAAAAAAACAAACTCAAAAAGTGTAAAAAAAACAACCAACAACCTCAAAATGAAAAAAAAAAGAACTCAAAATAACAAAAAAATTAATTAATTAAAAAAACCCAGGATCATGTAGAGGGTTAATACGAACATTTAAGACCAAAATGAGTCTGACAGATGCAGGGACAGAGAGAGGACACAGTTTTTCGATGTAAAGTGAATTTGAGTCGATGGACCTGAAGTGCGCCCTTGATCACTTCTTTTTTGGAACACGCCGGCTAGCAGGTTAGCTAGACTGTGTTCTTTGGGTTGCGTTTGAGTCCAGTTTACCTGCGTGATGGTTTCGATTAAATCCGCAGCAGTGATGACCTCATGGGACATGTCCTTTTCCTTGGATGTTGAGTTTATTTTAGTCTTGTTTGAGTCATTTCGAGTTAACACGCTGCTTAGTGCGAGGACATTGATACAGAAGTGTTCTATGTAAAGTCGTCTTACATTGTCTAGTGTATTTCTCATACTCCAGTCTCCAGTTTACCCTGACCAAAAGTCTTACAGAATTACTGCTAAAGTCAGGGTCATGTGGAGTTGCATTTGTCTTCGTTTGATAGAAATCTAAAGATTACAAAAGATAAACTAAACTACGCCAGGCCAGTCCTGTTCTCGGCCAAGTGAGTCATCGTCTGAAATACAAAAAACAAATGTCCTTTTTTTATTGAATTCAGGGATTTTTCCATCGTCATTACTTCAGCTTTCATTTAGACGAAGGATCGATGACGAATCTCATTAAAGCCGGAGTCGATCTGACCCTGTGCACATCGCCCCGACGTCCTGAACGCCACAAACACGTTACATTGCATAACACGACGTCTCTTTTGTTCCCTCCAGCTGAGCTCCGCTGACCTGCTCTGTAGACTCCAAACACACAACTCATCATCGACTTCATATTTTCTGCTCGGGCGCTTGCACAAACCTCGCCCGTTAAACCAATCGTACATCTTCGGTTCGTGATATCAGCGGAGAAATACTGGAGTGCACAAACTCGCTGCTGCGTGTCGTTCGTCTCAGAGGCTTTTCATTGCATTGAGCTTCGGGGGTTTAGAAAATAGATTGACTGCTGGTGTGGCTTCTGACAGACCTCTCCCCCCGCAGCATCCAGGGAGCAGGGAGAAGGATGGTGACGTCTTGGGTTTTTGTGCTTCTCGAAGACGCCTGGAACAGTGTTGGGTTTTTCATCTGTCACTCCGCTCTGTCTGACACCTCCCCTCGGCGCTTTGCATCGGCGTCTGCAGCTTTGTGTTTGGGCTTTTGCACTTTGATCATAGCTTGTGTTCCTCTGCGCTTCCACCGGGAGGTCTAATTGCTTTTTTGTCTCTATCTGTGGTGAGAGTTGGAGCGAAACGGGGAAAGGATTCGAAGGAAAAGTGCGTTCAAAGGGTAGAAAGAAGAAGAGATTGTCCGTGACGTAACTCGCCGTACATTCAAAAGCAATCTTGAAAGTGAAGGATAGTTACAAATATGATGCAGTGTCAGGCCCGAGTCTGCGGGGGCGCCAAAGGGTAACTGCAACCTCATTTATAAAGGTTTTTCATTTGAGGCGCGATAAAGACGACACTTAAAGAGCCCATTTTAGACGATTCTCTGATCTGTTCTAATGTCGTTTCCTCTTCACACACAGACCTGGAGCTGTGTTTTGTTTCATTCACACGTTTAACACACAAACCTGCAGATTTATGCTGGAAAACACTCAAAACAATCATGTGGTGATACAGGAAGTGCTCCTCTGTGTTTTTAAACTCCACACACCTTCATTTCTAGAATCATTTGGATCATTTCAGCTCTGGAGTTGCTGTTAACTCAAAGTGGAACAATGTTTTTGAGCTTTGAAGATGTAGACAGAATAATCAAGTGTTAAACATGTGTGAATGAAACAAAACACAGCTCCAGGTCTGTTTTTGAGGAGCTAACAGTATTATAACATGGCTCAAAGCTCCACGAGTCCATTTTGTGTAATAATATAGGACTTTTTAATGGAACAGTTTCGACTTTGAAACTGAAACGCACCTCAGTCGGTCTGACCTGGACCCACCGCTGTGCAGTATCATAACTCCAGAGAGAGAGTCTGAGGAGACAGAGGGATGAGGGGAGGTGTAGAGCCAGCTGTAAAAGGCTTTAGGGCTGATGGTCTTCAAATCACCCAGCATGCACTGCTGCTCTTCTCTCTCCAGATCTGTTTTTTTTTATTGTTACTGTGTCTTCTGTAATATTATTTTTTTGGACCTGTTCAGTAAACATATTCTTGTATTTTGCATTTTGAGGATGGAAGATTGTCTTTAATATAAGGTTTTGTTTTGATGCTACATGAGCAGACAGTTCACTAAAAGAGGGAACGATTCTTCACTTTCAACAACTGATTTTGGTTTGTAACACTGAATAAAAAAACAGAACTGACACTTCATTCTGTGATCTAATATTAAACGGCGTAAAGGAATAATCAGATCTACTCAAACACTCTTACTTTCTCTTTCTTGCCTTTTAGTGTTTAACACTTTTAAAACACATTTTGAAGAGTGAAAACCTTAAAAACCAGACGTGTGGTCATCTTCTGGACCAGTAGATTCAGCTGTGTGAAAGGGGCGGGTCAGAGCTGTCAATCAGCCCAGAGCTGTGGTGTTAAGTTTGTCACTTACCAAAGCTTTAACCTTTAGAATTACATGCTGTCAGTGTGACGATGCTATATCCAGAGACTTAATGTTGGTACATTATAACTAGAGAAAAGTGGACACTTACTTTTGTGTTGTTAGTGTTCACCTGGGCACATTTTTATAAAGTGCTTTTCCATCTTCAAGGCTTAAAGCTTTTTACGTCAAAGAACCACTCACACATCCAAACCACAGACTGTATAAAAATGGACATGGCTAACGTGCTAGCTGCCGTGTTCCAAACAGGAAGTGATGTGCACGCTTCTGGAACAATTCAATTTACACTGAAAAACGTCTGTCTCTGCTGCTTCAGACTCATTCTGGTCTTAAATGTTCCTATTAACCCTCTACATGATCCTGGGGTTTTTATTTTGAGTTTAGTTTTTCCATTTTCTTTTTTTTTTTTTTCTTGTTATTTTGAGGTTTTTTTGTTTTTGTTTTTTTTTTTACTTTTTTGTAATTTTGAGGGGTTTTGTTTTTTGTTTTAGTTATTTTGAGTAAATTTTTTGTTTTTGTTTTTTTTTGTTTATTTTTTAACACCTCACTCCTGATCGGCTCTTCGTTTTTCTATGATACTCGCGGTCCACATTGTCCCCTACACCTGCTCGATCCTTCAAAACCTGTTCTGAGTCGTGTTACCCCAGATGCCCTGGTCGTGTGATAAAAGCACTCGTACATTTAACAGGACGGTGTTATGTGTTCAAAGTAGTGAGGGCTTTTAAAACAAAAACATCATTTACATCTTTGTAGCTCTGTTTCAATTCTCCATTTAAACAACTTTTTGCTTTTTATCTGTGAGAAACGCTGCGCAAAAAATGAAATGAAATGAATAAATAAACATGCTACACATCAGAAAGTATGAAAGGTTCATCCTTTTCTCCTCTGTAAAAGTCTTAATTGCCTCGTTCTTGGTATAATGTGTGAATCGATCCAAAAATAAAATGACAAAGGAGCGTGTACGAGAGCGGGCATCTGGCTCGTCTCTGTGGAAGCTTCTCACTTATGGAGCTGAAGTCACAGTCGGACATCAGACTTTTTATCACGAAACTGAAATCAGCATTGTGCGGTGGGTACAGTGCACCCTCATCACTCAGAGCGACCTTAAACCAGCTGGAACTGTAACCACGGCAACAAGCTTCTGTCTGTGTACGTCCAGTTTTAAGGTTTCATCCTCATCCCCTATAAGCCACAGACTGTGTAAAAGTGTGACGTCACCACAGCTCCACATGAAGCTCATCGAGGCCAGAGCAGGTACAGAGACCACGAGTATCATAGCAACCAAAGAGCCAATCAGGAGCGAGGCTGTTCAAGGTCATGCCCGTTAATGTTCATATGTTGATTTACAGACACAATGATCATTTCTATTAGTGCCTAGAGTCAAAAACTCACTGTATTAAATCACGTTCACCTTTTGTGGTCTCGCTGTTTCACGGATCTTTTTTTGGCGTAATTTTGCGTGCCTTTTTTACAGTGTATGAACGTGCATTGTGTTGTGCGTCCTGATTGGCTGTTTGACTGTAGACCATTGTGTTGTGCGTCCTGATTGGCTGTTGGACTGTAGACCATTGTGTCGTGCGTCCTGATTGGCTGTTGGACTGTAGACCATTGTGTCGTGCGTCCTGATTGGCTGTTGGACTGTAGACCATTGTCCATCAGTCTCCTCCGTGCCGTGTCTCCTGTCCAGTACAGAATGTGTTCAGACAAATTTACATAAACGTTGGATCTCAGTGTGACTCTGAAGTGCTGTACGTTTGCGATTTGTTTTCTCCCCGACAAAACCCACAATGTCGATGAAACGTTCTGCACCGACAAAGACGCCTACGAAGGTTTGGACTTTGAGAGAGTTTAAACGAGAGAGAAATGTGAGAAAATGTTAACGCCTGTGTGAGAAAAGTGTATAAAGTGTGTGGTGAGGGGTTTTACAGACAAAAACAGAGAGAATAATGTAAAAAATAAAGCTGATACTTCATGGATTTCATTTGTGGGTTATTTTTAGAACGTGACCCTGAGATAAACCAGGGACCAGTGTACAACATAAATCAGAATTTTGAATCTGAAAACCACCAATCACTGAATCCCAGATATTCCCATTAGTATTCCCGTCATTCCCAAAATTGAAACACCCACGCTGTGACGGCCCAGCGCTGGACTTGAGATGTTAAAATGTCAGTTAATGGAGTGCGACTGTGTCTCGCTCCGGCTCCATTATGATCATTGTTGTGTTTCTGTAAAGGAAATCATTGTGGGGCACTGGAGCGGCGGCGTCTGTTCAGCCCGCCGTCTGATTAGGTGTTTGGGCGTTAGCAGAGACATTAGCCGCAGATGGATATTGGCATTAGCGTGGGCGGAGCTGGAGTGGGTCGATAATGAGTGGTGTTTTCACAGAGACACAGTTTTCCTTTAAACGTCAGGAGCATTTTTGTGCTAATCAAACAGAAACATTACAGCAAAAAATACAGATTTTGTACAAGTGAAGGCGGAATCAACTGCACGGGAAAGGAACAGCAGGGGAAAGGAACAGCGCGGGAAAGGAACAGCAGGGGAAAGGAACAGCACGAGAAAGGAACAGCAGGGGAAAGGAACAGCACGGGAAAGGAACAGCAGGGGAAAGGAACAGAACGGGAAAAACAGCACGGGGAAGGAACAGCACGGGAACAGAACGGGAAAGGAACAGCACGGGAACAGAACGGGAAAGGAACAGCGCGGGAAAGGAACAACACGGGAACAGAACGGTGCGGGAAAGGAACAGCACGAGAAAGGAACAGCACGAGAAAGGAACAGCACGAGAAAGGAACAGCACGGGAAAGGAACAGCAGGGGAAAGGAACAGCAGGGGAAAGGAACAGAACGGGAAAAACAGCACGGGGAAGGAACAGCACGGGAACAGAACGGGAAAGGAACAGCGCGGGAAAGGAACAACGCGGGAACAGAACGGCGCAGGAAAGGAACAGCACGAGAAAGGAACAGCACGAGAAAGGAACAGCACGAGAAAGGAACAGCAAGGGAATGGAACAGCAAGGGAACGGAACAGCAAGGGAACGGAACAGCAAGGGAACGGAATTGGAATAAGGTGGAAGTAACAACAGAACATACCAACATTGTCATATTATTACTGCAGAAAAACACATTACACATTTGAGTTTCTATTTTCATGCTGTAAATGAAGTACTACTGTAATAGTCTCAATATTATGACATATTTTAGATCGGATAATCATTTACAGTTAACAGGAACGTTTCAAGTGCCATGTTTAATGTAAATAGTATTTTTACTGCTCTTTGTTGTTGTCAATATGATTATTTGAATGTTTGAGTGACATATTCAGATTTTTCCACCCAGTTTTTGATGATTTAATTCATTTATTTTCATTTAATTTAATTTATATTTATTTAAAAGGGAAAATCAATTGATTAGCCGCTATAACTGGAGTCGATCCGTTGGTGACGTCACACTGACTTAGTCCACTTCTTTATGCAGTCTGTGTTTAGCAGGACGCTTAGCAACGCTGTCAATCAAACCTGTTGCTAATGCTAGCAGGAACGACAGCAGGGATTGGTCTGTTCTGATTGTACATATCACAGACAGTAGACTGTGTTTAAAGTACAGAACATAACAAATACTTTATCTCCAGATGCTCCTTCAGGATGTTTGTCTGCTGGATCCATCTCAGTTGTGTTGTGACTTATAAGAAACGATATTTGAGAAACCATATTCATATTTTAAAATGAACATATTTCTAAAAGTGCACATTTTGAACCTGTGTAAAAATGAAAAGCAAACTAAAGCTGCCCCATTTATTTAAGAAGTTACAGGTGAAGACGTGTTGAAATATGACGTTGGCTTTGAGTCGCCGCCGTCTCCGTCTCATTTTGTCACGCTCTGATCCCCGTGATCCAGCTGCAGTCTCACTTTTATGAACAATATCCTACTGTTTGTTATGAATAATGCACCTCTACATTTCATAAAGTAATGTGCGAGCTCCACTGTTCTTATAAAAATATTATCCAGGCTTCCTCGTTTTTAATATGTTGACTGGTTACTTTATGTGCGATATGAAAAACCTCTAGCTGTACTTTCTCTGGGGTATAACGAGGTAACAGCATTATGCGGCGTACCAGCTTCTCCGAGTGTCAAAAGTTTAGTACAAAATGTGCCTTTAAATACACTATATGCAGCTTTTCCCTGGGTTGTTTCTAGAGTTCAGTTTATTCTAATCACTGCGTCGTTGGAGCAGATGAAGCTAAAGGTCGTGATAGCTCCACACGTTACTGGCGTCTGGACTCGAGAGGCTGCATCTCCTATGGACCGCACATCACGTGGTCATCTGCCCACAGCTAAAACACTAGCTTCTACATGTCTGACCTCTGACCTCTGACCCAGCCGCGTACATTATACAGAGAGCGCTTTCTCCGCTTGAGTTTACGTCTCAGGAGGTAACAGCACTGAAAATATAATGGAATAGTTCAATCTAGTCTCATTTTATTATTGTTGACTTTTTTATTTTTGAATAAGAACCGAACTATTACACAGAAAAATGAAAGTGCAATATGTTTTTACTGTTTATATAAATGGACTTTGCTAATCTGCCAACCTCTGCGTTCCAAGTATGAAGTAAGAGTGTGTGTGTGTGCGCTTACAGCTCCAAACTGTGTCCTCTCTCTGTCTCTGCTGCTGTCAAACTCTTCATTTTGGTCTTAAATGTTCGTATTAACCCTCTACATGATCCTGGGGTTTTTATTTCACTATTGTCTCTGTAAATCAAGATATGAACATTAATAACAGACAAATCATGCGTCTTATTTCTCAGCTAGCGTTAGGAACAGGTTTGATTGACAGCGTTGCTAAGCACCCACTCCTTGCTAAACCGTCAGTGCAGGCGGGAAGAGGCGTCACCTTCAACAGACAGGCTGAAGATTGGCTCTTTCGTTGATATAATACTCGTGGTCCAAATTCCACACATGGAACTTTACTCCAGTCCCTGAGCTTCATTAGTCTGGAGCTGAACTCTGTGATGTCACACTCACTTAGTCCACTTCTTTATACAGTATCTGGTTTTTAAAGAAGATTTGAAGCAAAACCCATGAATCTACAATAAGAACTACATAAGACCCCCGTCCCCGTCCCTGTGTGAGATCGACTAGTGGCCGCTCCAGGTACTGCAGCTCCCAGGAGCTTGGGCCCAGAAAGAATTCTCCCACAGACACAATGCATTATTCAGGAGTTCAAACTGACCGTGTTCTGACAGGGCATCCAGCTTTCACCAAGGTCAGTGCTAGCCCCGCCCTGAGCCCGTGCTAGCCCCGCCCTGAGCCCGTGCTAGCTCCTCTCTAGCCGCTATCGCTCCGATTCTGACATCACATGGGGGGAGGAGCTAGCTCCACTGAGCTGGAGTAAAGTGGAAGAAAAAATGATTTTTGGGCCCATGAGCCAATGACACAGGCCACTGAAAACAACAACGACATCTAGTGTTCACCTTCCAGATTCTGTCACACTCCTGTGGCAAAACCTCCAAAAGTTAACAACATGGGGAAGAAACATGGGCAGAAGTTGCAACGTTTCACATTTTGGAAGCACATTCTGAAATAATGACATTGTTAGAGCAGATTATCCAGACTCAGGATTAGCTCTGATGATTTTTGCACTTTTCTCTGTCTGTGTGACAAACGCTTGTCTGGCAATTTTGATGAATTATTATTATCAATCACTCTACATTCACATTAGCAAAAGTCCAAGGACAAACGGACATCGTCTGAGCTGCTCTGGGACAAAAGGACATGGCTCTGAGCTGCTCTGGGACAAAAGGACATGGCTCTGAGCTGCTCTGGGACAAAAGGACATGACTCTGAGCTGCTCTGGGACAAAAGGACATGTTTTGGAGTTGCTGGACAAACACTGTCAGCTGCTCCAGTCTCCTTTGTATTTTTCTTATCCAACAGTCACATTTTTACATTATATGATTTTGAGACCAGAACACGACATGTTAAACACCAGCTGACTCAAAATCAAACAAAAAGACTTTGAGATATTTAGAAAACGACAAACGTCACTACACTGCATGCTCCTTGTTGTGTATTTGTATATATGTCAGATTTAGCCCCAGCTGAGCCAGTCGTTTTAAAACTTTAAATGTCATACAACCACCTACATACTCTTCAAAAGTGACACGGGGAAGGTTCTTGCTTAGTGTTTATCAGAGGGGGAGTGTTTGTAACACAAGTGACAGTGTGTTACACATCGAGCAGAGGGCGAGCGCTCGTCACACAAGTGTCAGTGTGTTACAGGCAGAGGGTGAGCTTGAAATCTGGACACATTGGTTCAGGCGGCTCCTACCTGCTCCTTATCTCTGCTCCCAAACCTCCAAGTGCAGCTGAAACGAGTGTCACAACACACACACACACACACACACACACACACACATACACACACACATACACACACACACATGGGGAGAGATAAGTGCAGAGAAATGTGCCTCAGTGCTTCACATCTTTGTGTTTTTCTTATCTGTGGTTTGTTAAGTCCATGTAATGAGACGTGTTTGTGTTCAGTGAATCTGAGGATGTTTTAATGCTCTCAGGTTTCACACTCAGATACTTCCTTAGGTTAATATAAACATGTCTGAGTCTAGAAACTGGACGGTCATCTACAGACTGTATAAACCTGATCCAGCTGATGCTCTAAATCGACGTGTCCCTGATATAATGATACTGTTTCCTCTGTGGCAAAAGACAAAGTTGAAACCCGTCACAGGACAAACTGTTGTGGGACTGAAGACGTTCAGCTGCTCGTCCAACACACTTGAGTCCTGTGGCTGCTGTCGTGGGTTAAAGGGGCTCTATGTGAACGCTCTGGAGGGTCTGCCACCTGCTCCACGGTCAATGGATCAGGATGTGTCTGTGTTGCATTTATTCCGTTGCAGATGTTTTTATTGCATTGATTTTGTGCAGAGCTGCAGATTTAAGCTCCTCCCACAGAAACATGAACCTTTTATACAAACGAACAGACCTGTCACAATAATCACTACATCCACTCATCGTTCAGTTTATGAAAGGACGACCTGTCATTTTTGGATCAATATTTATCGTGTGTACATTTTTTTGCGATAGTGGGAGATTTTGATTATTTTTGTGTCTGTTTGATCAGATTTAAGCTGTAAATGTTTGAATAAATAACTTCTCTGACTCAAACTAATGACTAAAGTGTTTCATTCTGCTGCTTATTTCTTGCAGCTCATGATTTTTAACAATATTGTACATTTATAATATTATTTGTGGTTTAAATCTGCTCTTTCAATATTATCATTTATCGTCTATTTTTACTTCAGCGATTTATCAAACTTTAAAATGTGTTATCAAGACAGACCTGCAAATGAAGCTGCTGTTTAAACTGTTTGTTTTTTTCTCTTTTCTCTTTCTCTAATGAAAGGGAATTACCTGTTTGTATCAGTCAAGAAAAAGTGGGGTGGAAATGTAAATAACCAGAAAGTTAATGGTTTGATTCCCACACCAACAAGTGCATAATGTCCATTGTTTTTATGTATAAATGTTCAGTTGTGTTTGGTTCAGTGGTGGCTCCTGTTATAGCCACAGAGGTTAGAGGTTATCTTGAGAATGAATTATTATTATTTATTTATTTATTTATTTATTTATTTATTTATTTTTTTTTTTTTTTTTATTTATTATTATTTTTTATATATTATATTATTATTTTATTTTATTTTTTTATTAATCACACATGACGTCTCTCACATATTTTCTGAGATGAAAAACATACACACATTACCTAAACTCTCTAAATTAAAGGAATAAAAAAGGTGAAAAATAATGTGATTTTTGGCTGTGGCTCCTGACATTTGATGATTAAAATCGTGTGCATGAGGAGGAAAAGGGAGCGGGACTGCAGGCGGGTCACTGTGAGAGTAACTACAGCGGTGGAGCTTTCCAGTGGGACGACGGCGTGTTCCTGTGGAGTTAATGAGGGATGGGGCGTGGGCCGCGGTGACAGGAGCCACTGCACCAAGTACGAGCCGGAGGTTTGAATCTCCCATCCCTCACTGAACACGCGTCTGCACACTGCATTTTAATAAGTACAGGAAGTTACTGTGCCAGGACAGACCACTCACACTTTACAAAGTTTTCAGACTTAAAGATAACACCCTTAGCACAAGTAAAAAAAAAACTCTTTGAAAATAAAATTCACTCAGCGCTATTATTCCAGCTGCATCAGTTTTGTATTATTCTCTAAATATGTTTGTTTTACATTTATTCACAGCTTTTCTAACACATTCCCAGCAGCCTCATTATTCACCATTTTGACTTTATAATTCACAGGACAGAGTTGTGTCGTTATGCTACTGCTAACAGCTAGTATGCTAACAGCTAGTATGCTAACAGCTAGTATGCTAACAGCGCACTGACAGTACCTCCCAGATTATAATAAAAATACTCTTTACATAAGTCGACATGAGACTGACCTGTGCTGTCTGCAACTCAGAGTATTTAAACTGTGTACTGTTTGTGTAAATGTACTGCAGGTGTGGCTGTACCGCGGGTGTCGGAGGCGGGTGGAGGGCCGTAGTGATGGAGTCGTTCCCGTTGGTGCCTCATATTTGTTTATAAAATCCTCCCTCCCTGTGGTCGCTCTGGTTTTGTTCTCACGTCAGAGTTTAAACTTTAAAAGCTTCTGTGAGAAAAGGTCACGCTGAGCCCAGGAGCTTTTTGTTTCTTATTATAGTGAGAGAAAAACGAAAGGCTCAGACAGAAGTACTGCACACGTGGAGTACTGCACACGGGAAGTACTGCACACGAGGAGTACTGCACACGTGGAGTACTGCACACGTGAAGTACTGCACACGAGGAGTACTGCACACGTGGAGTACTGCACACGTGGAGTACTGCACACGTGGAGTACTGCACACGTGGAGTACTGCACACGTGGAGTACTGCACATGTAGTTCATTATGAAGTAAGTCTCTGTTCTCGCTTTAGGCTGATCTGACACATGATTTGGATTCAGAATCTTTCAGTGGTTCAAACCCGAGGAGAATCCAGGGATAAATCATGTTTCATAAATGTTTGAGGGTGAAGTGAGTTTTGATGAAGGAACAATTACAACATGAGAAAGCACTTTGTCTTTGTGAATGTTCTAATGTCCAGTGTTTCAATAAATAGACTCTTTATCTGATCAATATTCACGTCTTAAGTCGAGGTTGAACACATGAAGTGAAATAATAAGTCTGACGGCGCTAATTCGCTCGAGTCATTTGGTTAAAAATATTCCTGATTCCTTCGGCTGGCCTGGGAACGCTTTGGGGTCCCACCGGAGGAGCTGGAGGACGTGTCTGGGGTGAGGGAAGTCTGGGAGTCCCTGCTTAGACTGATGCCCCCACGACCCGGCCCCGGATAAGAGGAAGAAAATGGATGGATGGATGGACATTCCTGACAAACTGAAACATTTCCTCACCTGTTTGTAAACGTGAAGCTCCACGGCGTCCTTCCTCAGTGTCCAGTCTCTGTCCTGTCGTCGCAGCTCGAACACGTGACGTCCTCAGTTTGATGAAGCTGTGTTAATGACGAGTTTCTCCAGAGCTTTATGGAGCTGCATCTGTAAACGCTAATACAAAACAAGGCTTTGAAAAGACAGAAAAAACAGCCTCAGTCGTGTGAAAAGGCCTGAATACGACTGAGACATTTTACACTTCCTGTCTGTGATTGGTCCTGCTCACTATTTTACACTTGGGACATAGAGTTTTGAGACACATCACTGTTTCTCTGCCACGTTAACCCTTCCTGTGGGTCCGTACTGTAAAAAGTTCCCTGGTGCTGAAGTACTTCCGTATACCAGCACCGAACACGTAAAAATATCTGCGAACACGAGGATCGCCGCTGATGGGGACGAGAGAACGCGGCGAGGGGAAAGATTGATGTGTGTTTTTGATTCGGCTCCATCTGGCTCTGCAGAACAAGGCAGCAAATCCCTCCTGATCTCTGCACATATGAGATTTTCTATTATTTCTCCCCTTTTATTAGAACATAAAGCTTCCACTGTGAAGGAGAACAAACAGAGAGAGAGACCGGGCCCAGTGTGTGACTTCATCATGACCATCCAGACATGTGTACGAGGATAGAAATGTGGGCACAAAGCAGCGTGACCTGAGTGTGTTCTGTGGACGTGTTAAGACTGGATTGAAAGCCCGTCTCTCCTCCCTGGTATTTAACACTAGCCCCGCCTCTTCTCCTGGTATTTAACACTAGCCCCGCCCCTCTTCCCTGGTATTTAACCCCAACCCCCGCATCTCTTCCCTGGTATTTAACACTAGCCCCGCCTCTCTTCCCTGGTATTTAACAGTAGCCCCGCCTCTCCTCCCTGGTATTTAACACTAGCCCCGCCTCTCTTCCCTGGTATTTAACACTAGCCCCGCCTCTCCTCCCTGGTATTTAACACTAGCCCCGCCTCTCTTCCCTGGTATTTAACACTAGCCCCGCCTCTCCTCCCTGGTATTTAACAGTACACAGGACACACAGGGGTTTATTGTTCTGTTTTCTTATATTTTTGTTTTGTCTTTTATCTGAAGCTCTTTGATTAGCTGAACTTGTTTTAAATGTGATATAGAAATAAACTTGACCTGAACTCACCTGAAAATCCAAAGTCTAGAGTCTCGATGTTGTTGCTTCGCTGCAAACTCGTGGTTGTCACGGTGATGGTTCAGACGGAGGAGGTGTCACAGTGTAATCTTTGTATGCAGTTTTTCATGGATAAATGAGTGAGACAAATGATTGTGTCCACACACTGTGTCCTTGACTGCTGCGTTGTGGAGACGAGTCGTGGCGGGGACGTGGCGTGTTCATGGCTGTGGCTCTGGAAAAAACACTTCTTCAGTTGAGTTTCAAGCCAAAAGGACAAAAAAACCCCAAAATATATGATGTTTTTCAACTGAAGAGGTTGTGATTCAGGTCAAAAACACGTAACGGTTACTGCTGATGTTCACCTTATTCTAGAAGTCGCCGTGGTCGCCGCTATCGTCGTTTGGGTTCTATTATTATTACAGTAAATCAGTTTTTTAGGGACAGAGTTTAAAGCCCCAGAGAACAACAAATGATCTTACTTTATATTAGATTTTAGCTGCAAAACTTTTCCCAAATTCTCCATTGAAATGAACGGGATTCCCACTTAATCGGAATCACCGCCGCAAAGACAGCGCAGTTTAATCACATTTATCACAAAAGTGGGCAGGGCCTGGCGCTTCTGTTTTCAATATAAGAGTGCTGTAAATATGAGCAGTCCTGTGGTGACCTGGTGCAGTTTGGGCTCAGGTTGAGCTTCAGATTTGTTTTCCTTCATTGTTGCACATACGGACCAGACTCAGTGCTACAGTCACATTTTTACACAGCACTTTTCCACCGCCAAGGCTCAAAGCGCCAACCTGCTGCCGCCATGTTCCAAACAGGAGGAGATCATGGACTTTTGTCTCCATCGACTCCTCACTGTCTGTGTTAAACTGTCCTCTCTCTGTCTCTGCTGCTTCAGACTCATTCTGGTCTTAAATGTTCATATTAACCCTCTACATGATCCTGGGGTTTTTATTTTGAGTTTAGTTTTTCGATTTTTTTTCTTGTTTTTTTTATTTTTTATTTTTTTTCTTATTTTCTTTTTTTTACTTTTTTTTTTTATTTTTTGGTTATTTTGAGGTTGTTTTTTTTTTGTTTGTTTATTGTTATTTTGAAATTAATTTTTGATTTTCTTGCTTTTGATTTAGATTTTTTAGTTTATTTTTTTCCTTTTTTGTAATTTTGAGGGTTTTTTTGTTTTTTTTTTTAGTTATTTTGAGTTAATTGAGTTTATTTTCTGTCCTCTCTCTGTCTCTGCTGCTTCAGACTCATTCTGGTCTTAAATGTTCGTATTAACCCTCTACATGATCCTGGGGTTTTTATTTTGAGTTTTGTGTAAATCAAGATATGAACATTAATAACAGACAAATCAGACGCTCAGCCCGACACTATGGGTGACATCACACTCCCATAATCCACTTGTGTACAGTCTATGATGCACACACAGGGTACATCAGACGTTCTTTCCTGTTCCTTTCATTTATGTCAGATGCCCTGAATGTTGTGTGCCGTCGTGGTCATTCCAGGTCCGTGTGTGTGCGTCCTGGTCGTGTGTCGGGCTCAAGGACACTGTGCCCGTGGAGCTGGAGGTCACAGCTGCGGCGCTGATGTACCTCCCTCCATATGAGACACCTTCACAGTTTATAGGACCGGCCCCGTGGGAGCGGGCCGGGCGGAGGCGGGCCCCTAGTGGACTCCGAGGGAACTGCGTGGGCCAGACCGCTCAGAGGCTGTCCTTCATCTGCAGACAGGTGCCCTTTTTAAAATACAATCACATGGACGGGCTGATGGGCAGACACCCACCTCTGAGCACACGGCAAAGTGTGTGTGTGTGTGTGTGTGTGTGTGTGTAAAAGCACTTATACTGACACGCACAGAGTCAAGAGAAAAATGTACATTCAAATAAAATAGTTATTGTGTCAGGAGGAAATGAGCGACTCTGCTGTCAGAAGCATTAAATAAGACCATTGTGTCGTGCGTCCTGATTGGCTGTTGGACTGTAGACCATTGTGTCGTGCGTCCTGATTGGCTGTTGGACTGTAGACCATTGTGTCGTGCGTCCTGATTGGCTGTTGGACTGTAGACCATTGTGTTGTGCGTCCTGATTGGCTGTTGGACTGTAGACCATTGTGTCGTGGGTCCTGATTGGCTGTTGGACTGTAGACCATTGTGTCGTGCGTCCTGATTGGCTGTTGGACTGTAGACCATTGTGTCGTGCGTCCTGATTGGCTGTTGGACTGTAGACCATTGTCCATCAGTCTCCTCCGTGCCGTGTCTCCTGTCCAGTACAGAATGTGTTCAGACAAATTTACATAAACGTTGGATCTCAGTGTGACTCTGAAGTGCTGTACGTTTGCGATTTGTTTTCTCCCCGACAAAACCCACAATGTCGATGAAACGTTCTGCACCGACAAAGACGCCTACGAAGGTTTGAACTTTGAGAGAGTTTAAACGAGAGAGAAATGTGAGAAAATGTTAACGCCTGTGTGAGAAAAGTGTATAAAGTGTGTGGTGAGGGGTTTTACAGACAAAAACAGAGAGAATAATGTAAAAAATAAAGATGATACTTCACAGATTTTGCTTATTGCAGGTTATTTTTAGAACGTGACCCCTGAGATAAACGAGGGACCACTGTGCACATTAACGAGGTAAGGTCGGGGTCTTGCTTGTCTTTGTCTTTTAAGATAAGATACATTTGTTTTTGGGACGCTGCTGTCTCTCACAGTGGCGTCCTGACTCTAATGGACAGTTGTTGACACAGCTCAGTCCAAGCGAGGTTAGCATTCATAAACAGTGTGACCTTTGACACCTTCTACTGACCTCCGACCTTTCCTCTTTGTGGGTGTCACCGTGGTTACAGAAAGAGGGGACACGAAGTGCGTCCACGATCACTTCCTGTTTGGAACGTAGTGGCGGCAGGTTAGCTCCATTTATATAAACAGTCTGTGGTTACTGAACGAGTGCTAATGCTAATGCGATGACCTCTGACCTTCTAAACTCCAAAGGTTCACGTTTGAGCTTCGTCGTGAGTTGAGAATGAGCTCACATTATAGATGGTATATTTTTAAGTTTGTTACAGGGATTTCATGGAGGAAATGTGTGGTGTTTCTAAAGATCTGACGTCCCAAATCCCACCGGAGACACACTTTACTTTATTATGGCTCAAAGAGTGAAATCCCTCTGTAGTAAGATTTGCCGTAGAATATTTGTTGAAAAGGTGAATCAAAGTGTCTTCAGTGAAACCCCGGGGGTCCGCTGCTCCCGTTTCACTTTGTAACATTTTGATAACACCTGAAGAAGAGGAAGTGTCGCGTTTTAGCCCCACATAAATCACTTTGAAACACAAACGCACGATCGGAGGAGACGAATGTGGAACGCAAGCTCATGTTCTAACTCCTGACGTGTGTTTCACTGTACGAGACCCACGGCTGAGACTTTAGATACAACTATTTCAACTATTTTCACATTTTGTCGTCACAAAATCACTGAATGTTAATGAAAAGATGGAGCCAGTGTCTGTGTGACTGGTCCTGTGTGTCAGCCATGTATTTAATAAACACATTTAATACATATATTTAATATTTAATAAACACATTTAATACACATATTTAATATTTAATAAACACATTCAATACATATATTTAATATTTAATAAACACATTTAATACATATATTTAATATTTAATAAACACATTTAATACATATATTTAATATTTAATAAACACATTTAATACACATATTTAATATTTAATAAACACATTTAATACATATATTTATATTTAATAAACACATTTAATACATGTATTTTATACTTAATAAACACATTTAATACATATATTTAATATTTAATAAACACATTTAATACACATATTTAATATTTAATAAACACATTCAATACATATATTTAATATTTAATAAACACATTTAATACATATATTTAATATTTAATAAACACATTTAATACATATATTTAATATTTAATAAACACATTTAATACACATATTTAATATTTAATAAACACATTTAATACATATATTTATATTTAATAAACACATTTAATACATGTATTTTATACTTAATAAACACATTTAATACATATATTTTATATTTAATAAACACATTTAATACATGTATTTTATACTTAATAAACACATTGAATACATATATTTAATATTTAATAAACACATTTAATACATATATTTATATTTAATAAACACATTTAATACATATATTTTGCATTTAATAAACACATTTAATACATGTATTTTATACTTAATAAACACATTTAATACATATATTTTACATTTAATAAACACATTTAATACATGTATTTTATATTTAATAAAGACATTTAATACATGTATTTTATACTTAATAAACACATTTAATACATATATTTAATATTTAATAAACACATTTCAGAAGCCCATCATGATTAGAGTAACAACGAGGCCAGTTACGTCGCCCGGACTGGCGTTACCGGGGCCCCACCCTGGAGCCAGGCCTGGGGTGGGTGCTCGGCAGCGAGCGCCTGGTGGCCGGTCCTTTCCCCACGGGGCCCGGTCGGGCCCAGCCCGAAGAAACGACGTGGGGCCGTCCTCCCGTGGACCCACCACCTGCGGGAGGAGCCATGAGGGGCGGGTGCGGAGAGATCCGGGCAGCAGTCGAAGGCGGGGACCTCGACGACCGGATCTCCGGACATGGAGACTAGCTCTGGGGACATGGAATGTCACCTCGCTGGGGGGAAAGGAGCCTGAGCTTGTGCGGGAGGTTGAGCGTTACCGGCTAGATATAGTCGGCCTCACCTCCACGCACAGCTTGGGCTCTGGAACCCAACTTCTTGAGAGGGGTTGGACTCTCCATTTCTCTGGCGTTGCCCGCGGGGAGCGGCGGCGAGCTGGTGTGGGCTTGCTCATTGCCCCACAGCTCAGCCGCTGCGTGTTGGGGTTCACTCCGGTGAACGAGAGGGTCGCGTCCCTGCGCCTTCGGGTCGGGGACAGGTCTCTCACTGTTGTGTCGGCCTACGGGCCTAACAGCAGTGCAGAGTACCCGGCCTTCTTGGAGTCCCTGGGAAGGGTACTAGACAGTGCACCAACCGGGGACTCCGTTGTTCTCCTGGGGGACTTCAACGCCCATGTGGGTAACGACAGTGACACTTGGAGGGGCGTGATTGGGAGGAACGGCCTCCCCGATCTGAACCCGAGCGGTGTTTTGTTATTGGACTTCTGTGCTAGCCACAGCTTGTCCATAACAAACACCATGTTCGAGCACAAGGGTGTCCATCGGTGCACATGGCACCAGGACACTCTAGGTCGGAGGTCGATGATCGACTTTGTTGTCGTGTCATCTGACCTCCGACCGCGTGTCTTGGACACTCGGGTGAAGAGAGGGGCTGAGCTGTCAACTGATCACCACCTGGTGGTGAGTTGGATCCGCTGGCGGAGGAGGAAGCCGGACAGACCTGGCAGGCCCAAGCGCATTGTGAGGGTCAGCTGGGAACGTCTGGCGGAGCCCTCTGTCAGGGGGGTCTTCAACTCCCACCTCCGGGAGAGCTTCTCCCTGATCCCGGGGGAGGTTGGAGACATGGACTCCGAGTGGGCCATGTTCTCCACCTCTATTGTCGATGCGGCTGCTCGTAGCTGTGGTCGTAAGGTCTGTGGTGCTTGTCGCGGCGGCAATCCCCGAACCCGGTGGTGGACACCGGAAGTAAGGGATGCCGTCAAGCTGAAGAAGGAGTCCTATCGAGCCTTGTTGGCTCGTGGGACTCCTGAGGCAGCTGATGAGTACCGGCGGGCCAAGCGTGCCGCGGCTCGGGCAGTCACAGAGGCAAAAACTCGGGGTTGGGAGGAGTTCGGGGAGGCCATGGAGGAGGACTATCAGACGGCCTCAAAGAGATTCTGGCAAACCGTTCGACGCCTCAGGAGGGGAAAGCAGTGCTTCACCAACACTGTTTACAGTGCGGGTGGAGAGCTGCTGACTTCGACTGGGGATGTTGTCGGGCGGTGGAAGGAATACTTTGAGGATCTCCTCAATCCCACTGTCACGTCTTCCGAGGAGGAAGCAGAAACTGGGGACCCAGAGGCGGACTCGTCCATCACCCTGGCTGAAGTCACTGAGGTGGTTGGCAAGCTCCTCGGTGGCAAGGCTCCGGGGGTGGACGAGATCCGTCCTGAGTACCTCAAGTCTCTGGATGTTGTGGGACTGTCTTGGCTGACACGTCTCTGCAACATCGCGTGGCGGTCGGGGACAGTACCTGTGGAATGGCAGACCGGGGTGGTGGTCCCTCTGTATAAGAAGGGGGACCGGAGGGTGTGTTCCAATTACAGGGGAATCACACTCCTCAGCCCTCCTGGTAAGGTCTATTCCAGGGTACTGGAGAGGAGAATCCGACCGATAGTCGAACCTCGGATCCAGGAGGAGCAGTGTGGTTTTCGTCCTGGTCGTGGAACACTGGACCAGCTCTATACTCTTCATCGGGTCCTCGAGGGCTCATGGGAGTATGCCCAACCAGTTCACATGTGTTTTGTGGATCTGGAGAAGGCATTCGACCGTGTCCCTCGTGGTGTCCTTTGGGGGGTGCTCTGGGAGTATGGGGTCCGGGGCTCTTTGCTAAGGGCTGTCCGGTCCCTGTATGACCGGAGCAGGAGCTGTGTTCGCATTGCCGGCAGTAAGTCAGACCTGTTCCCAGTGCATGTTGGACTCCGCCAGGGCTGCCCTTTGTCACCGGTTCTGTTCATTATATTTATGGACAGAATTTCTAGGCGCAGCCAGGGGCCGGAGGGGGCCTGGTTTGGGAACCACAGGATTTCATCTCTGCTGTTTGCAGATGATGTTGTCCTGATGGCTTCTTCGAGCCAGGACCTGCAGCAGGCACTGGGGCGGTTTGCAGCCGAGTGTGAAGCGGCTGGGATGAGAATCAGCTCCTCCAAATCCGAGGCCATGGTTCTCGACCGGAAAAAGGTGGTTTGCTCTCTCCCGGTGGGTGGTGAGTCTCTGCCCCAAGTGGAGGAGTTCAAGTATCTCGGGGTCTTGTTCACGAGTGAGGGAAGGATGGAGCGTGAGATTGACAGGCGGATCGGTGCAGCGTCTGCAGTGATGCGGTCGCTGTATCGGTCCGTTGTGGTAAAGAAGGAGCTGAGCCGGAAGGCGAAGCTCTCGATTTACCGGTCAATCTACGTTCCTACCCTCACCTATGGTCATGAGCTTTGGGTAATGACCGAAAGGACAAGATCGCGGATACAAGCGGCTGAAATGGGCTTCCTCCGCAGAGTGGCCGGGCGCACCCTTAGGGATAGGGTGAAGAGCTCGGTCACACGGGAGGAGCTCGGAGTAGAGACGCTGCTCCTACACGTTGAGAGGAACCAGCTGAGGTGGCTCGGGCATCTGCTCAGGATGCCTCCTGGACGCCTCTCTAGGGAGGTGTTCTGGGCATGTCCCACCGGGAGGAGGCCCCGGGGAAGACCCAGGACACGCTGGAGGGACTATGTCTCTCGGCTGGCCTGGGAACGCCTTGGGGTCCCACCGGAGGAGCTGGAGGACGTGTCCGGGGTGAGGGAAGTCTGGGAGTCCCTGCTTAGACTGCTGCCCCCGCGACCCGGCCCCGGATGAGCGGAAGAAAATGGATGGATGGATGGATAAACACATTTAATACATATATTTATATTTAATAAACACATTTAATACATATATTTTGCATTTAATAAACACATTTAATACATATATTTTACATTTAATAAACACATTTAATACATGTATTTTATACTTAATAAACACATTTAATACATATATTTTACATTTAATAAACACATTTAATACATGTATTTTATATTTAATAAACACATTTAATACATATATTTTATATTTAATAAACACATTTAATACATATATTTTATATTTAATAAACACATTTAATACATATATTTTATATTTAATAAACACATTTAATACATATATTTTATATTTAATAAACACATTTAATACATATATTTTATATTTAATAAACACATTTAATACATATATTTATATTTAATAAACACATTTAATACATATATTTTGCATTTAATAAACACATTTAATACATATATTTTATACTTAATAAACACATTTAATACATATATTTTACATTTAATAAACACATTTAATACATGTATTTTATACTTAATAAACACATTTAATACATATATTTTACATTTAATAAACACATTTAATACATGTATTTTATACTTAATAAACACATTTAATACATATATTTTATATTTAATAAACACATTTAATACATATATTTTATATTTAATAAACACATTTAATACATATATTTTATATTTAATAAACACATTTAATACATATATTTTATATTTAATAAACACATTTAATACATATATTTAATATTTAATAAACACATTTAATACACATATTTTATATTTAATAAACACATTTAATACATATATTTGATATTTAATAAACACATTTAATACATATATTTTATATTTAATAAACACATTTAATACATATATTTTATACTTAATAAACACATTTAATACATATATTTTACATTTAATAAACACATTTAATACATGTATTTTATACTTAATAAACACATTTAATACATATATTTTATATTTAATAAACACATTTAATACATATATTTTATATTTAATAAACACATTTAATACATATATTTTATATTTAATAAACACATTTAATACATATATTTAATATTTAATAAACACATTTAATACACATATTTTATATTTAATAAACACATTTAATACATATATTTTATACTTACAAAAAACACATTTAATACATATATTTGATATTTAATAAACACATTTAATACATATATTTTATATTTAATAAACACATTTAATACATATATTTTATACTTAATAAACACATTTAATACATATATTTTATATTTAATAAACACATTTCATACATATATTTAATATTTAATAAACACATTTAATACACATATTTTATATTTAATAAACACATTTAATACATATATTTAATATTTAATAAACACATTTAATACACATATTTTATATTTAATAAACACATTTAATACACATATTTTATACTTAATAAACACATTTAATACATATATTTGATATTTAATAAACACATTTAATACATATATTTGATATTTAATAAACACATTTAATACATATATTTTATACTTAATAAACACATTTAATACATATATTTTATATTTAATAAACACATTTAATACATATATTTAATATTTAATAAACACATTTAATACATATATTTTATACTTAATAAACACATTTAATACATATATTTTATACTTAATAAACACATTTAATACATATATTTGATATTTAATAAACACATTTAATACATATATTTTATACTTAATAAACACATTTAATACATATATTTGATATTTTATGAACACATTTCCAGTGTTGTTGACGGCGATGGTGTGTACTGATCTTTGCTGCACAGTCTAAACCAAACACATATACAGCTCATTATTATTCTGTTATTTATTTTTTTATAAATGTAAACCAGATAAAACACAGTCTCTCATTTCGCCGCAGTCACCTGTGAACCCGTGGGTTTCAGAATAATGACACATTAGCACTGTTGCCATAGCGATTAACACGGAACCTTTGTAAAAATCTAATCTTTTGAATGGGAAAAAGCTGCAGCTCACACATAATGAGACACATTACACATCTGGGACTGACTCAAATGACACCGCTCTTTTCTGTTTTTATCACAGACTGTTTATATAAAGGGACTTAGCTGAACCTGCCGCCGCGTTACAAACAGGAAGTGACCATGTGCACACTTCCTGCTCCGTTGACTGGACTGTGTCTCCTGTGTCATTCTGGTCTTAAATGTTCGTATTAACCCTCTACATGATCCTGGGGTTTTTATTTCACTATTGTGTCTGTAAATCAAGATATGAACATTAATAACAGACAAATCAGGTCCTTCTTTCCCAGCGGTGCTTCAGCAGCCTCGCTCCTGATTGGCTCTTTGGTTGCTATGATACTCACAGTCTGAACTCTGCTCCACATCGTCTCTCCACCTACTCCGGCCTCGATGAGCTGACGCTGTGGTGACGTCTCACTCTGTCACTTCTTTACTCAGTCTGTGTTTTGTGTTTCTTTACTCTCAGCATAAGCCTGGGGTCTACATGTGCGTTCAAAGTGTACGGCGTGGTCTGCAGCAGAGGGCGGAGTGGGAGAGGCGGGTGAGTCTTCGTGAAATAACTTGAATAACTCTGCCTTTTTATCTTTTTCAGAGTAAAGCGTTTAAAGCAAAAGATCAGAGACGTTGAATAAGTGCTCTGTGGTAGATCGCTCTCCTGTGTGTCTCAGAGGCTTAAGTGGATCTGCAGCAGGGCCCTGGTTTTACCTCTGGGTTCAAAGGTCAGCCATTAGAAGTCCACAGTGAAACCGTGTCTGAATACAATATACGTTATATGAGAGCGTCGAGCTGCGTAAAGGTTTTAACTTGACTTGAGAGCTCCCACCACATTCTTCTGTTTGCATCTTCAAGGCGACGTGGAAATGAAAGTCTCTGGGCCTGGTTTTACCGACATGAAAAGGTGAAAAACAAAACTATTTTTCACAACAGTTTGCAGTCATTCTCCTCACTTACCTTAAGCATTCAGAGCATCCTAATTACTCACCATGATGACTTTACAAGTGCTTTTCACAACTTTCAAAGACCAGAGCGCAGATTTGTGCAACTTCCTGATACTTGGATAATCAAACACTTCATACTTCGACGCAGACAGGACACAGTGGGCTTATTTTGACCTGAAGAGCTGCTTATACAATATATATATGTACTGCTCACATGGTACACGGGGCCTTTACATCATCACTACAGCAAATACTGTAGAAAAAAATACAAGTACTGCAAAATCACAGGCCTCTCTCGTCTTTTTAAGTGGAAGAACTTGCACAATCGGTGGCTGAATAAATACTTTTTCACCCAACTGTGCATTTTCACCGCTCACTTTTCGTTACCGCTCTATCGATTTCCGTGCACCGTCCGTGTTCATATTGTCTACACGCCCTCAACTTAAAGATAGACGAGTGACACCATAGAAGCCCCGTATTGTAGCTTTATAAGGCCAAGGCTGTGCTCATGGAGAATCTCTTTTATTGTAAAATGTAAAACAGGCCAAAAAAAAAACGTCTTGATTGATTTTACTCAACAAACGAGTGCATATTTATTTCTGCCCTTGTCCCCAGTAACTACACGCTGACAGCCCATACTTTCCCTGACCACATACAGCCTCCTTTTATAAAATGAAACGCTCTGGGGCCCACACGCTCAGTAAACAGTATCGAGCTGTGTTCATTATGTCAGGAGCCATTCATTTACTAACAGCTGTATACTGAAAGTGTTACCGCCAACCTGGCAACCGAGCAGAGAACACACACAATTTTATCTCACAGGTAGAGTCCAAAATCAGCCAGCCAAAGCCTTTATTTTTTTCTGCATCGCCCTGCATCACCATGGCAACTGCTGTGACATCATTTCGTGCGCCGATAACATCCTCATTAGTCCAACATTGTCCGGGACGCACGTTCCAGCAAAGCGTTTCTGTCACAGCTTCAGCCCGTCACCGAGAGGCCCGTCTTTAGTGTGTTTTGAATCATTCTCACGCGTGTAGGTGCTCCCCGGACGAGCCTCGTAGTTCGCTGACCGTAGTTGTGGTAATACCGGTGTGTCTGACCACAGGCAGAACAACAGCCCGTTATTCAGACAGTGAAGCTCCCTGACCAGAACTGGACACACGAGGCAGCAGAAGAATTCAAAGATGCCGTTTCACTCAGGTACTTTTTTATTGAAGGTCGTGTTACTAAACTGGAAAGACAAGACAGAAGTTAACAACTCATGACTCCGCCGTGCAGCTCCTTAACGGGAACGGTTGGATCTGGATCTCATTTTTAAAAAGAGCCGAATGTATTTCTAATTTGTATGCATTTTTATACTAATACTGAACCGACACAAGAATCAGAACAGAAGCAGCACGAGTGAGAGACTTGAGCCTGACAGAGCATCATAATAACAGTTATTTTAAATTATTATTATTACTTTTTTTTCTTTCTTTGCATAATTTGAAATGGTAAACTCTCTCCCACTCTCAGTTTGAACCATTTTAAACACATCTGAGCCTTTGGTCTCTTTTCTCTGTGGTTAGTTTTTATAAATAAATAGTAAAATAACTGGGAAAGTGGCTCTTTGAAATGAATGGATCCCAGAGATTCAGAGCCAAAAGTCCCACTACTCAGCCTCCTGATAGAGCACTTTATTTTTACATTTACACATAGACAGACGCTTTAAACAACAGTGTTCAGTTATATCAGATTTGCTCCTCCTGTTACACATCTGCAAAACTCCTTCATGGCTCTAATTTTCTCACATGAAAGAAAAATATATTTAAATGGAGAAAATAATGTAAAAATGCTGCACAAGCACAAATAACAGTCTGTTTGTTAGCTACATGTTTGTGTTGTCATGTCACTTAGCAACGCTGTCAATCAAACCTGTTGCTAACGCTAACAGGAGCGACCTCGAGGAAAGAAGGACCTGATTTGTCTGTTATTAATGTTCAGATCTTGATTTACAGACACAATAGTGAAATAAAAACCCCAGGATCATGTAGAGGGTTAATACGAACATTTAAGACCAGAATGAGTCTGAAGCAGCAGAGACAGAGAGAGGAAAAAAACAAAAAATAAACTCAAAGTAACAAAAAATAAAAAAATAAAAAAATTTACTCAAAAAATAAATAAAAATAAATAAAAATAAACTCAAAATAACTCAAAACCCCAGAAAAAACTTGAAATATGACAAAAAAGTAAAAAACAAAGTAAAAAAGAAGTCAAAATAACAAAAAAAGGAAAAAAATACACTTAAAATAACTAAAAATAAAAACAGAAAAAACTTGAAAAATAACAATAAAGTAAAAAAAAATATACCCAAAATAACAAAAAATAAAAACAAATAAAAAAACAAAAGAACTCGAAATAACTTTTTTTTAACTAAACTTGAACAATAACAAAAAAGTAAAAAAAAACCTCAAAATAACTAAAAAGAACTCAAATAAACTAAAAATAGAAAGAAATAAAAAAGACTCAAAATAATTCAAAAACCCCAGAAAGGCAAATTTGAAAAATTACAAAAACGTAAAAAACAAAACAAAAAAAAACAACCTCAAAATAACAAAAAAAAAAAAAAAAATCAAAATAACTCAAAAACCCCCAGGATCATGAAGAGTCTGACAGCAGCAGTTACAGAAAGAGGGGACACAGAAAACAAAAAATAAACTCAAAATAACAAAAAATAAATCATTAGAAAATAAAAAAATACTCAAAATAACTAAAAAAAAGAAAAAATAAACTCAAAATAACTCAAAACCCCCAGATAAAAACCTTGAAAAATAACAAGAAAGTAAAAGAACATAACTCAAAATAACAAAAAAGAACTCAAAATAACAAAAAAAAAAACTAAAAATAGACTCAAAATAACTCAAAAAACAGAAAAAACAAACTTTGAAAAATAACAAAAAAGTAAAAAAAAAACCCACTTAAAATATATAAAAAAGAAAAAAGGCAAAAGAACTCAAAATAACTTAAAAATTAACTGAACATAACAAAAAAGAAAAAAAAAAAAAAAAAAAAAAAATTTGAACAAATAGACTCAAAATAACTCAAGCCCCCCCCAAAAAAAAACAACTAGAAAAATAACAAAAAAGTAATTAAAAAAAACTAAAAATAATAATTATTAAAAAACCCCTCAAAATAACAAAAACTAAATAGAAAATAAAATAATTACTCAAAAACAATGGAAAAAATTAACTCAAAATAACTCAAAAACCCCAGAAAATAAACTTGAATAATTACAAAAAAGTAAAAAATAAAACTCCAAATAACTTTTCAAAAAATGGAAAAAAATAGACTCAAAATAACTCGAAAAACCCAGAATTAAAAAAACAAAACAAAACTTTAAGTAACAAAAAAGTTTATTAAAAAAAAAATAATAACTCAAAATAAAAAATAACTCAAAAACCCAGGATCATGTAGAGTCTGACAGCAGCAAATGATCATTTTCTATTTGGGACATGGTAAATTTAAATATTGAATTTGTGATGACAAAGTTATAAAAGTCTGGATTACACAACAGTGTTTGCATGAGCCCAGTGTTCAAACAGAAAAGGTTCAGATTTATTCACCTCTGACTTCATTTCAATAATAGATCTTAGTTTTAATGAAGTGCAGCAGTAGCACAGTGAGCTCAGTGTGATGCCCACTGATCTGAAGGTTTGCGGTTCAACTTACGCTCTTGACATAAAAAAAACATCATTGGTTACAGTGTCAGATCAACTGACCCTCACATCAGCAGTGTGACTCCAGCTCCCACAGATGAATACTGCCCTTATGTCCTTGGGCAAGACACACACACACACACACCCCTACACACACACTCACACACACACTTTTTAACACAAGTAGAACACAACCTAATATCTATTTAACTGCAGACACACCAAAGTGGTGCTGCTGCAGAGCCACACAGATTAAACTCCTCTGTAAATACAAATGGAAGTGTTTTGGTGAAGACGTGACAGAGCTGGCCCTGTTCTCACAAAACTGGACCATATGTAGTGAGGAGGTGCAGAAGGAGGTGGAGAAGGTGGTGGAGAAGGAGGTGCAGAAGGAGGTGTAGAAGGAGGTGGAGGTGAGTGATTTGTTAAAAAACTGCCTCCCTCCTGTTCTCTCCTGTTCTCTCCTGTTCTCTCCTGCTCTCTCCTGCTCTCTCCTGCTCCCTCCTGTTCTCTCCTGCTCCCTCCTGCTCCCTCCTGCTCTCTCCTGCTCTCTCCTGTTCTCTCCTGCTCCCTCCTGCTCCCTCCTGCTCTCTCCTGTTCTCCCCTGCTCCCTCCTGCTCCCTCCTGTTCTCTCCTGCTCCCTCCTGCTCCCTCCTGCTCCCTCCTGCTCTCTCCTGCTCTCTCCTGTTCTCTCCTGCTCCCTCCTGCTCCCTCCTGCTCTCTCCTGTTCTCCCCTGCTCCCTCCTGCTCTCTCCTGCTCCCTCCTGCTCTCTCCTGCTCTCTCCTGCTCCCTCCTGCTCTCTCCTGCTCCCTCCTGCTCTCTCCTGCTCTCTCCTGTTCTCTCCTGCTCTCTCCTGCTCTCTCCTGCTCTCTCCTGCTCCCTCCTGTTCTCTCCTGCTCCCTCCTGCTCTCTCCTGTTCTCTCCTGTTCTCTCCTGTTCTCTCCTGCTCTCTCCTGCTCTCTCCTGCTCCCTCCTGTTCTCTCCTGCTCCCTCCTGCTCCCTCCTGCTCTCTCCTGCTCTCTCCTGTTCTCTCCTGCTCCCTCCTGCTCCCTCCTGCTCTCTCCTGTTCTCCCCTGCTCCCTCCTGCTCCCTCCTGTTCTCTCCTGCTCCCTCCTGCTCCCTCCTGCTCCCTCCTGCTCTCTCCTGCTCTCTCCTGTTCTCTCCTGCTCCCTCCTGCTCCCTCCTGCTCCCTCCTGCTCCCTCCTGCTCTCTCCTGTTCTCCCCTGCTCCCTCCTGCTCTCTCCTGCTCCCTCCTGCTCTCTCCTGCTCTCTCCTGCTCCCTCCTGCTCCCTCCTGCTCTCTCCTGCTCCCTCCTGCTCTCTCCTGCTCTCTCCTGTTCTCTCCTGCTCTCTCCTGCTCTCTCCTGCTCCCTCCTGTTCTCTCATGCTCCCTCCTGCTCCCTCCTCGCGCCTCCTTCTCTCCATGTACCGTCCTCCTCCATTCTCAAAGCTGTAGATGTTATTTGCATGTTCCTTCATCTGTGCAGCTCCTCCAAAGCTCTATGATGTGCAGTGATGATGGAAACACCAGCACAGACAAATGTGCTCCTTTGAAATATGTGGCAATATGAATCTCTCTGCAGCGGACCAGCCATCTACTGTACGTTGCCTTTTTCGTTCACATTTTTGCCTCGTGGCTCAATCCGTAGAGCTCCTAGGGGCACTGTTAGGCACACACTGTCCATTTCATCCATTAGGACCATGACTTGAACATCGGCAAAGACCTGAGCGTCGCAGAGGACGACGTCACAGCGAGAGTCACGGCTCCTTCCAGTTTTGAGTTTATTCCATTGGGACAGATTTATTCACACTTGTGTTTCTTTTCTCGCGTGGTGTTGGGTTTCACTCATTTCACAGGAGAGTGGGACGATCCAATCACAGCTTCTTATTTGTAGTGCTCATCTTTGTCATATCCTCGTGTCTCTCAGAACGTTGCACATAGACCCGTCTCACAGGTCTGGTTATGCCCTGAAAAAAACCCAAGATCATGTAGAGCAGGTTAATACGAACATTTAAGACCAAAATGACAGAGAGAAAGTGACGGAGCTGTAAACGTATCCATGATCACGTTCTATTTGCAGCTAGCAGGTTAGCTATGTCCATTTATATCCACAGTCTATGGATTTAGCTTTACCGTGAGCTTTACGACGACCTACTGAGCCGATGGCGGCGCCTCACACGGGCACAACTGAAAATCTTTAGAGGCTTATAAACATTTTGTGACTGGATGGATTTCAGACTTTCTACTGAAGAAAGCGTTCCAAATAAAGTATTTCCTCTTTATGTCAAAGGTAAAATGGTCACATTTTTATACAGCACTTTCCACGTTCAAGGCCCTGGAAGCACTTTACAAAGTCAAAAACAGCTCACGCAGCTAAATTTAACAAAACATAAAAACAGTGTTTGATTTAGGAGTTTGAGTTTGAAATACTATGAGAAAACAGCAATTCTTTTTTATTTTTATTTATTGTTTTTGACATAGCTCTGAAAAGAAAGTATCTCTGATGGAGTATCAGGGTCAGTTAAATATGATAAATTATGCAGGTGCTACGAGAATAAAGTCGTAGCATTTCAACATTAAAGACGTAATTTTACGAGAATAAAGTCAAAGTACTAGGAGAATAAAGTCGTACTTTTATGAGAGTACAGGCTGCTGTGTGTGAATGAGTGACCAGTACTTTATGGTTTATGGAGAATCTGGAGCATTTTGTTCAGATTTACTTTAAACTGGAGTTTACACACGATGAAATACTGTGTCTTTTATCCCACCATCACCACAGTATCATCAGTATAAGTACTTTGAAGGGACACTGCAGGTACTTGAGTTTGTTTAGTCGGATGAACCAAACAGATTTGGAAGAAATTGCTATATCTGAACACTAAGCTCCAAATTCACTTCATAACGCACTGGTCACTCACACAGAGCAGACTGATCATAAAAATATGATTTTATTCTCCTAATATTACGTCTTTATTCTTGTAAAATTATGTCTTTAATGTTGAAATGCTACGACTTTCTCGTAGCGCCTGCATAATTTATTTTATTTAACTGACCCTGACACTCTGTCGTAAGTATCTGCTCCATTGACTCCAATTCACTTTCTATTGAAAAACTGTCTCCTCTCTCTGTCCTCTGTCCTCTCTCTGTCTCTGCTGCTTCAGACTCATTCTGGTCTTAAATGTTCGTATTAACCCTCTACATGATCCTGGGGTTTTTATTTCACTATTGTGTCTGTAAATCCAGATCTGAACATTAATAACAGACACGTTGTTCCCTTTAGCGTTAGCATCAGGTCTGATCGACAGAACTCGGCTCCACTGCACCTGCTCTGGCCTCGATGAGCTTGATGAGTCCACTTCTTTATACAATCTCATGAAATGCTCTGATACTGAGTGAATGACGAGGGAAACGGAGCGATAGTAACCACACCTCTGCCGAGTTCACACGCTGGAGAGAGATGAAACAAAGAGAACAATAGTGCGAGCCAGTAGGGCCATTAAAGATATAAAGCCGTGTCCAGGATTGAACAAGCGGCTTGGATGAGCAGACAAATGTCCACTCTAAAACTGTTCAGTGACAGATTTAACTTTGACTTGGACGACTGAGGGACACAGACTGAGGGACACAGACTGAGGGACACAGACTGAGGGACACAGACTGAGGGACACAGACTGAGGGACACAGACTGAGGGACACAGACTGGAGAGACGGTGGAAATGATGGCTCTGTTAACAGCTCGAGCTAATGCGGCTAACGTTAGCACCTTTCCACCATAGCGGTTTATTTAGAGTGTTTTGTTTATAATCAGATCCACAGTGAGATAAACCAGAGCTTCTTCTGCTTCACTCAGTCGTGTTGTGTCCAGTTAAAGACCTGCCTCTGTCCACTGGGGTTTGTCCCACTCTCCCGGTGCATTGTGGTCTATATTGACCCCTAGTGACCACCGCTGGACACTACTTTTCAAGGTGCATTGTGGGAAATTTTGAGTGCACATTTAAAAAAATTTACTAGATATTCGAACACCACTAAAAATGGCGTGAGCTGTAAGTAGCGCCCCCTGTAGTAAGAGTGTGGACATGACAGCTTCATTGACTGAATATTTTGAAGTGAATCGCTCCAGGAAACTTGTATCTTACCTTAAATGGAGACCTGAACATTCTTAGGGAGCGATGTGAATATTGTTAGGGAGCGATGGGGCCGTTTGGGGCTGTGATGAATGCCTTTTATGGCCTTCAGGGGGCAGTAAACATCTAATGATTCAAATAGTTTCATTGTTGAGGAAGGGGCTGTGGATGTGGTCCAAGGGCTGTTTTTATATTCAGAATAATGACTGGAGCGATGCGCAAACATCTGGTGTGGCAGAAAAACTGTTCAGCTACATCTGTGCAGCCTGACAGGGAGCAGTCTGACTTTAATGTTAAAGTGCTGCTATTAAAAAGCTCTTGAGATCCAGATTACGCAGCTTTCTTTGTGCAACGGCCCATCGACTCCACAGAAAGGATCTAACCCCTTTAAAGAACACTATCCCTGTGTTTACATCATCCCTGTTAACTACGCAGTTACTCACCAGAGTTTAACAACAAAATGAACGGGAAATAAGAATGTAAATGAGAAGCAATATAATCACATAAGCTCTGTAGACACTGAAGTGCTTACAGCTACAACCACCTCAAATAACAACATCTTTAATGTCCATCCTCATACGGTAAACTTCACTAGAAGAAGAAGAAGAAGAAGAAGAAGTAGAAGAAGAAGAAGAAGAAGAAGAAGAAGAAGAAGAAGAAGTAGAAGAAGAAGAAGAAGAAGAAGAAGAAGAAGAAGAAGAAGAAGAAGAAGAAGAAGAAGAAGAAGGAGAAGAAGAAGAAGAAGAAGAAGAAGAAGAAGAAGAAGGAGAAGAAGGAGAAGAAGAAGAAGAACGAGAAGAAGAAGAAGAAGAGCTTCTCAAGACTCTTCATCAGAGCGATGCTGTTAAAGACTCAAGTGTTTGCTCGGAGTCAGAGGGTAGTTTTAGCACACAAACATAAACACACACACACAGCCTAAACATATTTGAACAGGAGTTACGCAGTGTCCCACAACTTTTACAGCTTTAAAGTGAATTTGAAGGAAACTCTGTTCAAACCATTGATGAAAAGCCTGAGTCACTTTGGTGTAAACTGCTGTAAATATGTGCAGTTCAGGAGCCGCATGTCTCCTGTTCTGTGCTCAGCGACTGCACAGAGGCACTGTTTAGTTTCCTCTAGCACCACCCACTGGCCACAATGTGCATTTATCCTAAATAACTTGAAAATAATGTTTACATACATACATTAATGTATTTAATAATAATAATAATAATAATAATAAAAACATGCTTGACTCCTGTGTGTGACTGAGCACAAAACTTTAATATGGACAGAGTCAAAATATTCAAACTTAAATATTTCTTTGACTGTTTACACTTCGTGGTGATGTCACAGTGATGTCACAGTGATGTCACAGTGATGTCACAGTGATGTCATTGTTTGTTGTTTTGTTTGTATTTGTTCTCATTCGTTGCTTGGCTGGTTTGTTTTGCATCTGAGCATCTCACTTCAAACTGAGATGAGAGTGAAAATGTTCATCTCTGTCTCTGTGCTGCTCAGTTTAAACAGCAGGGCCAATGCTGCCATCTACTGGATGAAAAACAAAAGTACAGTATAATATATTATTCTCATAGTTTATTTTCTGATGAAAACACAGTCTCCCCCCTTTGCTTTGACAAAAAAATATTTAGTAGAGTTATTTAGAGTTACTGTCAAATCCAGACTCAGAGACTTATCCTGCGTTTGTGTCCAGTAGATTAGACGACTGTAACGTCCTGATCACTGGACTCTACAAACGAGCCACAGAACAGAACATCCAGAACATCCAGAACATCCAGAACACTGCTGCTCGGGTCAGGTCTAGAACCAGGAAGTACTTGACACATGTGTCCTGTAGCTCCTGTGGCTCCTGTGGCTCCTGTGGCTCAGAGTCTTTAAAGCAGCTCAGTGTGAACAAGTCTCTCCATGGACCAGCACCAAAGAACATCTCCCACATGAGCCACAAGAACCATCTCACACTCTGAGGACTTCAGGGCCTCTTGGTTTAGTCCCGGTTTAGTCCTGGTTTAGTCTTGGTTTAGTCCCGGTTTAGTCCAGATCTAGTCCTGGCCTAGTCCCTGTCTAGTACCAGTTTAGTCCCGGGTTAGTCTTGTTTTTTTCTCTGTGATTAATTTGTAGATAAAATGAGTTCTCACAGTCTTTTGAACGGCTCTTTGAAATGAACAGACCCAAAAGATTTGGATCCCATAAAAGAGTCAAAAGTCCCAAGACTACTTGCCAGGCTATTTTCAGGAATTCTCTGAATTAGTAAAATGAACACGAGTTCCTTTGATTTAAGTAGAAAATGTTTGTGCTTCATATAAACCAAAATTTACATCATACACAACCGACCTGTTCTTTACTGTTCTTCATATTTTTTGAACCTGACATCCCTGTGGACTTAACTTAAAATGAAACTTAAACAAACCAAAAGCGCAGACTGGAAAAGTCTAAGGTATCTTCAGTTTAAAATAATTCAACACAAGTACACTGCCCAGAAAGATTGTTCCCTCTAATCTACTGATTTTGTGGAGGAAAAAAAGAATAATAATACCCCTAGTTGAAGCGCCACCTTAATGTGGTGGAGGGGTTTGAGCACCGGATCTGGACACTCAGGTAAAAAGAGGGGCAGAGCTGTCAACCGATCACCACCTGGTGATGAGTTGGATCTGCTGGCGGTGGAGGAATCTGGACAAACCTGGCAGACCCAAGTGTATTGTGAGGGTCTGTTTTGTGCGTCTGGAAGAGAACTCTGTCAGAGGGACTTTGAGCTTCTTCTTGATCCTGTTGGGGGCTGGGGACATGGACCCTGAGTGGGCCATGTGCCTCTATTGTCAATGTGACTGCTGATAGCTGTGGTCGTAAATTCTGTGGTGCTTGTTGTGGAGGCAACCCCCGAACCTGGTGGTGGACACCAGACATTATGGATGCCATATAGGCTGAAGAAGGAGTCCTTTCGAGCCTTGTTGGCTTGTGAGACTCCTGAGGCAGCTGACGAGTACCGGCGGGCCAACTGTGCCATGGCTCAAGCGGTTGTAGAGGCAAAAACTTGGGTTTGGAAGGAGTGTGGGAAGACCATGGAGGAGGACTATCAGACGGACTCAAAGAGATTCTGGCAAACCGTCCGACGCCTCAGGAGGGGGAAGCACTGCTTCACCAACACTGTTTACAGTGCGGGTGGAGAGCTGCTGACCTCGACTGGGGATGTTGTCGGGCGGTGGAAGGAATACTTTGAGGATCTCCTCAATCACACTGTCACGTCTTCTGAAAAGAAAGTAGAGACTGGGGACCCAGAGACGGACTCGTCCATCACCCGGGCTGAGGTGGTTGGTGAGCTCCTCTGTGGATGAGATCTGTCCTTAAGTCTCTGGATGTTGTGGGTCTTGGCTGACATGTCTCTGCAACATCGCGTGGCGGTCGGGGACTGTGCCTCTGGACTGGCAGCCCGGGGTGGTGGTCCCTCTGTATAATAAGAGGGCCCGGAGGGGGTGTTCCAAATACAGGGGAATCACACTCCTCAGCCTTCCCTGTAAGGTCTGTTCCAGGGATTGGAGAGGAGAATCCGACCGATAGTTGAACCTCGGATTCAGGAGCAGTTCGGTTTTTGTCCCGGTCGCGGAACACTGGACCAGCTCTGTACCCTCCATCGGGTCCTCGAGGGGAGTTTGTCCAACTAGTCCACATGTGTTTTGTGGACTTCGTGTCCCTCGTGGTGTCCTTTAGGGGGTGCTCTGGGAGTATGGGGTCCGGGGCTCTTTGCTAAGGGCTGTCCGGTCCCTGTATGACCGGAGCAGGAGCTGTGTTCATTGCCGGCAGTAAGTCAGACCTGTTCCCAGTGCATGTTGGACTCCGCCAGGGCTGCCCTTTGTCACCGGTTCTGTTCATTATATTTATGGACAGAAATTCTAGACCCAGTCAGGCTGGAGGGGGTCTGGTTTGGGAACCACAGGATTTCACCGCTGCTGTTTGCAGATGATGTTGTCCTGATGCTTCATCGAGCCAGGACCTGCAGCACTGGGGCGGTTTGACCCGAGTGTGAAGAGTCTGAAGAGAATCAGCTCCTCAAAATCCGTGGACATGTCTGGGGTGAGGGAAGTCTGGGATCCCTGCTTAGACTGCTGCCCCTGCGACCAAGCCCCGGATAAGGAGAAGAAAATGCATGAATGGATAATAATAATAATAATAATAATAATAATAATAATAATAATAATAATAATAATAATAATAATAATAATAATAAAATATAATAATAATAATAATAATAATAATAATAATAAAAACTGCAAGCAGTGATAAAGGCCCTCGCCACCCCTTGTGACCGCGGGGTACATGCCACCACGAAGATCCTGCGTTTCGTTCCCGCTTACATCACCCCTCCCCCCAAAATCAGCGACTGAGTAATACTACTCCATTTATCACATTGTCACGCCTGCACGGTTGGAAATAGAGGTATGTGTTCATTTTTTGTTCAGTGTCATGAGAGGATTCGATGTACCAAATGTCAATGGTCTATGACAAAGTAATTATTTTTCATCCTTGTTGACCAAAGCCCATGTATTTCAATGAGAAATGTCGGACGTTGCCATGGCAACACCTTTAAAAATAGAGGTATGTTGTCATTGACTTTTTTGTTCAGTATAGGAATAGGGATGTCCATGCCAAATTAAAAATGTTTGTGAGAATATAATTTTTTTTGCGTACCATTTAACATTTCAAGGGGGCGCTGTGGAGCAATGTAATATTTGACATGTGTAAATTGCATATCTATGCACTCAGATCAATATTTTGAAAAAAATGTATATTAATGTCAGAAAATAGGAAACTGCATGTTTGAGCTACGGGACATTTAAAACTTCAAAAAACGTCTTTTTAATTTGCAGGTTGGCCACACCCACATTTTATCATTTTAAAAAATCCAAGAGAGTCGCCTATAATCCCACTTGAGTTTAATTCATTTTGACCAATTTGCAAGTTTCTTGAATGAAAATCCATGGTGTAAAAAATCCAAATGTGAGAGTTAAAATTCTGAAAAAATGGGGTTCCGCCCACAATGTCCGACTTCCTGTAGGGTTTAGGGTGGGGTCATAATATAATTTTTTTCTTGTCTTGACATTGTTATGGCTCTCTTTAGCATAAATCTTTATTTGTATTATTATGGATCATTCTGACCTAACCTTCATAATACTATCTGTTATGTATGTTACGTTATGTCTTTTCTATGTGTCTGGCATCCTCCAGCCACTTCGATTAGACCAAACTGGCAAGATTGTTTTGGTGGTATAAATACTCTATATTGTTTACATTTGTCAGCTGAGGGCGAGACGACACCGTTAGGGACACAGCTCTTTGACAATTGTGCACAGTTGATTCAATAAACCAGACCTTTGATTCAAGACAACTTCTCTGTTGATTTTTATATCTTTAAGACTTTTTGACCATTAGAAATTCCACAACAACATGTTCTATGTTTGTACCAAATTTCATTTGTCTACGATGAAAAAGGTCTCTCATTGCTGTAATGCATTTCAAATTTTGAGGTGGCGCTATTGAGTCATTTTGAAACATAAATTTTTTTGAACATAAAAATAATACATTTTTCGCCAACCTTGAATGTTGACACTTTTGTCATTCCCGAGTTTGATCCAATATGGCCGACTTCCTGTACATTTTAGGGCGGGGCCATAATATCATTTTTGTCATGTCCTGACATGTTCTATTTTTTGCTGTGAGTTTCAGATTTTTACGTTGACTTTTTTCCGAGTCGCGCTCCCATTGGCCCCATGAAAATCAAAGTTTGAGGTGGCGCTACCGAGTCGTCTTTCGTTATTTTTTCTCGGGGTCTTTTGTGACAATTAGAGCTCGTCGAGTTCTAATTTTTGACACCACTCACTTCCATGTCGGGGCGTGTTTACTACTTGATTTTTGCCATTTTCCACGCTCCGGATGCGGTTTTAATGAGTCCCTCGCCGGGACGGAGTCCCAGGCTCGGGCCTAATAATAAAAATGTTACTCATCTGCACCATCGGACCCTCCTACCACCATTCACTCACACACATGCCGCTTTTGCACTAAGCAAGGTGAGTGAAGTGTACTGCCTAAAGATACAACAACAGAACTGAACCACAGTTAAATTCAATCTCTTGTTGTGCTACAGGAGTTCATATAAGCCCGACAACTGTGTGACGCCACTGTCATATAACAGAGTTTAAACATAATATGGACAAGAACAAACAATGAACATGATGATGACCAGTCCGACGGTCCTCGCCACTTTCAGCTCCGACTTCTTGGCCCCTGAACGTTTCACTGACACAGATGTAACCTGAGAACATAACACTCGAGCCTGAGTCAGTGCCACCACAAACACAACACAAATACAACACTGTTATGACACTGATCGGCGCCAAATAACGTCATGAGAAGGTCCAATGTCGCTTCAGCCTCATTCATGACTATGACACATTCTCTGAAACAGAAGTTATACCTGTTCGGACGCAAAACAAGACAAACATGAACTCCTTCATAAGTGACTTGTGTGGTAAGACATAGGGTCACAAATGCCAACATCTCGGTCTATAGAGATCATCACCATGTTACCCATAGAGACGTGGATCACTAGGAAGCTAACAAAGCAATATATGCTGCATACAAAGTCTCCTAAAAAGAAGTAACTGGGATAAGAGAGGACGGCCAGAGAGGAGGAGGAGGAGGTTAGTGCAGGCGAGAAGCTGCCTGCAGAGGAAAATCATACAAAAAGAATCAGTAGTTGTGTGACAAATGAAGTCTACATCATTATAACAGGGTCGTTTAGTTCAAAGAAGCAACTCGAGCTTGAGTTTAGTCTGGAAATAAAGAGCATCACTGTGGAAAATGTAATAATGTCACTATCTTTGTCCTGCACTCGACTCAAATACACCTGTCCTACCTTAAAACTCAAATACACCTGTCCTACCTTAAAACTCAAATACACCTGTCCTACCTTAAAACTCAAATACGCCTGTCCTACCTTAACGCTCAAATACACCTGTCCTACCTTAAAGCTCAAATACACCTGTCCTACCTTAAAACTCAAATACACCTGTCCTACCTTAACGCTCAAATACACCTGTCCTACCTTAACGCTCAAATACACCTGTCCTACCTTAAAACTCAAATACACCTGTCCTACCTTAAAACTCAAATACACCTGTCCTACATTAAAGCTCAAATACACCTGTCCTACCTTAAAGCTCAAATACACCTGTCCTACATTAAAGCTCAAATACACCTGTCCTACCTTAAAACTCAAATACACCTGTCCTACCTTAAAACTCAAATACACCTGTCCTACCTTAAAACTCAAATACACCTGTCCTACCTTAAAACTCAAATACACCTGTCCTATCTTAATGCTCAAATACACCTGTCCTTTGTTAAAGCTCAAATTTAATGTCGATTTTATTTATTTTATTTTTTTTTTAAATCACAGATTTATGGACTATAGTTGAAAATCAAAATACACCATTTTACATAAGTTAGAATTAAGATGCACCTGAAGGAATTTACATTTTTATATTAAAAAAAAACAACAGTGCTACAAAACAGCAACCATGACCCTTGTGAAAAGTGTGTGTGTGGCTGGTCTCTGCCTGTAGTGGGCGATAGAGATGATGACCAGCAGGGTGATGGTGGTGAGCGCGCTGAAGCCTAAAGCTGCGTCTGGGTTGGAGTGTAGGATCTTCCTGCACGAGTTGTTGATGAGAGGGAAACACAGCTGGTCTTCAGCCTCCATGATGAAAGAGAGAGGAGAGAGAGAGCTCAAACCCCTCCATCACACCTCTTTTATCGCTCCAATCCCCCCATCCACAAAGCACAAACAGCAGGGGAACAACACTCACAGGGTTGACTTATACAAAACACACAACGCTGTGTCACTCACTTTTTTTGTTTCTTATATTTTTATCGATGTGTGGATAAATATATAGGACATTTAAACAACAAACGTAATCACACCTTTTCATTTTTATGGAGCAAAAAATTTAAATCTGAAAACTCAAGAAAACACACTGTGATTTAAAGGGCACATTTTCAGGAGCCAGTGATCAACACAGGCGTTCATGCTCCTGTTTAGGAGTTTGATTTCCAACAAAAAGATGAGAGTGGAGAGTGACCAGATTTTCAAAATCACAAACGGGGACATAGTCGGGTTGGAATGTTTGGTAATAATAAAAGTGTGAAAAGAGTTTAATGTGATGTTTCTCTCAGTCATGACTTATTCACTTATCTTGAGTCAGTTTAATCTGAGACACTTCAGTTCAACTGAGTACATATGTTTGTGTTCTGGTCATTTTCAAGCACATTTTCTGTTTTTTTGCTCAACAAATGACCATTTATGACAATTTTAGAGCTCAAAACTGGGACTGTCCCAGGTAAATAGAGACGTCTGGTCACTCTATGGGAGCGACTCACTGAAAAATTGTTGGCTAATGCTAGCTAGCTTGTGACTAACCTAAAACTGTTGGATAATGCTAGCTAGCTTGTGACTAATCTAAAAACTGTTGGCTAATGCTAGTTAGCTTGTGACTAACTGAAACACTATTGGATAATGCTATCCTGCTTCCCATAGCGATAATCTGTCTAGCATTTATAATACACTTATGCCCCCTGCTGCTGGAGCAAAGTATGACGCACACACAGAAGTTCAAATGCAAAATTTAAATGTTTTATTTGTGTGTTTTGCAACTCATTTCTTACATTTATTTTGAAAATCAAAATTAAAACAGTTTATTAAACATCAGATAAAGTACACTATACACGTACAAATACAAGTACAAATACTAATGAATGGTTATAAAAAAGTGTAACTAACCCTAGAGTGTAACTAACCCTAGAGTGTAACTAAACATAACAGAAGCAGTCACATGATTAAAATGCTTACGACAGGTTAAGACTTTAGATTTAAAGTTTAATTTCCTAATTGTAAATGATGACATCACACTTGAGAATAACTGTTACCCACAACCATGTGGTACACTGGTCCAATACTCCTCTAATGTCACAGAGATTAATATTTGACAAATACAAATAATTTAAAAACCTTGATTTTTTTTTTGGAATCGTGTGTAAAGTGTTAAAATCATGTGTAAATTGTGCCAGACCTTTGCACAGGATTCTCAGTGTGACATCATCAGTGTGATGTCATCAGTGTGATGTCATCAGTGTGATGTCATCAGTGTGATGTCATCAGTGTGACATCATCAGTGTGATGTCATCAGTGTGATGTCATCAGTATGAGACTCTCTAAATAAAACTCTACTTCTCTCATTTTCATTTTTTTTTCATGTTTTCTAGACAAACTGCTTCTTGTTTTGTGTAAAAGTATAATTTATATTTAAACATGTTTTATCCTCCAGATGAAATGAGAGAATCGTCCAAACCTGTCGGACACTTTAAAGTCACTCTGTATTTACACAAATGTCCTGAGCATCCAGGAGCTCACATCTGAACCGGTCTAAGTCCTGGTCTCACATGGATCTGAACCGGTCTAAGTCCTGGTCTCACATGGATCTGAACCGGTCTAAGTCCTGGTCTCACATGGATCTGAACCGGTCTAAGTCCTGGTCTCACATGGATCTGAACCAGTCCAGGTCCTACAAGGTCGTCTCTCTAGCGCCCCCTCTGGCCCGCACCTGTGACAACAGGAAACAGCAAATCCACAGGTCACAAAACAAAGACTAAACCAGACCTTAAACCAAGACCAGGACTAAACCAGAACTCAACCAGGACTAAACCAGAACTCAACCAGGACTAAACCAGAACTCAACCAGGACTAAACCAGGACTGAACCAGGACTAAACCAAGATTTAATCAGGACTAAACCAGGACTAAACCAGGTCTAACCCAGGACTAAACCAGGTCTAAACCAGGACTAAACCAGGACAAAACCAGGACTAAACCAGGTCTAAACCAGGACTAAACCAGGTCTAAACCAGGTCTAAACCAGGTCTAAACCAGGTCTAAACCAGGTCTAAACCAGGTCTAAACCAGGACTAAACCAGGTCTAAACCATTTCTAAACCAGGTCTAAACCAGGTCTAAACCAGGTCTAAACCAGGACTAAACCAGGTCTAAACCAGGTCTAAACCAGGTCTAAACCAGGTCTAAACCAGGTCTAAACCAGGACTAAACCAGGTCTAAACCAGGTCTAAACCAGGTCTAAACCAGGTCTAAACCAGGACTAAACCAGGTCTAAACCAGGTCTAAACCAGGTCTAAACCAGGTCTAAACCAGGTCTAAACCAGGTCTAAACCAGGTCTAAACCAGGTCTAAACCAGGTCTAAACCAGGACTAAACCAGGTCTAAACCAGGTCTAAACCAGGTCTAAACCAGGTCTAAACCAGGTCTAAACCAGGTCTAAACCAGGACTAAACCAGGTCTAAACCATTTCTAAACCAGGTCTAAACCAGGTCTAAACCAGGTCTAAACCAGGACTAAACCAGGTCTAAACCAGGTCTAAACCAGGTCTAAACCAGGTCTAAACCAGGTCTAAACCAGGACTAAACCAGGTCTAAACCAGGTCTAAACCAGGTCTAAACCAGGTCTAAACCAGGTCTAAACCAGGACTAAACCAGGTCTAAACCAGGTCTAAACCAGGTCTAAACCAGGTCTAAACCAGGTCTAAACCAGGTCTAAACCAGGTCTAAAGGTCCAGTACCTTGCAGTAGTAGTAGAACATTGGAAGGATGTAGAGGAGCTTCAACAGTAGAATGAGCAGGACTCTGATGATCAGGTCTGAGTCTGGAGCTGCAACACAAAGACCAAGATCAGTCCAGACCAGGACCAGGACCAAGACCAGGACTAAGACCAGGACAAGACCAGGACAAGACCACCCTGTGTGACCCTCACATGACCCTGTGTGACCCTCACATGACCCTGTGTGACCCCTGACCCTCACATGACCCTGTGTGACCCACACATGACCCTATGTGACCCCCACATGACCCTGTGTGACCCTCACATGACCCTGTGTGACCCTCACATGACCCTGTGTGACCCTCACATGACCCTGTGTGACCCCTGACCCTCACATGAGGCTGTTGCTGGACGTACCTCCCAGAGAGAGCTGGAGGCTGGGGCTCTGAGAGGAGAAGTTGTGGTTGAACACATGCAGGTGGTAAACACAGGTGTAATTTCCTTTGTGGGCGGAGCCAGTGTCAGAGAACAGGAAGTGTGCGGAGTGATTGACAGCGGGCAGGGTGTGGTTCTGACCGAGGGGGGCAGTGGGAGAGAGGAGCTGGAAGGAGCCTCCCGGGTACTGTGGCTCCACAGAGCATTTGACCCTGAACTTTGACCCCAGCAGCACCCGGACCCCCTGTGGCCGGGCCTGGGAAGCCCCGTCAGACACAGACAGAGAGATGACCGGACGATTCAGTAAGTCTGTGGAGAGAGATGATTGGACAGTTCAGTCTGTGGAGAGAGATGATTGGACAGTTCAGTCTGTGGAGAGAGATGATTGGACAGTTCAGTCTGTGGAGAGAGATGATTGGACAGTTCAGTCTGTGGAGAGAGATGATTGGACAGTTCAGTCTGTGGAGAGAGATGATTGGACAGTTCAGTCTGAGAGGAGTGTGTGTGATACAGAGGAGTGTGTGTGATACAGATTTTACACCTGACAAAAAAGGAAAAACACCTTTTACCTGAACACACCAGCTCCACACCTGAGGAAGAGGAGGATGAAATATAGACACAGTCTCTCACTGCAGACTTATTCTTCTTCACACAGTCAGTTGTGACTCTCCACACTGGACCTTTTGGAAAACCATCTCTCTCTTCTCCATAAACAGCAGAGCCACAGTCCAGGTCTCTGCACACAGCAGCTGTGTGCTCCAGGTACCAGAATCCAATGTGTCTACTGGATTTATTGAGTTCATAGGGCCTCATCCGTCTCCACTCTCCTCTGTGTTTCACCTCCACATTCCCAGCACAGCGACTGGCTCCTCCCACCAGCCTGAGATCTGAATAGACAACAGACAGAATGAAGCCCCGCCCCTTCACCTGAGCAGTGAGGCCCCGCCCCTTTACCTGAGTATTTCTTCGTTTTGTTACTGGGGCAGGGTAAAATTTATTTTCACTTCTGTCGATTGGACAAAAGTTTTAGAGCAGAGGTGGAAAAGTGGGGCCCACGAGCCAAACTTGGCCCTCCATGAGCTCTAATTAGGCCCAAGGGGGCTCTGAGATTTTAATAATAATCTGTTTTGATTCAGTTTTGCAGTGAAAAGACTGTCAGGAGATGGAAAGAGGCCAGTCCTGTCTATTTCCTCATTTTTAAATGTAATCATATATTTGTTTGCAGAGAAACCAGAGACTGTATAAAGAAACAGACTAAGTGACTGTGACGTCACCCACATCGTTTGGCTCCAGTCAGTGATGGAACTTTCGGCTCTTTTATGGGATCCGAATCTTTTAGATCTGTTCACTTCAAAGAGCCGTTCAAAATACTGGCTCTTCTACTATTTATTTATATGACAGTCAAAGTGAAAAGTCACTTTATCTACAAACTAATCACAGAGAAAAGAGACCAAAGGCTCAGATGTGTTTAAAATGGTTCAAACTGAGAGTGGGAGAGAGTTTATTTTACACTTTTGAAATATAATCTAAATAAAACATTTCACTACAATATTAATAATAATAAAAAGTCCGTTGCTGTTATTATGATGCCAAATCAGTCTCTCACTCGTGTCGCTCTGCTTCTGTTCTGCTTCTTGTGTCAGTTCAGCCTCAGTAAAAAAATGTTTACAAATTAGAAATAAAAAGATTTAGTTCTTTTACAAAATCAGAGCCGGTTCCGACCGTAAAAAGACACTTGTTCATGAACCATCGATAGCTCCAGTCAAATGAAGCTCATCGAGGCTCGAGCAGTTGTAGGGGCCAATTTGGAGCAGAGTTCTATATTTGAAATTCTGACCTTGAGCATCATAGCAACCACAGAGCCAATCCAGAGCGAGGCTGTTGAAGGTAACGCTCCTTCTCGGCCTCAGCACTGAGTAGCAGGGAGCAGGCGCTTAACAACATTTTCAATCAAACCGGTTGTTATAGAAGGACCTGATTTGTCTGTTATTAATGTTCATATTTAGATTTACAGACACAATAGTGAAATAAAAACCCCAGGATCATGTAGAGTGGCAGCAGTGCGCCCATGATCACTTCCTGTTATGAACGCGGCGGCTAGCATGTTAGCTGTTTCCATTTATATAAACAGTCTATAGTACAAACTGTCATCAGGTTTGACCCTCGACTCATTAATACATATTCATTTTGTCTCATCATGGAAAATACTTTGGACAGCTCTGGGGGAGGAGCTAACTACACCAAAACAGTAGTTAGCTCCTCCCTCCAGACACATATAAGGCAGTGTCCACAAGCAACTGACCACAACTGAAGAAACAATCTGACCACACCTAAAAAAACAATCTGACCACACCTAAAGAAACAATCTGACCACACCTGAAGAAACAATCTGACCACAACTGAAGAAACAATCTGACCTTTACTTAAGAAACAATCTGACCACACCTGAAGAAACAATCTGACCACAACTGAAGAAACAATCTGACCACACCTGAAGACACAATCTGACCACACCTGAAGAAACAATCTGACCACACCTGAAGAAACAATCTGACCACACCTGAAGAAACAATCTGACCACACCTGAAGACACAATCTGACCAAAACTGAAGAAACAATCTGACCACACCTGAAGAAACAATCTGACCACAACTGAAGAAACAATCTGACCACACCTGAAGAAGTGTCTTGGAGCCAAACGTCTTCACTCAAAACTTTTGTCCAGTGACAGAGTTGATTTTTTCTTTTCCCCTGGATCCCACCTGGACGACTGAGGGATTACACAGACACTGTGGCAGAGTGGTTATCCTGCCTCCTCCCTCTCACCAGGAGGTTGTGGGTTAGACTCCTGATCTGAGTGGAGTGTGCATGTTCTCCCTGTGTTACTGTGGCAGAGTGGTTATCCTGGTGTGTGTGTGTGTGTGTCTTTACCTGAGCTGTTGTCTTCTGCCAGGAGCCCTGCACACACAAAAGTCACGTCACAAAATGGCGGCTGTTGGTCACATGACACAGAGCTTCACACAAAATGGCGGCTGTTGGTCACATGACACAGAGCTTCACACAAAATGGCGGCTGTTGGTCACATGACACAGAGCTTCACACAAAATGGCGGCTGTTGGTCACATGACACAGAGCTTCACACAAAATGGCGGCTGTTGGGCTCATTAAAGCCACAGGCTGGTTTCATGAGTGTGATGGAAACATGAAGCTCACTATGGCCCCGTCTGATCTGTGTTTGAGTTTAGAAACACTTTTTATTCAATAAATGTACATTTATTTTGACAAGTGCTGAGACAGAGTTTCAGACACACACGAGCCAGTTCCCCTCAGACTGACGTAGCTCCAGTGTGGAGCCAAAAGACACTTTGACAAATAAACAGAGGTGGAACAAGTACTCCATCTAGTTACTTAAGTAAAAGTACAGAGACCAGAGCAAAGAAATACTCAAGTAAAAGTATCACATGAAAACATCACACTCTTTATAGAGACTCGTCTAACCCAGTATTTGTCAAAGTTACACTAAGGTCATGATATTGTTGATTTAAGTTTCCTAAAGTCATGTATAAAGCAAAGTGCCATGTATCACCTGTAACATTCAAAGACTCTTTGATATAAGAACAAGTTACTACAGCCTAAAAGGAACACAAGTGTTCAAACAGATTCAGAACCAAGAATATGGAACAAAGCAGTGAAAGGAGTTCATTTATGGAGTCATCTGGACAAAGACCAGGATCTACAACAATAATGAGATTTAAGAAACACATGAAACCAGCTCATTAAGTCTGAACAGCACAAAAGGAAAGATATCTGTTTGTAAAGAATGAGTGTGATGGAAATGACACTTTGAAATGTTTTATATTAAGTGTCATGTTTTATATTAAGTGTCATGTTTTATAGCAGTGGTCCCCAACCAGGGGACCAGTATCGGTCCGTTACACATTTGCACCCGGGCCGCACAAAAACAGCAAATAATTTATCAGCGACTGCATCTTCTCCACCGTAACTTTCACCCGTCACCCATGGCACGCTCACAAGCTTGTCCGTAGACATATAATGAAAATCCTGATAGGAATCATAAACCCGTTTGATACAATGGCAGGTTTATTATATCTTTGCTGGATCTGCTCTTGTCTCCGTGATGAAGTATCAGGTGTAACACATCAGACACGACGCACAAAAGTAGAGCCACAAGAGAGTGAAAATGAGACAAACACAAAAGTCTATGTGGAGCTTTTTAACAAAGGAGAAAAGGACAAAGAGCCAGAAGAGGAGACTACGACCTCCAAGAAAAAGAAAGATAAATTTAACAGACAACACCTGGAGTCCTACTTAAATATGTGTTTGTCTCCACAGGTGAGTCTCACACAGAGTCCGCTCTGTGGAACATGAGGAGGAAAAGTGAACGAGGCAATGAAACCTTTAAAACTGCTTTGGCACATGGAGAATAAGCACCTGGATTAAAAGATAAGATTTAGAGTTTTATGAAAGAAACAAACGTGAACAAGAAGGAAAGAAGAAACAAGCACAGAGCTCACACTGATGCAGCGGTCAGTTGTATTTTTTATGCACAACTTATTTTTTCCATATTTATCTGCCACGTGTAGACGGTCTGTGAAGATACAAACTACATTATTCTGGTCTGTGGTGCACAAAAGGTTGGGGACCCCTGTTTTATATTAAGTGTCATGTTTTATTTTAAGTTTCATGTTTTGTATGTTTCATTCATATCTCGTTTGTTTCACTTTATGACTCTGTTCATGACTTTTTTATATTTTATAAAATAAATCAATTAAAGACAAACAAGTCTCACTTACCCAAAGTGTAGACGAACCAGAGCAAGACCAGTGCTCCCAGAGCCATAACCAGGACTGAACCAGGACTGAACCAGGACTGAACCAGGTCTAAACCAGGTCTAAACCAGGACTAAACCAGGTCTAAACCAGGACTGAGACGTGTCTTTCAGAGTTTCCTGTTTTAAACACATTCTTATCTGTTCATCGTTTGTGGCTTTTCTTGGTAAAACTTAAATAACATCGCCATAATCTGATGTGTTTTATAATTCAAATATGCGTTTGAATGTTCACTTTTTAAAACTGTGACTAAACTAAACCAGTGAGGAGCGATGTCCAGTGTGTCTGTGTCCAGATGTCCCCCACGGTCTCCGCGTTTGGACCATTTGTTGATTAAAGGTCCTATATTACACAAAATGGATTCATGTGAGCTGTAAGTCGTGTTAGGATGTTGTTTCCTGATCAAAAACAGACCTGGAGTTGTGTTTTGTTTTGTTTTTCAATCACAGATATTTGATTAACACTTTATTAGACTGTCGACATCTCCAAAGCCCAAAATGCTCTGTTCCACCTTGTGATGTCATCAAGTGGTACTTCTCAAGTTAACAGTTCCTTTTACCTTTAGTTCAGTCGACTAGAAAATCCAGGTCTGAAATGATCCAAATGAATCAGCTGAAGGTGTGTGGGCCGTGTTTCTTTGCCAAAATGCCCTTAGATGCACCGTTCACAGTGTGCGTCGAAGGGCAGTTACGTGATGTGCCCTGTGTTTCCCGCGTTTCGACTTCACGCACTGCTATATCCCATCATGCACCGCGACTACGCAAAAAAGAGAAGAAAATGGAGTCCACTGTGCAATACAGGTCTAAATGTTTGTACTGGTTTACGTCATGTACAACAGTGCGACATGAAACTGTTTAATCTGAATAAAGATCTGTACAGTGTGTTTGATGATTAATAATAATAATAATATTATATGAACTGGCACATGGCCTAGAAGGTAAACAGCGCCCTCTACTGGTATTAAAGTGGTTTAGCCACAGAGCAAATTAAACCTGGCCCAAATACAGAATCGTTAAACTGCAATATCCCACTGATTATAACTAATCAGTGTTTTCTGGTTTATAGACTATGAATGTAAAAATTATATTGTTTCCTTTGTCTCTGTTATTACGTTTTAACAAGGTTTGTTTTGTTAAAGTTATGAAGTGGCTACAATTGGGAAAAATTCACCTTGAACCTTATGTTTGCCTATTGATATTCAAAGGGAAACATTAATTCCTTACTTCATTCAATCAAAACAGAAATAACCTTGACTCTTCTTTTATTGAATAATAAATAATTAAATATAACACGCACAGACAGCGGAGGAAGTGCGGTCCGTGGTGTCGGCCTGTCCCATTTCAGCAAGATGGCAGCTACACTGAGGAGTACACGTTTGTGGACAGGTACTTCAAAGAGTACTTCAAAGAGTACTTCAAAGAGTACTTCAAAGAGTACTTCAAAGAGTACTTCAAAGAGTATGCATTTTAGTGAGCATTTTAGAATTTAAAAACACAGTGGAGCACTTCCTGTTTTACCACATAATGACATTACAAAGTGGAACAGAGAGTTTTCAGTTTGAGAAAAGAACAACATTATAACAAATCATAAAATAACCAGACCAGGACCAGACCAGGACCAGACCAGGACCAGACCAGGACTAGACCAGGACCAGACCAGGACCAGACCAGGACTAGACCAGGACCAGACCAGGACCAGACCAGACCAGGACCAGACCAGGACCAGACCAGGACCAGACCAGGACTAGACCAGGACCAGACCAGGACCAGACCAGGACCAGACCAGGACTAGACCAGGACCAGACCAGGACCAGACCAGGACCAGACCAGGACCAGACCAGGACTACACCAGGACCAGACCAGGACTAGACCAGGACTAGACCAGGACTAGACCAGGACCAGACCAAGACCAGACCAGGACCAGACCAGGACCAGACCAAGACCAGACCAGGACTAGACCAGGCCCAGACCAGGCCCAGTCCAGGCCCAGACCAGGCCCAGTCCAGGCCCAGTCCAGGCCCAGTCCAGGCCCAGACCAGGCCCAGTCCAGGCCCAGTCCAGGCCCAGTCCAGGCCCAGTCCAGGCCCAGTCCAGGCCCAGTCCAGGCCCAGTCCAGGCCCAGTCCAGGCCCAGTCCAGGACTATCACAGGAGTCAGAGTACTCCTGTACTGTACAATAGGACTGTAGGTTTGCTAACACAGTTGGCCTGTGTCTATTCAGACAGAGCTGATATGACAGGGGTCATCAATAGGCGGCCCGCGGGCCAAATCCGGCCCATTGGCCAATGGTTTAACAATATAATATTTTTGTGGTGTGACTGTAGCACGAGGGCCGTGTGCTCCGTGTGCTCTGAAGTCTGCTCGTTAGGGTTAAGGTTAGTCCGCTCGTTCATGAGGAGCATTATGTGCAGCGGTGATGTCGTCTTCTTCAGTTGGTCATAAATATGAAAACAGGGGCCATTTAACATTTTAGAGCACATGGTCCACAGTTGAGATCAGTTTGAGATCTGACATGTTTTGAAGCGTGTGCAGCTCAGAGCTGATGTTCCGAGCATTGAACCACAAAGGCCCATTTTATCAGAGTGAAGGAAACTCACTATCAGCCAGGATCACGCTCTCATATTTCACACTCTCTTTACTGCCTTTTTACACAAATCAAGCATAGATATAGATTATAAAATATAGCACAGGTTATAAAAAATAAAATGAAATAAAAACAAGACAACAACAAGAGGATTTGTCCAATAATATCTGTTCAGCTCTTTACACATTTAAAATATTTTCAAATTTCCCTTGAGTTAGTACTTTATTTTTTGTAACTGTAGATGTTTCATGACGTCTTTCATTAAGATCAAATGAGATGGAGGTGTTTTTTTTGTTTCCAGTTTAGCAAAGTTAATGTTTGTGCTAAAAGCATCGTGCACCACACTGACCTGAGGGTTTGATGGTTGGACAGCTGCAGACTTCACTCCACAGAGAAACTATTGGAGCTACTTAAGTGTTTTTAAAGAAATTTGAACAAAATATCAGATAGTCTTTTCTAATATAATATAATACTAGAACAGTTCCAAAACATGTGCGCCTGTGAGGCCGGCTGCTGTTTACTTTGGTCACATAAAGGACAGTCTGAGTTTTGATAGATGCGGTCTATGCCACACTTTAAAGCAGGAGTCTCAAACTTCATTTACCTGGGGGCCACTGGAGCCAGAGTCTGGGTGAGTCTGGGCCGCATCAGGTTTTCCAAAAGAAAAGTTATGTTAAAAAAAAATCCAGTCTTCTCAGATCTCTTTATTTTTATTTTGTAAGACAAAATAAGATAAAAAATAAAAATAAAAATAATTAATTAAGAGTTAAAAAGAAAATAAATAAATCAGCAATAATAATTCCAATAATAATAATAATAATAATTAGATTTCTCTAGTCAGTGATGTGGTTTCTTCAGTCTTCTATATCTGCTGTATTCAGATTCATATGTCTGTATTAACAGTTTAACCTTTAACCTTCTACATGAACATGAATTGTCCATGAATGGAACATTGAAGAACATGAACTGTTCTTCTGAACATGGCTTCTCTTGTCTCCTCCTAGAGGCCTAGCAGCATAAAAACGTGTCCCAATTCGCCGAAGTGCCCTGAAATACGCCGTTTGAATGGTGCATTTAAGGACTTAGGTCATTTCCAGCTCGACGAGGCCTGTCCCATTTCATGCACCCGACGAATGTGGCCACATCTTCTCTGACGTAACTTTCACCCGTCCCTCATGACACAATAACAAACTTGTCTGTAGATGTAGAATGAAAATCCTGAGAGGCCACAGAAATCTTTTTGATGTAGTGTTAAGTTTATTATCTGCTCTTGTCTCTGTGATGAAGTATCAGGTGTAACACATCAGACACGACGCACAAAAGTAGAGCCACAAGAGAGTGAAAATGAGACAAACACAAAAGTCTATGTGGAGCTTTTTAACAAAGGAGAAAAGGACAAAGAGCCAGAAGAGGAGACTACGACCTCCAAGAAAAAGAAAGATAAATTTAACAGACAACACCTGGAGTCCAACTTTAAATATGTGTTTGTCTCCACAGGTGAGTCTCACACAGAGTCCGCTCTGTGGAACATGAGGAGGAAAAGTGAACGAGGCAATGAAACCTTTAAAACTGCTTTGGCACATGGAGAATAAGCACCTGGATTAAAAGATAAGATTTAGAGTTTTATGAAAGAAACAAACGTGAACAAGAAGGAAAGAAGAAACAAGCACAGAGCTCACACTGATGCAGCGGTGAGTTGTATTTTTTATGCACTTAACTTATTTTTTCCATATTTTTCTGCCACGTGTAGACGGTCTGTGAAGATACAAACTACATTATTCCAGTCCATGGTGCACAAAAGGTTGGGGACCCCTGTAATATAGGAAATTAAATACAGCTTCCTAATTTTATGTGTAAATACTTTTTATTTATTTATTATATAGTCATTGTCAGCTCCAGTGAGGTTGGTTTGTTCAGCAGATAACCTAATTAAGTGAAGCTGTAAATGTTATGTGCATTTGGAACATTTCCTGAAGACTGAAACCAAGTAGAGAAGACATAGTACCACAGTGCAAACTCTGAGAGGAGCTTTGTGCCTTTGAATGGGCACAAGGCGAACAGCCTCAGAAATAATATAAAGTATAATATAATATAATGTAATAATAATGTCTTTAAATATATTATTATGCAGAGCTGTGGTGTTGTGGTGTGGAACATGGCCTGTTGTTTTTCACACCTCTGATTAACCAGGTGTGACTGTGCACTCCCACAGCAGTACACACACATACACTCCCACAGCAGTACACACACGTGCGCTCCCACAGCAGTACACACACATACACTCCCACAGCAGTACACACACGTGCGCTCCCACAGCAGTACACACACATACACTCCCACAGCAGTACACACACGTGCGCTCCCACAGCAGTACACACACATACACTCCCACAGCAGTACACACACATACACTCCCACAGCAGTACACACACATACACTCCCACAGCAGAACACACACGTACACTCCCACAGCAGAACACACACATACACTCCCACAGCAGTACACACACGTGCGCTCCCACAGCAGAACACACACGTACACTCCCACAGCAGAACACACACATACACTCCCACAGCAGTACACACACGTGCGCTCCCACAGCAGTACACACACATACACTCCCACAGCAGAACACACACGTACACTCCCACAGCAGAACACACACATACACTCCCACAGCAGTACACACACAGCAGTACACACACGTACACTCCCACAGCAGTACACACACATACACTCCCACAGCAGTACACACACAGCAGTACACACACGTACACTCCCACAGCAGTACACACACAGCAGTACACACACATACACTCCCACAGCAGTACACACACAGCAGTACACACACATACACTCCCACAGCAGTACACACACAGCAGTACACACACGTACACTCCCACAGCAGTACACACACACATACACTCCCACAGCAGTACACACACATACACTCCCACAGCAGTACACACACATACACTCCCACAGCAGTACACACACAGCAGTACACACACATACACTCCCACAGCAGTACACACACATACACTCCCACAGCAGTACACACACGTGCGCTCCCACAGCAGTACACACACAGCAGTACACACACGTACGCTCCCACAGCAGTACACACACGTACGCTCCCACAGCAGTACACACACGTGCGCTCCCACAGCAGTACACACACATACACTCCCACAGCAGTACACACACATACACTCCCACAGCAGTACACACACATACACTCCCACAGCAGTACACACACATACACTCCCACAGCAGTACACACACATACACTCCCACAGCAGTACACACACATACACTCCCACAGCAGTACACACACATACACTCCCACAGCAGTACACACACACGTACACTCCCACAGCAGTACACACACGTGCGCTCCCACAGCAGTACACACACATACACTCCCACAGCAGTACACACACGTGCGCTCCCACAGCAGTACACACACATACACTCCCACAGCAGTACACACACATACACTCCCACAGCAGTACACACACGTGCGCTCCCACAGCAGTACACACACATACACTCCCACAGCAGTACACACACGTGCGCTCCCACAGCAGTACACACACATACACTCCCACAGCAGTACACACACGTACACTCCCACAGCAGAACACACACATACACTCCCACAGCAGTACACACACAGCAGTACACACACGTACGCTCCCACAGCAGTACACACACGTGCGCTCCCACAGCAGTACACACAGGTACACTCCCACAGCAGTACACACACGTGCGCTCCCACAGCAGTACACACACATACACTCCCACAGCAGTACACACACATACACTCCCACAGCAGTACACACACGTGCGCTCCCACAGCAGTACACACACATACACTCCCACAGCAGTACACACACGTGCGCTCCCACAGCAGTACACACACATACACTCCCACAGCAGTACACACACGTACACTCCCACAGCAGAACACACACATACACTCCCACAGCAGTACACACACAGCAGTACACACACGTACGCTCCCACAGCAGTACACACACGTGCGCTCCCACAGCAGTACACACAGGTACACTCCCACAGCAGTACACACACGTGCGCTCCCACAGCAGTACACACACGTACACTCTCAAAGCTCTGCTGTGCTGAAAGATAAATTAAAAGGTGCTCATAGCAAAATTGGATCAAAGTTTGATATAGTTTTGTAAAGAAAGTGACATTACACACAAACACCAACAGCTTTATTCAAATCACCAAATCAGCCACAGAGGCTGTGTGTGGATGAGACGATACTTACATTATTATGTCACCACCCACTAAATAAAAACATTACACACATTGCTGTGAACATAAGTTTACAATTGTACAGTCTGGTACAACTGTCTTTTTTGCAGTAGCTAAGATGCTATAGCCTGTAGACCGAAGTGAAGTCTCTTCTACGTCGCCTGACCTCTTTGGAAGATCTATACTGTCTGAACTATTACTTGTGAACAAAGTAAAGTATAAAGACTATTATTATTTTATATTGCACAATGACCCCCTTAGACAATCCTAGAAAGTTACATAGGAACACCACAAATATGAAGAATATGAAACACAGCGGCTAGCAGGTTAGCTATGTCCATTTATATATAAAATCTATGGCTACAAAAAAGCTCAGACTAAACTTGTGTTGCAACAAAATGCAGGTGTAACAATGGCCGATTGAATGAGCCTCTTACCGGGGCACAAGGCTGATGCACAGCATGGTTTTGCAGTGCATGTAGATGTGGCCTGCTCTTCCAGTGATCTGGAATATGCTGAAGGAGAAATAACTAGACAAACCCTGGTCTTGTTGATTGCTCTTACAGACTTGTCCACGGGGTTAGGGCAGCTGCAAAAATAAGGCAAGTTTATTTGGATAGCACAATTGGCACACAAAGTAATCCAAAGTTCTTTACAAAATAAGAAAGACATTCAAATCACAATACAAACTAATTAAATAATAATAATAATCATCGTAAAAGTAACATTACACAGAATAAAACCCTTTCAGTCACATGCACAGCTAAACAGGACCATTTGAACCTGGATTAGAAGAGGCCTGTTTCACATCTTCAAGAAGAATGTTCCAGGTTTTAGCTGCATAAAACTGAAACACTGATTCTCCAGGTTTAGTCCTGACTCTGGACCAGCAGGAGGCCGGTCCCTGAAGTCCTCCTCATGTGAGATGGTTCTTGTGGCTCATGTGGGAGATGTTCTTTGGTGCTGGTCCATGGAGAGACTTGTTCACACTGAGCTGCTTTAAAGTCTCTGAGCCACAGGAGCCACAGGAGCCACAGGAGCCACAGGACACATGTGTGAAGTACTTCCTGGTTCTAGTCCTGACCCGAGCAGCAGTGTTCTGGATGTTCTGGATGTTCTGGATGTTCTGGATGTTCTGTTCTGTCTTAAGTCTCGTTTGGAGAGTCCAGTGATCAGGACGTTACAGTCGTCTAATCTACTGGACACAAATGCAGGATAAGTCTCTCTCAGTCTGGTTTTGACAGTTTACCTTTGATTTTTGACATGTTTTTAGATGTAAAAAGCTGCAGATGTTACTGATTTGATGTGGCTGTTAAAGTTCAGGTCTGAGTCCATTATTACCTCTAGATTTCTCGCCTGATTTGAAGGTTTTAGAGACAGAGACTGGAGGTGACTGACACGTTCGCTTTGTTGATAAAAGCATAACATTGGTTTTAGTATAAACATGATTCAAATGCTTTTACACACTTACCCATTTCCAACGATGTTGTAGTTCAAGTTACTGTTTGGTGAGAGCTCAGTAGTTGCCCAGACTGAATCAACAACCAAAGACAACAGTTTTTCATCAAGTCCATCGACTTGCAGTTCGATGTAGACCCCTCTGATCCAGGTTTATCTCTGTGTCTGGACTAAGACCATGTCTGTGAGCCTCATCAGTGTACACGATCATGGACAAGTTGTAACGCCATTGTCCAGATGTTAGCCCCTGAATGACAGAGCTAGAAGTAATACATTACATACACTGCCTAGCCAAAAAAAGATCACACACTCACTGGTTGCTCCGCCTTTAGCTTTGATTACGTCACATTCGCTGTTGCATTGTTTTGATTTCACTTCTGCAGTGTCACAGATTTATTTCTATCCAGTGTTGCATTAATTTTTCACCTGTTGCATTGATGATGGTCGAGTCTGACGCTGCTCAAAGCTTCTCCAGCACATCCCAAAGATTCTCACTGGGGTTAAGGTCTGGACTCTGTGGTGGACGATCCATGTGTGAAAATGACGTCTCTGCTCCTGATCCTCTGTCACTATTTGAGCCTGATGAATCCTGACATTGTCATCTTGGAATATGCTCATGCCATCAGGGAAGAACAAATCCATTGATGGAATAAACTGGTCATTCAGTATATTCCGGCTCCACTGACTCTGTCTCCAGTTCACTTTACATTGAAAAATTGTCTTGTCATTATGGTCTTAAAATGTTGGTATTAACCCGCTCTATATGATCCTGGAGTTTTTATTTCACTATTGTGTCCGTAAATCAAGACATGAACATTAATAACAGACATGGAAAGGGCGTCACCTTCATCCGCCTTGCTCCAGACTGGCTCTTTGGTTGTTATGATACTCGGAGTCAGAATTTTTGTGACAGACTTATCTGTATATTTACTATATAAAGAGGACCCTTACCTACCTTTTGGCTTTCTGTTCAATTCAATTCAACTTTATTTATATAGCACATTAGAGCAACAATTTGAGCTGACCAAAGTGCTTCACATAAAAGTGAACATAAAGACAACACAGATCACATGATAGACAGGAAAAGAACAATAAAACACCTGTACATCCTGTCTAGTGTTAAATGCCAAGGAGAAGATGTGGGTTTTCAGACTAGTTTTAAACTGTGTTAATGACTGAGAGGATCTGAGAGACAGAGGGTGTTGTTTCATAGTCTGAGTGCTGCTATAGAAAAGGCTCTGTCACCTCTGGTCTTGAGCGTGGCTTTGGGCACAGCAGCAGGAGCTGGTCAGCTGACCCGAGGGCTCTGGGTGGAGTATAGGGCTGCAGTAAGTCCCTTAGATAAAGAGGACACACTGAGGGCTGACTGGACCCAGAGAGTGCACACATTAGGAGCTCTCAGAGCTCTAGTGCAGCCCCACAGACAAAGAATTGCAATATTCCAGGTGCGATGAATGGCTTCACATGCATCTGCTGAATGCTGGACTTTTCTTGTTCAAAAATTTGGAACTGCTTCTTGTGTATATCTGAGACCACAGGCCTGTGGCTCTGTCATTTGAGCGCCTGGTCCTGCCCCTCCTGCGCCCTCTACAGACGCTAAAAACCTGGCCCTCCAGTTCATCCTACAGCACCTGGATTCAACAGGAATTTACGCTTGGATCCTGTTTGTGGACAAACTCTCTATGCTCTCTTCAACTCCATTTGCAGGGGGAGCACATACTTCCTCCTGTGGGGTGCCCCAGGGGTCAATCTCGGGACCCTTTTGTTCAATCTCTACACGTTGCCATTAGGCCAGTAACTCGCAGCATCGATGTGTCCTACCATAACGATGCAGATGACACTCAGATCTATGTCGCACTGGCAGCAAGTGAATATGGACCAGTGGATGCAAAACAACTTTTTCCAGCTAAACTCAGACAACACTGGCCCACAGAAACCAAGATTCTCTTTTAGAGTAAATTTGATAATGATTATTTATGTTTTATGTTTTTATTTCATTGAATTGTAGTTTTAAAGTATTCATTATTCAGTAAGCACCTTAAATTGCTACATACAAATAAACTTTCCTTGCCATTTTAGATTGTTAATTTATTATTTCAAAGGCACAGAGACTTCATTTCTAATTGGAGCGTACATTTCAGTTATTGGTCATTGACAGAGTTGGGATGTAACAAAATTCATGGACCAAACATTTAGCATAACTGTATTCTGGTACAGTTACTCTTTCATTTGTGGTATTCAGAATAGTTACTTTCCTAAACATCTCCTCCTAAAACATCTTGAGTTTCATGTTCATCTTCCAAATAAGAGCACATGTGCTTATGTATTTGGCTATGTGTTGTTTTTTTCAGAATAGTATTTGAACAATGTGATCCCAGATAATATCTGTTTTAATACATTTGTGGTTGTCATGATCCTGGTCTGTTCTGTCTTATTTTGTGTATTTTTGCTTTCTGGTCACGTGCCTGAGTCTGGAGCTGAGACGGAGAGCTGGGATCCTCCCGTGCACACCTGGGGCAAATCTCTAATCAGCTGCACCTGAGGAGAATAAGAGGAGCCAGGACCTGACACTCAGCGCCAGATCGTCCGTGTACCTCAGTGGTATTTACGCTTGGCTCAGCTCTTGTTTTTTGCTCGTCTTGTTTTTGATTCTGCTAAAATTGGACATTTTAGTCTCCACTAGATCCTGTTCCTGTTCCTTGGACCCGTTCCGCTCTCCTGCCTCAGACCCAGCTCTACTCTGCCGGTAGAGTCCATCCTGTCTCTGCCTCCGTTTCCCACGCCCTGCTTCTGGACCATGACCAGGGGCCGGAGGGGGTCTGGTTTGGGAACCACAGGATTTCACCGCTGCTGTTTGCAAATGATGTTGTCCTGATGGCTTCTTCAAGCCAGGACCTGCAGCACTGGGCGGTTTGCATCTGTGGCTATGGTTCTCGACGGGAAAAAGGTGGTGCCCTCTCCAGGTGGGTGGGGAGTCTCTGTCTCAAGTGGAGGAGTTCAAGTATCTTGGAGTCTTGTTCAAGAGTGAGGGACTGATGGAGAATGAGATTGACAGGCGGATTGGTGCAGCGTCCACAGTGATGCTTTCACTGTATCGGTCCGTTGTGGTAAAGAAGGAGCTGAGTTAAAAGGAAAAGCTCTCGATTTACCGGTCAATCTATGTTCCTACCCTCACCTATGGTCAAGAGCTCTGAGTAATGACCGAAAGTGGCTCAGTGGTTAGAGTGTTGGTCCCAACCCGAAGGTCGGAGGATCGAGTCCCGCTTGGACCAAGTTCTGTTGTTGTGTCCTTAGGCAAGACACTTCACCCACATTGCCTAGTATGAAAGTGGTGTGTGCGTGAATGATAGGTGGTGGTCGGAGGGGCCGATGGCGCAGATTGGCAGCCTCGCTTCCGTCAGTCTCCCCAGGGCAGCTGTGGCTACAGTAGTAGCTTACCATCACCAAGTGAAATGAATGAATAATGACTCTAGTGTAGAGCTTTGAGAGGCTTTGACAAGACTGTAAAGCGCATTACAAGAGCATTATTATTATTATTAAGATTGCGGGTACAAGCCACCAAAATGGGTTTCCTCCGTAGGGTGGCTGGGCGCACCCTTAGGGATAGCATGAGGAGCTCGGAGTAGAGGAACCAGTTCAGGTGTCTCAGACATCTGCTTAGGATGCCTCCTGGATGCCTCCCTAAGGAGGTGTTCTGGGCATGTCCCACCGGGAGGAGGCCCCGGGGAAGACCCAGGACACGCTGGAGGGACTATGTCTCTCTGGCCGGGGAACACCTTGGGGTCCCACTGGAGGAGCTGGAGAACATGTCCGGGGTGAGGTTAGTCTGGGAGTCCCTGCTTAGACTGCTGCCCCCGCGACCCGGCCCCGGATAAGAGGAAGAAAATGGATGGATGGATACATTATGTCATGATGCCTGTAGTATCTGTCTCCCTGCGTGCTCCCCCCTCCCCTACCTGTCTGCTTGGAGCTGGGCGGAGTTCCTGACTCCCGTGTGCACCTGGAGCGCATCTGTGCAATTACCTCCACCTGCTGCCGAGTATTTGATGGCTCGGCAGAAGACACTAGGGGCCAGACCGTCCGCGTATTCCTGCTCGTCTTCTCCCTGTTTCCAGGATCGTCTCGGGCCAGATTGTCCGCATGTCAACATTCCTGCTCTCGCTCGTTCCTGCTCCTGCCTCTGCGCTCCAGCTCCGGTACAGTCACCCCTCTGCCTTGCCTCCTGTTCCGTCTTGGTCTCCGGCTGCTTCTCGCCTCCTGCCCTGGCTCCCGCTCTCTGGACTACTCCGGCTCGGCCTGCCCCGGTTTTGTCCCGACCCTGTACTCGCTCTGGTCCTGGCTTCCCGTCCCCGCTCTGCACTACGCCCATCTGGTCTGCCTCCCGCTCCCTGGCTCCCCGTGTGTGTGTTAAATGAACTATTAAAAACTGAAATTCACCATTTTGTAAATAAACACTGTCAACTTGCCCTGAGTCTGCACTCCTTGGTCCGCACCCGCACTAGCCGTTACGACACATTAACAGGGTTTAGCTCTTCTCTCTTTGATTTTGCAGAAATCCATGATGTTGTTCAGGCGGCCTGTGGTATTTTTTTTTTCCTTTCTTTTTTCCTCGTAAGCAGCCATATTTGTTTTGATAGACAGACCACACAAGTCCCTGATTGCCTAGTCCATTTGCCACTTACGCTCATCTGAACTCGGGGAGATTCAACAGTGTCTAGACTCAGATCTTTGTATCGGAGAAGTGTGTTTTCTGGATCCAAGCAAAGAACAGTGGATGAGCTGGAAAAATCTGTTAATGTAGAAACTTTTCTCCTAAAATCCTCTGCCTTACATGAGGAATAGAGGTAGCAGCCAATCTACAGACATGTAAATATAATTACTAATAAATAAACTGACTGATGAGAAGAAACATCACAACTTAGATATTTATATAAGTGATTGAAAACAGCAACTCCATTTTTGCAAACTTCAGAGAGGCCCAGTGGACACACACAGGAAATAGTGATGTAAAAGGGAGGGTTTGTTAAGGATGAACCCAAAGACTACATAAATATGACACATCCGTGAATTAGAGAGCAGACGTCTTATGAATCAACCTGCATCTGCAACTATGGAAACAACAGAACTGTGCTTTCCAGAACTTCACAACATCTCCTGCAGAAAGCCCCAGCCTGCTCCATCAGACGCTCTACTGTCCTACAACCTGCTCTCTCTAATATCTCTGCTCACAGTGACAATGAATCTACTGGTCATCATCTCCATCGCACACTTCAGGCAAAGCATTGCTTATTATTCGAAAATTGTCACTTAAGTTGGTCTGTAATTTGAAAATGTTCTCTTTTCAGGCAGCTTCACAGTCCTACCAACCTGCTGATCCTCTCTCTGGCTGTGTCAGATTTCGTCGTTGGTCTTTTACCGATTCCAGTTCAAATCCTACTCACAGAAACCTGTTGGCTCATGGGAAGTTTACTCTGTGCTTTGTATAATTTAACAATCTTTACCATAACAGCATCTGCAATTGGCTCTATTGTGCTCATTTCAATAGATCGCTATTTAGCCATTTGTGATCCATTACATTATAATACCAAAGTGACAGTAAACCGGGTTAGGTTCTGTGTTTGTGCCTGTTGGCTCTGTGCTCTCATCTACTGTAGTCTAATTTTAAAGGACTTTCTCAATGATCCTGATGCGCACAGTTCATGTTATGGAGAGTGTGTGGTGGTTCTAAACCATGTTACTGGAAATGTTGATTTTGTGTTTACCTTTGTCAGTCCTATCACTGTCATTGTGGTTCTGTATGTGAGGATTTTTATGGTGGTCGTCTCTCAAGCTCGTTCAGTGCAGTCTAAAGTAGTGACTTTGCAGCAAACTGTGACTATGTCAGCTAGAAAATCCGAGCTTAAAGCAGCTAGGACACTTGGAATAGTTATTTTAGTTTTCATAGCGTGCCTATGTCCCTATTACATCCCATCCTTCACTGGGGAGGATATTGTAGACAGCAGCCTTGCTACACGTCTTGCTGTTTGGGTATGGTTCTTTAACTCTTGTGTAAACCCCTTTGTCTATGCATTATTTTATCCCTGGTTTAGAAAATGTATAAAACTAATTGTAACACTGAAAATAGTGCAGCCTCATTCTTCTCATGCAAATGTTCTTTGAGGGCACATTAAATTGAGTATTTATTTTGTGTAAAGTGTGTTGAATGTGCACATTTGAGAAATCACAATCCAGTATTTTGTATTCATGTCTTTTAATAAAACATTTCAAAAACTAATAGAAGGAGATTCTCTGGAGAATGAGAAAGTTACCGGGGCAGATTTTTATGCTCTATTTTTATCAGCTCTGTCCCTGTTTTAGGATCTGTGTGAGGATTTTTATGGGGTGTGTCAGGGTCATTCTGTGCAGTCTAAACATGTGTGATTTTGCAGCACACTTCAATAAAAATAAAAGCAGCCTTTAAATGTTATTGCGCTGTTTCTATTTAATCTTGGTTCATGTAGTTCTTCACACAGAGGAAAGATTCACATTATCTGTTGTTTTGTGGATACTGTGTGATAACTCCTGTCTAAATCCCCTGTCTTTCTTTTTCCTGTCCCATCTTTAGGAATTATATGATAATCATTGATACGATCAAAATACTGTACTCCATTCTATAAATTCTACAACTGAATTTGATGTAATTTTTGAACTTTGCATTTGTTTGAACATAAACAAATGTTACTTGTCCTGTTTTTCATGTTATTTCAATTTATTGCTTCAACATAACATTCATGGTCGATGTTCTAATATTTTTATGTCATTATCAGAAAATACCCAAAATCATAGCAAAATAAATTAAAACTAAAATAAATCGATTAATTAATTCATTAAAAATAAATAAATAACAAATCTACAAAATAGGTTTATAATAATTACACACATTCAGTACAGCCCCAGATGTAAGACAGAAGAATCACAGTCTAATCAGAACCGCAATGACACGGAGCCTCAAATTATATTTAACCCCTTAGAATTCTGCGTCATTTTGGTGAAATTGCCTTTGTTCTGACGTCTCCAAATTAAAATGATCACCATTATTGAACCCTTAGAATTAAATACACACGTTTGTGTCTTTGTAAAGGAAATACCCTATAGTTTTACCCACAGGCATCAGAATCACTGTAAGTTTGTCTGCTGAGCATTTATACACTTTGGAACACACATAAAAATAATCTTTCTCATCCTCAGCCAAATTTTTTGTTGAAATGAAGGTGTAGAAAGCTGCAGTAGGAGCTGGGGACAAACATACACTATCTGCACACCCAGCTGCTCTATTACTGTACATTTATATATCATATCAAAACATATTTGTATATAAAATATAGTCAAAACAAGAGGTATGGGTCAAAATAAATATATATTTACAAACCACACACTGCAAACAGTGAACAAACACACACACTTCAAAATGTACACAAACACACACTGGAAACTGAAAAAACTGTTCATGATTATGGCTGGTCTTCTGTGTCATTATATCAGTCTCTTTGTTGCTGGAAGCTCAGGGGGATATTGGAGGTTAAACTTTTCAATAGAATTTTGGCGTGTCACTTCTTGCACTTCATCCTTCCTTGTGTGTCTTGTCACTGCTCGGGATGATGTGCACAAGACGATAACACTTCTCCCTGATTCCTTTTTCCTGTTGTTCTGACTCCTGCAGCTCCAACACAAGAGTTTCTCTAAAGGCCTTTTGGTGCATAAGGATTTTACCCTTTGAGCTACAGTGTCCTTTATAGAGAATAAAGGTTTTCACGATGGCAATGTCCACAAAATGGTAAAAAAAATGTCTTGTACCATTTCTTTGTGTTGTGTAAAACCTGGTAATAGCCGATGAGCACATCTGGTAGGTCAACGCCACCATGTGCCTAAAGAAAAACACAAACACATTAGTAACAAAAAAGTACAAAATTAAGAGGGGGTGAAGTAATATTATATCATATACATGTCCATAATCATCACACAAAAACAGTAAACGAGGTGTGTGTTCAGTGTAAACCCAGGACTCTTACCACTTTGTAAGGACTTGATGGCAATTCCCAATTCCTCAAGAGTTATTGGAGCTTCAAGCCTATTATGCGATTCCTCACTGAGTTGGGTTTTATTTAAATGGGAAAAAATGAATAAACAAATAAAAATCCTTAAAACTGTCAGACATTTTTTGCCATTGTGTGTAAAACTTTACAACAAAACAAAACGTAATATTGTACATTTACAATATTTTGGGGATAAATCTTCTTTCTGAGTTAGTTCAATATTATCGTTTATCGTCTATATTTACCTCAGCGATATATCGCACTTCTATCGTGACAGGCCTATACTTGTGACAACGACAATAAATCCTTGAATTGTTCTTGTTATTTTGAGTTGACTTTACTTATCTGAAGTGAAGTGTGAGTTTGTAGAAGCATTTTTGAGTGTATGATGTAAACTTCACCTGAGGATAAGTGCTCTCTGAAGGATCACTGTCGACAATGGAAGATGTTTTGTTGTGAGCAGATGAGTAATCTCAGCGGGACAAGTTCATCAAGAGGTGTGAAGAAAACAATAGCTTCAGTGTAAACAGGTGTGTTCACTCATGTTTAGCAAACTTCTTTAAATGATTTGAACACTTTCATCCTGGCACTTCACATCTTGCAGCTTCATTTAATGTCTACACTATTTGACTTTTCAGACTATAGTTTCTCACAGTCCTTGTCAAGTCAAAAGTCAATGACAAGCAAGTACAAGTTGAGTCCCGAGTCAGTGGACCACAAGTCCCAATATCCAAATGTGTTTTTTATCGTGATATTTTGCAGAGGCTAACAAAAGTGTGGATATGCTACGTGTTTCTTATTAAATGTTTTGATAAGACCTTAGTGTGAAAACTGTCATAATCCAAAGACGTTATTTAGTCTGAACTGAAATGGAGCAAAGTATCATGGTCTATGTAGTTCCCTCTGTTTTTATCAGTGACTGCAACAGAACAAAGCATTTAAACAAAGGAGCTTGTAATCAAATTCTGGATATCACTGCAAGACGATTGACTGTCACAGTATTTCACTTATTGTCACATCTCAAGCAACACAGAGAAGTGAGAGAGAATAGTGACTCAAGTCTGACTCAAGTCAAGGCCACAACTTGCAAATCCCCACCTTCGGTTTCCTTATACCTTGACACAGTACGCTCCCCAGTCACTTGAATTTTCAGAGCAGCAGAAGCATAAACCGAGGTGGAGGAGTCTGCAACACGACCGCCTCCTTTCACACTCCAGTTTACTCCTTCATCCTAAAACTAAAACATTTAACTTATTTGAAAGCCTCTTAGTGTCAGTCACTTGTCCAAATTGGAGAAACCAAAAAGCAGTTTTATTCATAATAATCTACCGACCCCCTGAGTTTTTGATTAACTTCATATCAAGTCTAGAGTTAGCATGGGAAAGGATTGTAATAGTTGGAGATTTTAACATACACGTTGAAAATAGCAGTGACTGTCTTGGCAGTGCCTTTACTGCACCACTAGATCACATCATTTTACCCACAATGTGAAGAAACGCAGTCACAATCACACCCTGGAGTTTGTTCTAACATATGAGAGACATCAATGACCTAAATGTCCTCCCTCAAAACCCCACAATTACCTTTCAGTTTATCCTTTAAAATGATCCTGCTCCACAGAATAAACAATAATGAAAAGAACAATATCTGAAAAATCTATTTTAAAATCTAATCTATTTAAAAAATAAAATAACATAAAACAATAGAGCCAATATTTAGGGACATGATCAGTTTGTTTGTGTTTGACAGATCTGTGCACTCCATGAAAACCGCTCTTGATACTGTAGCTCCCTTAAAGCAGAAGGTCGTTAGGCCCAGACCTCCAGCCCCATGGCACTGTCACTCATGCAAAAGGCCACAAAATTAGGCCATGGCTCCACTCCCACACTGAGCAAACTCTAAAGGCGTGGAAAACCTGCCTGTTGACTTACAGTGGGTACGGAAAGTATTCACACCCCCTTAAATTTTTCACTCTGTTATATGGCAGCCATTTGCTACAATCATTTCAGTTCATTCATTTTCCTCAGTAATGTACACAGAGCACCCCATATTGACAGAGAAACACTTCAAAAATTCTTCAAAAAGCATTCAGACACTATTTAGTAGAAGCATCGTTTGAGCTAATACAGCCATCCTCTCCAGTTCTGAGAGGTTGGATGCTGAACATTGGTGGACAGCCATTTTCAGGCCTCTCCAGAGATGCTCAGTTGGGTTCAGTCACAGAGTCGTCCTGAAGCCACTCCTTCGTTATCTTAGCTGGTTAGGGTCATTGTCCTGTTGGAGGGTGAAGGTCCTGAGCACTATGGAGGAGGTTTTCATCCAGGATACCCCTGTATTTGGTCGCATTCATCTTTCCTTCAAAAACAACCAGTCGTCCTGTCCCTGCAGCTGAAAAACACTCCCACAGCCTGATGCTGCCACCACCAGGTAAACTCCATGTTCTTTCATGTGTCTTACACCGAGGAGAGGCTTCCCTCCGGCCGCTCTGCCATAAAGCCCCGACTGGTGGAGGGCTGCAGTGATGGTTGACTTTCTAGAACTTTCTCCCATCTCCCGACTGCATCTCTGGAGCTCAGCCACAGTGATCTTTGGGTTCTTCTTTACTTCTCTCGCCAAGGCTCTTCTCCCCTGATTGCTCAGTTTGGACGTCCAGCTCTACGGAGGCTTCTGCTCGTCCCAAACATCTTCCATTTAAGGTTTATGGAGGCCACTGTGCTCTTAGGAGCCTTAAGTGCAGCAGAAATGTTTTGTAACCTCGTCACAGTTGTGTCTCTGAGCTCTTCTTCTGTTCCTTTGACCTCATGATTTTCATTTGCTCTGACACTGTGAGCTGTGAGGTCTTATCTAGACGGGTGTGTGGCCTTCAGAATCAAGTCCGATCAGTTTAATCAAACACAGCTGGACTCCAAAAGGTGTAGAACCATCTCAAGGATGATCAGAAGAACCCAACCCCCACCCGAGTTAAATATATGAGGGTCACAGCAGAGGGTCTGAATACTTATGGCCCTGGGATATTTCACTTTTTCTTTTTGAATAAATCTGCAAAAATCTCAAGTTTGTGTTTCTCTGTCAATATGGGGTGGAATATAACAAAGAGTGAAAAATTTAAAGGGGTCTGAATACTTTCTGTAAACACTGTAGATCAGCATGTACGGAGCTTACACACTTCTATTTAAAATCCATTGATACTTTTTAGGGTTCTGGGTCTATCTCTACTGAGGAGCTCTTGCAGGAGGTTTTCCCTGACGCTCTGCACCCTACCTTACCTCCTGCTTCTCTGTCACCTATTGACCAAATATTCCCAACCCCGACCAGTCTCGATTAGGGACGGGACGTATACGATAATATCATTAATTGTGATAAAAAGGGTCTGCTATTGATCTTCGTGGTATTTTTTAATAATTATGATCATCACACACGATTATAATCACCTTTACGACACCAGACTGCCTCATGTTTCCAGTTTCAATACAATGTTTTGATGTTAGTTCTGGTGTTTGTCCACATGGGGGCGCTCTGTCACAGCAGTGAAACTTCTAGTTTCTGTGTCTGTTCTGATTTGTGGATGGTTCTTGACCTCCGATCTGCAGAGTCTGAAGGAAAAAGATACGGCTCAGAGGACAATCACAAGTAACGTACACGCACATTTACAACACAACTATCCTACGTTTGACAAACTTGATCCAAAAATATCCAAGTAACACACCACGAGAAATAAACTAGTGAATGTAGTTTGTGTTAGTTTGGATTTGTATGGATCTGTGTTTGTGTCTTTGCTATCACTAGGTTAGCATTAGCAGAACAGCATTTTGCACAGCTGAGTGCACAGATTATTCACAGGTTTTACAACAATCATGAATGAATCTGAACCTATAACCTCCAAGGACCTGGTGTCACATGTGAGGACGTTAAACTGCCTCAGTTTAATATTTATTGTGATAATATTGTTGATCGTGATGATCTTGGTTGCAACCTGTTATTATTAATTTGTTTATGTTCTATTCTACAACTCTACAGCAAGGTGCATATTCTTCTGCATCACCCACACAAACAATCTACACATCAAATGAAAGCTGTCGCGCTCGTCTTTCTGAATATGCAAACCATTTTCACCTGTAATCACCACAGAGCTGACAGGAAAGACGTTTTTACAAAAAAGCCAAAAATTTGGATTTGGACTTCACTTAACGTGAGGGCTCTGGTTCTGTCAAACATCAACATATTCACACAAAGTTGGTCTCATTTGTTCCGTAAAGGTCCAGAGAATATAATCCAGTCAAGAAATTATGTCCACAAAGGAAGTTAGATCCTCCATGTCCAATTTGCTGCAAGAAAGTACTCCAAATATGAAATCTGCTCCGTCACTTCTTTGTCTTTCTTTTGTCGATTTCAGCCATAATAAACTTCTGACAGCGCCAACTTTGTTCCCCGGTGCTAAACACACGTGTCAGCTTGTGATTGACACCAGTGTTGGCCAATAAGGTGGGGGTTGTGGGTTACTGAGGCCCCAGACAGTGAATCAGTGCTACAGATGACTGAAAGTTTACGCCCCACTCTTCCCCTTGTAGAATCAACCAATTACATCACACACATTTAGTGATGTTTTCCCCTTACAGCCAATGAGCAGCGGAACACAACGATGTATCACATGCCATGGTTTTCCGTAAACAGATAGAGTTTGACAAGTGCTAAACAAACGCCGTGTCCCAATTCATCAAATGCACTGTTTGAAGTACCGTTCAAAGTACCCAGACGAAAATGTGTACTCCTCAGTGTACTCTCTTGCCGAAATAGAATAGCCCTTGTCGCGCCAGAAGTGACGCAAGCGCCCTTCGACGAACACTTTAAACGGTGCATTTAACCCTTTAAGGACTGAGCACACTATGGACCAGTATAACTCGCCTAGACTTTTATTCTTTTTTTAGCCATAAAAATCATGTTAAAAGAAGTATCAGTATTTACTGCATTTTTCCACACAACTTCTTCTATTTTACACATCCATCTGTATTTTTTCTTTTATGCATCGAATAAATGACTGGGAAAATCCCCGCAGCCCCCGCGCTCTCATTCATCACCAGGGACAACAGAGGCAGATTACTGTAATGACGGTAAAATATTTAAATAGCTCCATGTCTCCGCTTTGAGAGCACGGTTGCTGAGTTACGCTGTTGGAAAGTCCACAACCCGCTCTATCAGCGACGATAGGATCCAACTCTATAGGTTTAAGACACTTTGATGAAGTGGGACACGGCCGAAGCCGAGTGGATGCAGAAATCTGTACATAATGGCAAATTCTACGCACTGTTGTTTTGCGTTTTAAACATGACGAAACAGACAAACCAAAGGGAGGACGTGATCGAGGACACTGTGGATGTTTGTACAAGTTAAACTAGAGGCATCTCTGACCTGGAGCGGTTCATGGCAAAGAGTCAAGATCCCACAGTGGACTCAGGAGTAAAGGACCTTATTTTTGATGGATTGGATGCTGTTCTCAGTCAGTAAGCTTGTTTTTTTCTGCTATTGACTTAATTGTAGGTAAAACATATTGTGTCTAATTGTTAGTATCGATGCAGACACAAACCTTGCTCGCTCCTGCTGCTTCCTTCTTTACTTTTTTTTCAATCATTTTACCACTTCCAGTGCTGGAACATTTGTTTAGTTATGATTTTCTTTTAAGTAAACCAAGACTTTTAAACCATTTTTACATTTTTAAACTAAATTTCTCACGAGCCAGCGATATGTCCTGGAGAAGAAACCAATGGAATTATTTCTGTGAACGCTGTCGGAACTATAAACAACAAATGAATGAGCTACAAGCTGGATATTTGTTTTAGAATGTGAAAAAGGACTTCACCGAATGCTCCCTGTGACTTCCAGCAGCCCACAGTTCCTTTCAGAGAAGAGGGTGAAAAAACTGCTCCTTTCTACTTAAACCTGAGGGGCTGTGTAGGTCTGGGACAGGTCTGATCCAGAGCAAAAGACAAAGTTCAAATCTGTCAACTGGACAAATCATTGTAGGAGTGAACTTAAACTTGATACAGTGTCTTTTCCAAAACTTTGTAAAGACAAGAATGCCAAGCCAACGCAACAAGTGATAAGAGACAATGTTAATACAGTTACATCACCCAAAACACAGCTGACAAACACAATTTTACCACTGTCACAGACTCATGTGGATGTTAATAAACAAACAGAAAATGGATTTTTGGCACAAAACAAGAGCAATGAAGTTTAACTGTGTCTCAAATAAAATGTCCCTGAGCTGTGGGGTGCCCCAGGGGTCAATCCTGGGACCCCTGTTGTTCAGTCTCTACATGCTGCTGTTAGGACAGTTAATACACAACAATAATGTGTCCAACACAACTCTGCAGACGAGTCAGATCTATGTCTCACTGCAGCAGGTGAATATGGACCAGTGGATTCACTGCATCAACAGATCAGTGTGTGGAGGAAAAACAACTTTCATCCATCCATCCATCCATTTTCTTCCTCTTATCTGGGGCCGGGTCGCGGGGGCAGCAGTCCAAGCAGGGACTCCCAGACTTCCCTCACCCCAGACACGTCCTCCAGCTCCTCCGGTGGGACCCCAAGGCGTTCCCAGGCCAGAGAGACATAGTCCCTCCAGCGTGTCCTGGGTCTTCCCTGGGGCCTCCTCCCGGTGGGACATGCCCAGAACACCTCCCTAGGGAGGCGTCCAGGAGGCATCCTGAGCAGATGCCCGAGCCACCTCAGCTGGTTCCTCTCAACGTGTAGGAGCAGCGGCTCTACTCCGAGCTCCTCCCGTGTGACCGAGCTCCTCACCCTATCCCTAAGGGTGCGCCCGGCCACTCTGCGGAGGAAGCCCATTTCAGCCGCTTGTATCCGCGATCTTGTCCTTTCGGTCATTACCCAGAGCTCATGACCATAGGTGAGGGTAGGAACGTAGATTGACCGGTAAATCGATTTAGACCGATACAGCGACCGCATCACTGCAGATGCTGCACCGATCCGCCTGTCAATCTCACGCTCCATCCTTCATTCACTTGTGAACAAAGTGAAAACAACTTTCTCCAGATAAACTCAGACAAAACTCAAGTCATCATCTTTGGCCGCATAAACATAGAGAAAGTGTCAGCATCACCTCCAGTCTCTCTCTCTAAAACCTTCAAATCAGGACAGAAATCTAGAGATAATAATGGACTCAGACTTGAACTTTAACAGACACATCAAATCAATAACATCTGCAGATTTTTACCATCGAAAAACATGTAAAAAATCAAAGTTAAACTGTCAAAACCAGACTGAGAGAGACTTATCCTGCATTTGTGTCCAGTAGATTAGACGACTGTAACGTCCTGATCACTGGACTCTCCAAACGAGCCACAGAACAGAACATCCAGAACATCCAGAACATCCAGAACATCCAGAACATCCAGAACACTGCTGCTCGGGTCGAACCAGGAAGTACTTCACACATGTGTCCTGTGGCTCCTGTGGCTCCTGTGGCTCCTGTGGCTCCTGTGGCTCAGAGACTTTAAAGCAGCTCAGTGTGAACAACATCTCCCACATGAGCCACATGAACCATCTCACATGAGGAGGACTTCAGGGACTGGCCTCCTGATGTAGACCTGGTTTAGTCCTGGTTTAGTCCCCGGTTTAGTTCAGTTTAAACCTTCTCTCTTCCTGTAGATGTGACTCAGGCCTCAACTTTGACGATGTTTAAATCCAGACTCAGTTCTGTTTATCTGTGCATCTGACTGAAAGGTTTTTATTCTGCCTCTATTATTCTGTTTTAATTTAAATTTTATGATGATTACTTGTGATTATTTATGTTTTGATTTGTGTGATTTTAATATCCTTCTTATTCTGAAAAGCACTTGGAATTACCTTGTGTACAAATTGTGTGATACAAATAAACGTGCGTTGCTTCTGTGCACATAGTGCACATTCGGACCATGTGCTCTGACACATTTGTGTTCAGCTGTGTGAATTAGACTTGATTTGTCTATTGTTTAAAAGGTGTTTTATTCTGCAGTTTGTGTTATTATAGGTAAAAATCTAAGATGTGCCACATTAGCGTCTCATCTGTGCACGGGTGAGGCTCCTGTGGAGAGTTATGGACTTTGTTTATTATATCTGGCAGAATATAGTTCAGACAGAGATAACTGTTCAGCCCAATAGGCACAGAAGCTACAAGTGTCATTGCTATGACAGAGCGCCCCCTTGTGGACAAACACCAGAACTAACATCTAAACATTGTATTGAAACTGCAAACATGAGACAGTCTGGTGCAAACTTCAGAGAGGCCCAGTGGACACACACAGGAAATAGTGATGTAAAAGGGAGGGTTTGTTAAGGATGAACCCAAAGACTACATAAATATGACACATCCGTGAATTAGAGAGCAGACGTCTTATGAATCAACCTGCATCTGCAACTATGGAAACAACAGAACTGTGCTTTCCAGAACTTCACAACATCTCCTGCAGAAAGCCCCAGCCTGCTCCATCAGACGCTCTACTGTCCTACAACCTGCTCTCTCTAATATCTCTGCTCACAGTGATAATGAATCTGCTGGTCATCATCTCCATCGCACACTTCAGGCAAAGCATTGCTTATTATTTGAAAATTGTCACTTAAGTTGGTCTGTAATTTGAAAATGTTCTCTTTTCAGGCAGCTTCACAGTCCTACCAACCTGCTGATCCTCTCTCTGGCTGTGTCAGATTTCGTTGTTGGTCTTTTACCGATTCCAGTTCAAATCCTACTCACAGAAACCTGTTGGCTCATGGGAAGTTTACTCTGTGCTTTGTATAATTTAACAATCTTTACCATAACAGCATCTGCAATTGGCTCTATTGTGCTCATTTCAATAGATCGCTATTTAGCCATTTGTGATCCATTACATTATAATACCAAAGTGACAGTAAACCGGGTTAGGTTCTGTGTTTGTGCCTGTTGGCTCTGTGCTCTCATCTACTGTAGTCTAATTTTAAAGGACTTTCTCAATGATCCTGATGCGCACAGTTCATGTTATGGAGAGTGTGTGGTGGTTCTAAACCATGTTACTGGAAATGTTGATTTTGTGTTTACCTTTGTCAGTCCTATCACTGTCATTGTGGTTCTGTATGTGAGGATTTTTATGGTGGTCGTCTCTCAAGCTCGTTCAGTGCAGTCTAAAGTAGTGACTTTGCAGCAAACTGTGACTATGTCAGCTAGAAAATCCGAGCTTAAAGCAGCTAGGACACTTGGAATAGTTATTTTAGTTTTCATAGTGTGCCTATGTCCCTATTACATCCCATCCTTCACTGGGGAGGATATTGTAGACAGCAGCCTTGCTACACGTCTTGCTGTTTGGGTATGGTTCTTTAACTCCTGTGTAAACCCCTTTGTCTATGCATTATTTTATCCCTGGTTTAGAAAATGTATAAAACTAATTGTAACACTGAAAATAGTGCAGTCCCATTCTTCTCATGCAAATGTTCTTTGAGGGCACATTAAATTGAGTATTTATTTTGTGTAAAGTGTGTTGAATGTGCACATTTGAGAAATCACAATCCAGTATTTTGTATTCATGTCTTTTAATAAAACATTTCAAAAACTAATAGAGGGAGATTCTCTGGAGAATGAGAATGTTACCGGGGCAGATTTTTATGCTCTATTTTTATCAGCTCTGTCCCTGTTTTAGGATCTGTGTGAGGATTTTTATGGGGTGTGTCAGGGTCATTCTGTGCAGTCTAAACATGTGTGATTTTGCAGCACACTTCAATAAAAATAAAAGCAGCCTTTAAATGTTATTGCGCTGTTTCTATTTAATCTTGGTTCATGTAGTTCTTCACACAGAGGAAAGATTCACATTATCTGTTGTTTTGTGGATACTGTGTGATAACTCCTGTCTAAATCCCTTGTCTTTGTTTTTCCTGTCCCATCTTTAGGAATTATATGATAATCATTGATACGATCAAAATACTGTACTCCATTCTATAAATTCTACAACTGAATTTGATGTAATTTTTGAACTTTGCATTTGTTTGAACATAAACAAATGTTACTTGTCCTGTTTTTCATGTTATTTCAATTTATTGCTTCAACATAACATTCATGGTCGATGTTCTAATATTTTTATGTCATTATCAGAAAATACCCCAAAATCATAGCAAAATAAATTAAAACTAAAATAAATCGATTAATTAATTCATTAAAAATAAATAAATAACAAATCTACAAAATAGGTTTATGATAATTACACACATTCAGTACAGCCCCAGATGTAAGACAGAAGAATCACAGTCTAATCAGAACCGCAATGACACGGAGCCTCAAATTATATTTAACCCCTTAGAATTCTGCGTCATTTTGGTGAAATTGCCTTTGTTCTGACGTCTCCAAATTAAAATGATCACCATTATTGAACCCTTAGAATTAAATACACACGTTTGTGTCTTTGTAAAGGAAATACCCTATAGTTTTACCCACAGGCATCAGAATCACTGTAAGTTTGTCTGCTAAACATGTATACACTTGAACACACTGGAACACACATAAAAATAATCTTTCTCATCCTCAGCCAAATTTTTTGTTGAAATGAAGGTGTAGAAAGCTGCAGTAGGAGCTGGGGACAAAAATACACTATCTGCACACCCAGCTGCTCTATTACTGTACATTTATATATCATATCAAAACATATTTGTATATAAAATACAGTCAAAACAAGTGGTATGGGTCAAAATAAATATATATTTACAAACCACACACTGCAAACAGTGAACAAACACACACACTTCAAAATGTACACAAACACACACTGGAAACTGAAAACTCTGTTCATGATTATGGCTGGTCTTCTGTGTCATTATATCAGTCTCTTTGTTGCTGGAAGCTCAGGGGGATATTGGAGGTTAAACTTTTCAATAGAATTTTGGCGTGTCACTTCTTGCACTTCATCCTTCCTTGTGTGTCTTGTCACTGCTCGGGATGATGTGCACAAGACGATAACACTTCTCCCTGATTCCTTTTTCCTGTTGTTCTGACTCCTGCAGCTCCAACACAAGAGTTTCTCTAAAGGCCTTTTGGTGCATAAGGATTTTACCCTTTGAGCTACAGTGTCCTTTATAGAGAATAAAGGTTTTCACGATGGCAATGTCCACAAAATGGTAAAAAAAATGTCTTGTACCATTTCTTTGTGTTGTGTAAAACCTGGTAATAGCCGATGAGCACATCTGGTAGGTCAACGCCACCATGTGCCTAAAGAAAAACACAAACACATTAGTAACAAAAAAGTACAAAATTAAGAGGGGGTGAAGTAATATTATATCATATACATGTCCATAATCATCACACAAAAACAGTAAACGAGGTGTGTGTTCAGTGTAAACCCAGGACTCTTACCACTTTGTAAGGACTTGATGGCAATTCCCAATTCCTCAAGAGTTATTGGAGCTTCAAGCCTATTATGCGATTCCTCACTGAGTTGGGTTTTATTTAAATGGGAAAAAATGAATAAACAAATAAAAATCCTTAAAACTGTCAGACATTTTTTGCCATTGTGTGTAAAACTTTACAACAAAACAAAACGTAACATTGTACATTTACAATATTTTGGGGATAAATCTTCTTTCTGAGTTAGTTCAATATTATCGTTTATCGTCTATATTTACCTCGGCGATATATCGCACTTCTATCGTGACAGGCCTATACTTGTGACAACGACAATAAATCCTTGAATTGTTCTTGTTATTTTGAGTTGACTTTACTTATCTGAAGTGAAGTGTGAGTTTGTAGAAGCATTTTTGAGTGTATGATGTAAACTTCACCTGAGGATAAGTGCTCTCTGAAGGATCACTGTCGTCAATGGAAGATGTTTTGTTGTTAGCGGATGACTAATCTCAGCGGGACAAGTTCATCAAGAGGTGTGAAGAAAACAATAGCTTCAGTGTAAACAGGTGTGTTCACTCATGTTTAGCAAACTTCTTTAAATGATTTGAACACTTTCATCCTGGCACTTCACATCTTGCAGCTTCATTTAATGTCTACACTATTTGACTTTTCAGACTATAGTTTCTCACAGTCCTTGTCAAGTCAAAAGTCAATGACAAGCAAGTACAAGTTTAGTCCCGAGTCAGTGGACCACAAGTCCCAATATCCAAATGTGTTTTTTATCGTGATATTTTGCAGAGGCTAACAAAAGTGTGGATATGCTACATGTTTCTTATTAAATGTTTTGATAAGACCTTAGTGTGAAAACTGTCATAATCCAAAGACGTTATTTAGTCTGAACTGAAATGGAGCAAAGTATCATGGTCTATGTAGTTCCCTCTGTTTTTATCAGTGACTGCAACAGAACAAAGCATTTAAACAAAGGAGCTTGTAATCAAATTCTGGATATCACTGCAAGACGATTGACTGTCACAGTATTTCACTTACTGTCACATCTCAAGCAACACAGAGAAGTGAGAGAGAATAGTGACTCAAGTCTGACTCAAGTCAAGGCCACAACTTGCAAATCCCCACCTTCGGTTTCCTTATACCTTGACACAGTACGCTCCCCAGTCACTTGAATTTTCAGAGCAGCAGAAGCATAAACCGAGGTGGAGGAGTCTGCAACACGACCGCCTCCTTTCACACTCCAGTTTACTCCTTCATCCTAAAACTAAAACATTTAACTTATTTGAAAGCCTCTTAGTGTCAGTCACTTGTCCAAATTGGAGAAACCAAAAAGCAGTTTTATTCATAATAATCTACCGACCCCCTGAGTTTTTGATTAACTTCATATCAAGTCTAGAGTTAGCATGGGAAAGGATTGTAATAGTTGGAGATTTTAACATACACGTTGAAAATAGCAGTGACTGTCTTGGCAGTGCCTTTACTGCACCACTAGATCACATCATTTTACCCACAATGTGAATAAACGCAGTCACAATCACACCCTGGAGTTTGTTCTAACATATGAGAGACATCAATGACCTAAATGTCCTCCCTCAAAACCCCACAATTACCTTTCAGTTTATCCTTTAAAATGATCCTGCTCCACAGAATAAACAATAATGAAAAGAACAATATCTGAAAAATCTATTTTAAAATCTAATCTATTTAAAAAATAAAATAACATAAAACAATAGAGCCAATATTTAGGGACATGATCAGTTTGTTTGTGTTTGACAGATCTGTGCACTCCATGAAAACCGCTCTTGATACTGTAGCTCCCTTAAAGCAGAAGGTCGTTAGGCCCAGACCTCCAGCCCCATGGCACTGTCACTCATGCAAAAGGCCACAAAATTAGGCCATGGCTCCACTCCCACACTGAGCAAACTCTAAAGGCGTGGAAAACCTGCCTGTTGACTTACAGTGGGTACGGAAAGTATTCACACCCCCTTAAATTTTTCACTCTGTTATATGGCAGCCATTTGCTAAAATCATTTCAGTTCATTCATTTTCCTCAGTAATGTACACAGAGCACCCCATATTGACAGAGAAACACTTCAAAAAGCATTCAGACACTCATTATTTAGTAGAAGCATCGTTTGAGCTAATACAGCCATGAGTCTTTTTGGGAATGGTGTAACAAGTTCTTCACATCCGGATTTGGGGATGTTCTGCCATTCCTCCTTGCAGATCCTCTCCAGTTCTGAGAGGTTGGATGCTGAACATTGGTGGACAGCCATTTTCAGGCCTCTCCAGAGATGCTCAGTTGGGTTCAGTCACAGAGTCGTCCTGAAGCCACTCCTTCGTTATCTTAGCTGGTTAGGGTCATTGTCCTGTTGGAGGGTGAAGGTCCTGAGCACTATGGAGGAGGTTTTCATCCAGGATACCCCTGTATTTGGTCGCATTCATCTTTCCTTCAAAAGCAACCAGTCGTCCTGTCCCTGCAGCTGAAAAACACTCCCACAGCCTGATGCTGCCACCACCAGGTAAACTCCATGTTCTTTCATGTGTCTTACACCGAGGAGAGGCTTCCCTCCGGCCGCTCTGGCATAAAGCCCCGACTGGTGGAGGGCTGCAGTGATGGTTGACTTTCTAGAACTTTCTCCCATCTCCCGACTGCATCTCTGGAGCTCAGCCACAGTGATCTTTGGGTTCTTCTTTACTTCTCTCGCCAAGGCTCTTCTCCCCTGATTGCTCAGTTTGGACGTCCAGCTCTACGGAGGCTTCTGCTCGTCCCAAACATCTTCCATTTAAGGTTTATGGAGGCCACTGTGCTCTTAGGAGCCTTAAGTGCAGCAGAAATGTTTTGTAACCTCGTCACAGTTGTGTCTCTGAGCTCTTCTTCTGTTCCTTTGACCTCATGATTCTCATTTGCTCTGACACTGTGAGCTGTGAGGTCTTATCTAGACGGGTGTGTGGCCTTCAGAATCAAGTCCGATCAGTTTAATCAAACACAGCTGGACTCCAAAAGGTGTAGAACCATCTCAAGGATGATCAGAAGAACCCAACCCCCACCCGAGTTAAATATATGAGGGTCACAGCAGAGGGTCTGAATACTTATGGCCCTGGGATATTTCACTTTTTCTTTTTGAATAAATCTGCAAAAATCTCAAGTTTGTGTTTCTCTGTCAATATGGGGTGGAATATAACAAAGAGTGAAAAATTTAAAGGGGTCTGAATACTTTCTGTAAACACTGTAGATCAGCATGTACGGAGCTTACACACTTCTATTTAAAATCCATTGATACTTTTTAGGGTTCTGGGTCTATCTCTACTGAGGAGCTCTTGCAGGAGGTTTTCCCTGACGCTCTGCACCCTACCTTACCTCCTGCTTCTCTGTCACCTATTGACCAAATATTCCCAACCCCGACCAGTCTCGATTAGGGACGGGACGTATACGATAATATCATTAATTGTGATAAAAAGGGTCTGCTATTGATCTTCGTGGTATTTTTTAATAATTATGATCATCACACACGATTATAATCACCTTTACGACACCAGACTGCCTCATGTTTCCAGTTTCAATACAATGTTTTGATGTTAGTTCTGGTGTTTGTCCACATGGGGGCGCTCTGTCACAGCAGTGAAACTTCTAGTTTCTGTGTCTGTTCTGATTTGTGGATGGTTCTTGACCTCCGATCTGCAGAGTCTGAAGGAAAAAGATACGGCTCAGAGGACAATCACAAGTAACGTACACGCACATTTACAACACAACTATCCTACGTTTGACAAACTTGATCCAAAAATATCCAAGTAACACACCACGAGAAATAAACTAGTGAATGTAGTTTGTGTTAGTTTGGATTTGTATGGATCTGTGTTTGTGTCTTTGCTATCACTAGGTTAGCATTAGCAGAACAGCATTTTGCACAGCTGAGTGCACAGATTATTCACAGGTTTTACAACAATCATGAATGAATCTGAACCTATAACCTCCAAGGACCTGGTGTCACATGTGAGGACGTTAAACTGCCTCAGTTTAATATTTATTGTGATAATATTGTTGATCGTGATGATCTTGGTTGCAACCTGTTATTATTAATTTGTTTATGTTCTATTCTACAACTCTACAGCAAGGTGCATATTCTTCTGCATCACCCACACAAACAATCTACACATCAAATGAAAGCTGTCGCGCTCGTCTTTCTGAATATGCAAACCATTTTCACCTGTAATCACCACAGAGCTGACAGGAAAGACGTTTTTACAAAAAAGCCAAAAATTTGGATTTGGACTTCACTTAACGTGAGGGCTCTGGTTCTGTCAAACATCAACATATTCACACAAAGTTGGTCTCATTTGTTCCGTAAAGGTCCAGAGAATATAATCCAGTCAAGAAATTATGTTCACAAAATAAGATCCTCCATGTCCAATTTGCTGCAAGAAAGTACTCCAAATATGAAATCTGCTCCGTCACTTCTTTGTATTTCTTTTGTCAATTTCAGGCATAATAAACTTCTGACAGCACCAACTTTGTTCCCCAGTGCTAAACACACGTGTCAGCTTGTGATTGACACCAGTGTTGGCCAATAAGGTGGGGGTTGTGGGTTACTGAGGCCCCAGACAGTGAATCAGTGCTACAGATGACTGAAAGTTTACGCCCCACTCTTCCCCTTGTAGAATCAACCAATTACATCACACACATTTAGTGATGTTTTCCCCTTACAGCCAATGAGCAGCGGAACACAACGATGTATCACATGCCATGGTTTTCCGTAAACAGATAGAGTTTGACAAGTGCTAAACAAACGCCGTGTCCCAATTCATCAAATGCACTGTTTGAAGTACCGTTCAAAGTACCCAGACGAAAATGTGTACTCCTCAGTGTACTCTCTTGCCGAAATAGAATAGCCCTTGTCGCGCCAGAAGTGACGCAAGCGCCCTTCGACGAACACTTTAAACGGTGCATTTAACCCTTTAAGGACTGAGCACACTATGGACCAGTATAACTAGCCTAGACTTTTATTCTTTTTTTAGACATAAAAATCATGTTAAAAGAAGTATCAGAATTTACTGCATTTTTCCACACAACTTCTTCTATTTTACACATCCATCTGTATTTTTTCTTTTATGCATCAAATAAATGAGTGTGAAAATCCCCACAGCCCCGCGCTCTCATTCATCACCAGGGACAACAGAGGCAGATTACTGTAATGACGGTAAAATATTTAAATAGCTCCATGTCTCCGCTTTGAGAGCACGGTTGCTGAGTTACGCTGTTGGAAAGTCCACAACCCGCTCTATCAGCGACGATAGGATCCAACTCTATAGGTTTAAGGCACTTTGATGAAGTGGGACACGGCCGAAGCCGAGTGGATGCAGAAATCTGTACATAATGGCAAATTCTACGCACTGTTGTTTTGCGTTTTAAACATGACGAAACAGACAAACCAAAGGGAGGACGTGATCGAGGACACTGTGGATGTTTGTACAAGTTAAACTAGAGGCATCTCTGACCTGGAGCGGTTCATGGCAAAGAGTCAAGATCCCACAGTGGACTCAGGAGTAAAGGACCTTATTTTTGATGGATTGGATGCTGTTCTCAGTCAGTAAGCTTGTTTTTTTCTGCTATTGACTTAATTGTAGGTAAAACATATTGTGTCTAATTGTTAGTATCGATGCAGACACAAACCTTGCTCGCTCCTGCTGCTTCCTTCTTTACTTTTTTTTCAATCATTTTACCACTTCCAGTGCTGGAACATTTGTTTAGTTATGATTTTCTTTTAAGTAAACCAAGACTTTTAAACCATTTTTACATTTTTAAACTAAATTTCTCACGAGCAAGCGATATGTCCTGGAGAAGAAACCAATGGAATTATTTCTGTGAACGCTGTCGGAACTATAAACAACAAATGAATGAGCTACAAGCTGGATATTTGTTTTAGAATGTGAAAAAGGACTTCACCGAATGCTCCCTGTGACTTCCAGCAGCCCACAGTTCCTTTCAGAGAAGAGGGTGAAAAAACTGCTCCTTTCTACTTAAACCTGAGGGGCTGTGTAGGTCTGGGACAGGTCTGATCCAGAGCAAAAGACAAAGTTCAAATCTGTCAACTGGACAAATCATTGTAGGAGTGAACTTAAACTTGATACAGTGTCTTTTCCAAAACTTTGTAAAGACAAGAATGCCAAGCCAACGCAACAAGTGATAAGAGACAATGTTAATACAGTTACATCACCCAAAACACAGCTTACAAACAGAATTTTACCACTGTCACAGACTCATGTGGATGTTAATAAACAAACAGAAAATGGATTTTTGGCACAAAACAAGAGCAATGAAGTTTAACTGTGTCTCAAATAAAATGTCCCTGAGCTGTGGGGTGCCCCAGGGGTCAATCCTGGGACCCCTGTTGTTCAGTCTCTACATGCTGCTGTTAGGACAGTTAATACACAACAATAATGTGTCACACACAACTCTGCAGATGAGTCAGATCTATGTCTCACTGCAGCAGGTGAATATGGACCAGTGGATTCACTGCATCAACAGATCAGTGTGTGGAGGAAAAACAACTTTCATCCATCCATCCATCCATTTTCTTCCTCTTATCTGGGGCCGGGTCGCGGGGGCAGCAGTCCAAGCAGGGACTCCCAGACTTCCCTCACCCCAGACACGTCCTCCAGCTCCTCCGGTGGGACCCCAAGGTGTTCCCAGGCCAGAGAGACATAGTCCCTCCAGCGTGTCCTGGGTCTTCCCTGGGGCCTCCTCCCGGTGGGACATGCCCAGAACACCTCCCTAGGGAGGCGTCCAGGAGGCATCCTGAGCAGATGCCCGAGCCACCTCAGCTGGTTCCTCTCAACGTGTAGGAGCAGCGGCTCTACTCCGAGCTCCTCCCGTGTGACCGAGCTCCTCACCCTATCCCTAAGGGTGCGCCCGGCCACTCTGCGGAGGAAGCCCATTTCAGCCGCTTGTATCCGCGATCTTGTCCTTTCGGTCATTACCCAGAGCTCATGACCATAGGTGAGGGTAGGAACGTAGATTGACCGGGAAATCGATTTAGACCGATACAGCGACCGCATCACTGCAGATGCTGCACCGATCCGCCTGTCAATCTCACGCTCCATCCTTCATTCACTTGTGAACAAAGTGAAAACAACTTTCTCCAGATAAACTCAGACAAAACTCAAGTCATCATCTTTGGCCGCATAAACATAGAGAAAGTGTCAGCATCACCTCCAGTCTCTCTCTCTAAAACCTTCAAATCAGGACAGAAATCTAGAGATAATAATGGACTCAGACTTGAACTTTAACAGACACATCAAATCAATAACATCTGCAGATTTTTACCATCGAAAAACATGTAAAAAATCAAAGTTAAACTGTCAAAACCAGACTCAGAGACTTATCCTGCATTTGTGTCCAGTAGATTAGACGACTGTAACGTCCTGATCACTGGACTCTCCAAACGAGCCACAGAACAGAACATCCAGAACATCCAGAACATCCAGAACATCCAGAACACTGCTGCTCGGGTCGAACCAGGAAGTACTTCACACATGTGTCCTGTGGCTCCTGTGGCTCCTGTGGCTCCTGTGGCTCCTGTGGCTCCTGTGGCTCAGAGACTTTAAAGCAGCTCAGTGTGAACAAGTCTCTCCATGGACCAGCACCAAAGAACATCTCCCACATGAGCCACATGAACCATCTCACATGAGGAGGACTTCAGGGACCGGCCTCCTGATGTAGACCTGGTTTAGTCCTGGTTTAGTCCCCGGTTTAGTTCAGTTTAAACCTTCTCTCTTCCTGTAGATGTGACTCAGGCCTCAACTTTGACGATGTTTAAATCCAGACTCAGTTCTGTTTATCTGTGCATCTGACTGAAAGGTTTTTATTCTGCCTCTATTATTCTGTTTTAATTTAAATTTTATGATGATTACTTGTGATTATTTATGTTTTGATTTGTGTGATTTTAATATCCTTCTTATTCTGAAAAGCACTTGGAATTACCTTGTGTACAAATTGTGTGATACAAATAAACGTGCGTTGCTTCTGTGCACATAGTGCACATTCGGACCATGTGCTCTGACACATTTGTGTTCAGCTGTATGAAGTAGACTTAATTTGTCTATTGTTTAAAAGGTGTTTTATTCTGCAGTTTGTGTTATTATAGGTAAAAATCTAAGATGTGCCACTTTAGCGTCTCATCTGTGCACGGGAGAGGCTCCTGTGGAGAGTTATGGACTTTGTTTATTATATCTGGCAGAATATAGTTCAGACAGAGATAACTGTTCAGCCCAATAGGCACAGAAGCTACAAGTGTCATTGCTATGACAGAGCGCCCCCTTGTGGACAAACACCAGAACTAACATCTAAACACTATTGAAACTGCAAACATGAGACAGTCTGGTGCTGTAACGTGAATATAATCGTGTGAGATGATCAGGATTATTTTAAAAAAAAAATGCAACAAATGATTAATTGACCTTTTTTTTATCACGATTTGTGAAATTATAACCTAACCTATAAGTTATTAGGTTAGGTATCAATAGTAGTAGTAGTAGTCTTTATAAAAGAGAAATTGGTTGTGCACAATGCTGTACTAAAGCCAGAACAGGCACAGTTTGCAGCTTTGGCTGTGTTTAAAGATAAATATTGATTGAAATTAAAGGATTTTTACATTAATGATATCATTTGCTTTTTATTTGGCTTTTTCAGATCCACATTTTTGCCTAATGTAAATAAAGATTTTCAGTCGTGTTTTATATTGTAGTGTTCTGGTGTAAGGAAACATGCCAGTTTTCTTCTGGTTATTTATTTTCTGAACACAAGAGCAACTGTCGGCCGTAACCCACGTGACAACCAGAACAAAACAACAGCAGACTCAACTCACTAGAGCCAAAACAGATCAGTAACTAATAGACAAATACAACTTTCACATCAACTTGTCACCATTGTGTCTCAAACAAACTGATTCTGACAACACACAAACAGCCCACAAGAACAACACAAGGTCAACTCTGAGCTAGACACAAAATATCAGCACATTACAATATTGACAATTGATATAATTAGTTTCAAACTGTTCACTCCAAAAATATTTTTATCATGCAGTAGGATATGTGCGATACTTCTTACAGCCACTAGAGGGCAGAAGAGGAATAATTTATCCTATTGTAGATTAGAAATGGAAACTTCCCTTCATCGATTACAGATGGAGTTTCTTTCACTCAGCCCTTTGTTTCATAAAGTGATGAATTTAAATCCTGTGGCTGTTCAGTCTGTGGAAACGACTGAAAATCTCACTGCTCTGTTGAACATTGACACAGAAACTTTTAATTCAACACCTTATGTTTGTTGTTTTGCTTCCGAAAAATACAAATACATTTCAAGAACATGTAAAACAGAATACTTTGGTGCCACAGATGCATTTTACTAATGTGGAGATAAACATTTATAATCACACCTGCTCCTGTTTTTAATGCACTTATATAGTTATTTGTTTTGTTTGTTTTAGTTTGTATTGCTCTCACTGGGCTCTCCCTGTATAAATAAAGATAAATACATATTCTGATAACTATACATCTATATTACATGTGATATTGTGCACAAATCTCCCCCAACTTTGGTGTCTTTTTTGGATAAATGTGTCACTTTAAAGGTTTAATAACTTTCCTAGTGAACAGTCTGTCACAGGTTTGTTTCTATAGAGATGAAATAGTTTGTCTTGGAACATTCCTCAGGATAAAACTTATACGTATCCATAGTGACAAAGAAGTGACGACACCAGGCCAAGTCACAGTCCAGATCTGTGAAGTGGTGCTCATTTACTGTAAGAATAGTAAATTATCACATTTTTATATAGAGCTTTTCCTCCTTCAGAGCACGTTACATAAAAAAAATAAAATAAAAAACACTCACCCATTCACACCCACGTTCTTTTGTGTAGTGGGGTTGTCTGCTTTCCCTTGCTGACTTTGAAAGCACCCCGTGGGCTCCACCCTTGACCCCGCCCTTCTAGTTAGGAACTATTTAAGCCACCTGTTCCCAAAAGGCTCCCTCTGCTGCTGCTGGGCCTTGACTTGGGTTGATTGTCGTAGGTAGTGATGGTAAAACCGAAACCTCATGAAACACTGAACCACTGTGAGACAACTGCACTGAAAATGACACACTGCTTCAATCATTTGACACAGAAGAGCGACACCTGCTGGATTTGTCTGTACTGCATTTGTGTGGATGTGACTTAAAGTGTTTGTGAACCTCACCCCTTCCTCTGATCCCCACTCCCCTTTTCTGTGACTTTTATCTGGATGAATTTTATCACTTCCATCTTATTTTTATTCTCTTATAAATTATTCTCCTGTTTATTATGAAATTGTTTTACATTATTTTGTGTCACCTTGTGTTTAAATTAAGTTGCTTTTTCCATTTTGGCGCATTGGTGTATTTTTTTTTTTAAATGTACCAATAAAATGGCGACTTTCTAATTAAAAATGTACTTTTCAAACTGGTGTCTTTGTGTCTTATATGTTTGTATTAGTTTTACTCAAGAGTTTGCAGCTGCAGAGGCTTTTTAAACTGGAAACATTGGAGAATAAAATGATGTGATTAAGCAGCTGGGATAGTGATTGTGACACTGTAGATTTCTGAAATTGGAACATTTTTGTAAAAGGTGTCGGGGATGTGAGCGGGGAAAGGTGAAATAAGGTATTTATAAAGTTTTATAGATTTTCTCTTGAGCACAAATCAAACACTTGACTTTATTGGGGCTCATCCTGTGCATGTGGCTGTGCTCTCTTTGGTGTCATTAGCTGTCCCTCTGTATCTGTTCTGTCTCACTCACACTCTCTATGAACCGCTCAAACTCACTTCCCTAAAACTATGACTGTGTATTATATAGGCCCAGGTGTGTGTTGATGTGTGTGTGGTGGTGTGTATCTTGTGTTATATAATATGTCTGTGTATAAATGTATCTGTTCTAGGTGTAATCTGTTCTTACCTGTTGTTTTTTACCTGCTTTAATATAAACTTTCCCTTATTGAATAACTAGTACAGTGTTAGAAATGTGTCGACAAAACCTCCTCCTCTCAAAACCCACAGGAGGATTCAGACTCTTTTAAAGCTCTGACACAATTATAAGCCCCATCAAAATTCCCACAAAGCAGCTTGAAACCGGAGCTCGACACGTATCTGACACTTCTGACGTAACGAGGCCTCGGTTTGACTGGTCATGTGATTTTTGTCGTGGTGAAGCGCGTCTGGAAACGATGCTCAGTGACACTTCTGCTTCAGAGGGTCAGGACAGTGTCGGGCTGAGAGGCTTAGATTGTAAGTTAATGTAATTTATTTTCATTAGTCCTGCTCTGTTGGTCTGGGGGAGTCCATCTGGGGCTGGTTTGACCCCTCCTGGGCTTTAAAGGGTGGTACGTTGCCTTTTGAACAGACTGTTGTTTTTCAGGCTAAACCTGCTGCTGTTTTGCACATATTGTTTTGGACACTGTTGTGCTTCTGGTTTTGTTTTACATTGATTTTGTTTTGTAGTTATCAGTAGGTTTGACCCAACTGGAGTCTAATTGTTTTGTTTCAGACGCTGGGTGCCCTCTGGTGGTGGGGCTGGACACACGGGTGAGGTGTGTGAGGTAGTGCACTGGGATGACGAGTTTAGTTTCATACACTCTTCATTCTGCTGTGTCCTGAGGTGAGTCTGTGGTATCTGGGCACAGTCTGCTCACCTCAGGGGGCTTAGCTTATTTTGGTTTTGCTCATTTTAAACTGCTTTAGTTTTACTCCTCGGTCTATTTTACGTAGAAATTCAACTGTTGGCTTGTTTTTTGCCATAAAATAAAAATGTTCTACCTTTTTAACTTGATGATTTTCCTAAATTTAGTTTAACTTTTTGTTTTAGCCATATTAGAATTTGAATTAGAATTTTTAAAACATTTTGAATAAAATCATTTGAATCGTTCTTCACGTCTCATTTTTTAATTCAAGATCCGACCTGTGTCACACTGTCAATGTGATGGTGACCCTTGGGCCTTAAACCCCTCCCCCAAAAACATGCCCCCGGGCGACTGTGCCACGAGGGATTTAGCAGCAATAATCTTTAAACTCTAAACTGAAGGGTAGATTTCATGAGATTGAGAAACATTTACAGTGAAAATTAAAAATGCAAATAAGGAAACGATTATTAGCTCCTAAACATAATGTTTTTAGTGTGAGGTGTGTCTGCCACCTGCTCGGCTCAGGGAGGTCTTTTCTTTTATTCCTTTGCTCTACGTTGTGGGGTTCATCTTATCCTCCATAGAAACAAGCCAGTACTACACCAGGTCAAGTTACAGGTCAGATCTTTGGAGGGGCAGGTCCGCTCACATCAGTGCGTGTTTTAAAAGGTATAATTAAACTTAAATACAAGATAGATAATGCCATAGTGTGGAACATTCCATTTTGTAAGTGTAGACAGATTCAAACACATGACAGATCTGTGTCACTGCAGCAGGTGAATATGGACCAGTGTGTGGAGGAAAAACAACTTCCTCCAGATAAACTCAGACAAGACTCAAGTCATCATCTTTGTCCACAGAAACATAGAGAAAGTGTCAGTCACCTCCAGTTTCTCTCTCTCCAAAACCTTCAAATCAGGAGAGAAATCTAGAGGTAATAATGGACTCAGACTTGAACTTTAACAGACACATCAAAACAATAACATCTGCAGCTTTTTAAGATCTAAACCAGGAAGTACTTCACACATGTGTCCTGTGGCTCCTGTGGCTCCTGTGGCTCAGGTCTGTGGCTCCTGTGGCTCCTGTGGCTCCTGTGGCTCAGGTCTGTGGCTCCTGTGGCTCAGAGACTTTAAAGCAGCTCTGTGTGAACAAGTCTCTCCATGGACCAGCACCAAAGAACATCTCCCACATGTTAGAGCCACATGAACCATCTCACAGGAGGAGGACTTCAGGGACCGGCCTCCTGATGTAGACCTGGTTTAGTCCTGGTTTAGTCCTGGTTCAGTCCCTGGTTTAGTTCAGTTTAAACCTTCTCTCTTCCTGTAGATGTGACTCAGGCCTCGACTTTGACTCTGTTTAAATCCAGACTCAGTTCTGTTTCTCTGCTGTGACTCAAAGGGGTTTATTCTGCACTTTTCTCTTTTAATGTTAATTTCATGATAAAACCCTTTTGTTCAGACTGACATGTTCTTTATAATCCACACCTGCCCTGTCCTTTTTCAATGTTTTTTATCTGAATGCTTTTAACTGTATGTTCATAAATGTTGATTTTAACTGTCTGTATATGTATATATTGTATTGTAAGGTGACCTTGAGTGACCAGAAAGGTGCCCTATAAATAAAATGTATTATTATTATTAATTATTTGTGATAATTCATGTTTTGATTTGATATGATTTTAATGTCTTTTTTATTCTGTAAAGCACTTGGAATTACCTTGTGCTGTATAAATAAATTTGCCTTGCCAAAATTTATTACAGGGCACCGTGGAAAACAACACATATTTATAAGTAACTGTGCTTAGATAAATCAGAATCAGAATCCTTTTCCTTTTATTGCCATCGTTTGTGAACACAGTTCACAAACTAGGAACTTACTTTGGTGATAAAGTGCAACATAAAACACTGAATAAATACAAATAAGGGCATGCACGAAGTTAAAAAAGATATGCTTAAAAAAAACAAACAAAACTTAAAGGTAGAAAATATATACAACAGCAGCATCAGTGTAAACACGACTTATTAAAGTGACCGGTGTTATAAAGTGTCCAGTTTAGTGCAGATATTATAAAGTGTCATGAGACAAACAGCAGAGGGGAACAAACTGTTCTTATGGCGAGAGGTTCTGGTCCCAATGGACCGTAGCCTCCTGCCAGAGGGAAGTGGCTCAAATAGTCCATGTCCAGGGTGTGTCAGCTGCTATAGTTTATTTTATTTATTTATTTAACCTTTATTTTACCAGGCAAAACATTAAGAACAAATTCTTATACGGCCTGCTCCCCCCGAGTCCTGGAGACAGGTCCTGTAGAGATGGAAGGAGCAGCCAATCACCTTCTCAGCAGAGGCACAATGTGCTGCAGTCTCTGTCCCTGGCCCCAGTGAACCACACAGTGATGGAGGAGGTGAGGATGGACTCAATGATGGAAGTGTAAAACTGCACCATCATCTGGACCGGCAGCTTGCGTTTCCTCAGCTGCCGCAGGTGGAACATCCTGTGCTGGGCTAAAACAAAAGCAACAGAAATTAATAAACTAAGGAGGGAAAAAAACACGTGTACCTGGCCACCTGATTCTCCCTGAAAGACGGACGTGCTCTGCTTATATACACCTTCAAACCAGAAGCTCCTCCCTCAGGTAAACACCATGTACTTCACAGGTGCTGTAGGTACAACTTTAGCAGGACCTCAGACTACACTGTGGACGTGTGAGGGCCTAAACCCCTTTAACTCAAAAAGTGTTTAAATTAAAACTATAAATACTTAAACGTTTAAGTACAGCCGAGCAGTGGGACTACGAGGGACAGATGCACGAGAATTTATGAAGTTTAGAGAGAGAGGCTACACGAAACATGGACTTTAGTTTGGACAGTTTTGTGAATGGACAGGAGCAGTGGGTATTGACCACCTGTCACCAAAGACGAGGGCGCACGTAAACACGCCACGAAGTTCAATGTATCGTGAAAGTGAAGCAGTGCCGAGCTGCACTCAGACGGCAGCACTAAAAGAAGTGATTTAGGAATTTGGATTTGAATTTTTATGTATGAAGAGTAACAGATTAGGACTTTACCTGGGCATGGAGGACAGAGCTGCACGGGGACGGGGAGCAGCGAGAAAGTGACATAATCCACCAGCCCACACCTCGGGAAACCAGGTAAGCACCTGCAGCACAGGCCCCACCAGCCGTCACACCACACACTGACACAAACACACAAAGACACTGAAACAAACAAAAACATCTCAACCCAGTTCTCCCCTCCACAGGCCCACGACCACACCCAAGGCCACGCCCCCTCTGTGTCTGGACCATGTGGAGACTCAGGTAAGAGCAGATGGATGTATTAAACTAAAATATCTTTAAAGTAACAGGTGTGTGGTGATTAAATTAAAGGTAAACTAACTGAAAAAACTAAACAAAGCCGGGATAGAAAATTAGAAAATTACTGAAAATAACCAAATTTGTGCATTAAAAAAAAGATTGTGATATTAAAAGGGACAAATTTGCACTTTATCACAGGAGGTAACAGTATTAGAACATGATTTAAAGCTCACAAGTCAATTTTGTGTAATATAGGACCTTTAAGTCTTATCTTCTGTAAAAAAATAAATACAAATAAACACATTAGATCTGCCTCAGTCCAAACGTCGAAGATCGTTTTTCAAATAAAACTCTGTCAGTGCATAACCTCTATTAAAAGTGTTTTTATTGCTCAAAAACACGTTGAAAAACAGGCAGGCCTCTTCTCCACAGATCTAACCTGTAACTCGGCACCACCTGCTTGTCTCTATCTGGAAAAGGCTTTACTGCTCTAGTGTGGAACATTCCAGCAGGTGACAGGGCCTTTCCTGGAAAAGTTCACCTTGGGATAAAATTCTACAGAATGAACCCACTCCTTTTATGGAACAAAACATAAACAATGCAATAAACTTCTATTACAACCTCCCATATAAAAGACAGAATACACACCTGTACTGTTTGGAAAGAGCATTTTATTACCGGAAATGTATGCAATACTTTGACACTGTGGTGTTATCAGAATACAAAGAAGCAGCACCTTCTTCATACTAAAACGACAACAACTAGAACGTGTCATATTTTTGCTCAGACAGAGAAATCTTATTATTATTATTATTATTATTATTATTATTATTATTATTATTATTATTATTATTATTATCATTATTATCACTGATTTATTTTCTTATTAATTCTTAATTTATTTTTTCATCTGATTTGGTGCTATAAAATAAAAATAAATAGATTGTCCCCCAGGTAAATGAAATTTGAGACTCCTGCTTTAAAACATGCTATTTTCCTTATAATCTGGGTATTTATCGCTTGTTTACAATTACAATTACAATTACTAAATCCAACATAAATTTATGAGTAATCATTTACAAACCTCTAATTATCTGATGCAATGATTTCAGTCACATTCCAAACAGTGCGTTGTTTCGTCTGACTTCCGGGTAAACGGAAAATTTCTGTTACGTTTCCACTTTTGATTGACGTACATTCCAGCCAATAGCTACTCCGAGGCGGGCATAAATTATCTACAAACCCGGAAGTGCCTTTGCGTCAGCCAATGGGAGCGGGGCGGGGCGTGGCCATGGGCTGGTATTTATTTTTGGACACCGGTGCGTGTGAGTCATCGCCCCTGAGAGAGTCTCCCAGTCTTTCCTCTCCTTTTTCACTCGCTTTTGGACACACGGAAACCACATTTTCCCTCTGATTTTTCGACAGGATTGAGATGTTACATTATAGGTTTTCGGGAGTACTAAAGGAGTTGTCAAACGCCAGCTTGAAGCGACCCCTACCTGCTCAGAAGTCGTGGTTATCTGCGCGGTCCTGCTGCTTCGGCGTGGGTCCCTCCTCCTCCGCGGATGCCAGCGCCGTGAAGAGCCCCTATGCCGCTTCTTCTGCCGCTGTCCACCGCCAGCCTTTGCGCACAGCCTCTCCCGGTGCCGCATCCCCTTTCCGCACGTACTGCACAAAAACAGAGGGCGCGGTAGTTGTGGACGAGCAGCCAAAGAAAGATGGCAACGAAACAGACAAGTAAGTGACATAAAACCGCAGAAAACGACCTGGGGTGGATGTGTTTGCCACGTGTTTGCCCCACACACGAATCAACATGCAAATAACAAGCGTTTTAGTTGGATTACAGCAAATTGTAACAAAAAAACCCTGAATATTCTGACGTGAAATTGCTCAACGGTTAGCTGCGTACGTCACGACAGCGTAATACGTCACCAGACCACGTGCGCGCTTTCCTACGCACACACGTTTCAGTTTATGTTTTGTAAAAAAATCACAGCAGCAGTAGTTTCCTCTCAGGGCTGAACGTGAGGATTTATTTAATCAGCAGAAAGTTAGAAAATCAACAATGAAACTGAAACAAGCAGATGGAGAAGTGTCCCATAGCGCCCCCTGTCCTCAGACCCTCCTCCTACCTGGGCTAAACCTGGACTAAACCTGGACTAAACCTGGACTAATCCGGGACTAAACCTGGGCTAAACCCACAGCGCCCCCTGTCCTCAGACCCTCCTCCTACCTGGACTAAACCTGGACTAAACCTGGACTAAACCTGGACTAAACCTGGACTAATCCGGGACTAAACCTGGGCTAAACCCACAGCGCCCCCTGTCCTCAGACCCTCCTCCTACCTGGACTAAACCTGGACTAAACCTGGACTAAACCTGGACTAAACCTGGACTAAACCTGGACTAAACCTGGACTAAACCTGGACTAAACCGGGACTAAACCTGGACTAAACCGGGACTAAACCTGGGCTAAACCCACAGCGCCCCCTGTCCTCAGACCCTCCTCCTACCTGGACTAAACCTGGACTAAACCTGGACTAAACCTGGACTAAACCTGGGCTAAACCTGGGCTAAACCTGGGCTAAACCCACAGCACTCCCTGTCCTCAGACCCTCCTCCTACAGGAAAAACCAAACCTGGACCAAACCTGGACCAAACCTGGACCAAACCTGGACCAAACCTGGACCAAACCTGGACCAAACCTGGACCAAACCTAGAGCGACCCCTGTCCTTAGACCCTCCTCCTGCAGGAAAAACTCAAACACGCAGTGGGAAAAAGAGAAACCTCAAGGAGAGTCACAGTGAAGGAGAGATCCGCTAAACCTGGGCTAAACCTGGGCTAAACCTGGGCTAAACCTGGGCTAAACCTGGGCTAAACCTGGGCTAAACCTGGGCTAAACCTGGGCTAAACCCAGAGCGACCCCTGTCCTTAGACCCTCCTCCTGCAGGAAAATCTAAAAAAAATAAATAAAAATCAACCAGCGTGTGTGGGGTTTGATTTACACATTTTTGACCTTGAGCAGATGAGATTTGTTCAGTTGTTCATTTGTTCAGTTGTTCCAGGCTGTAACCTCCCACTTCCCTCTTTGGGCCACAGCACTGGTTTGTTACACCTGCAAAATAAAATCTCATGAAATCTTGGTAACTAAACACAATTTCTCTCTATTCCATAATGGACACAGTTTATTTCTGCATCGTTCTCTTGCAGTTTGGTTCAGATAACATCATGCTGCCCATTTGCTTTGAGATAATAATGGAATTTGGATAACGTCCTGCAGTGTATTTACAACATCTATATTATAAGTGCACATTTCATTTTTATTTATTTTTGAGCACATGCATCAACTTCATACACTTTTATTTAAGCTCGAAACGGAGTGAGAAGAAGAAACGTATAAAATCCCACCCCCGTCTTCCATTAGAACATAAATTAAATGTTATGTTTAAGGTCAGGTTTCACTTAAATTATTGTGCCGTTGTCTATTTTTACTACATTTGAATTATTGTGTAGAAATCTGGGGTAATACTTATAAATCTAATATAAAATCTGTTTTTCTACTCCAAAAGAAGGTCATTAGAATAGTTCACCACGCAGACTCACAACAAATCCTGTTTTTGTCAAGTTAAAATTGTGTGATGTTGTTGATTTGAGCCGTGATGATCTTTAAAGCAGATAATCAAACTCAGTCTTGTTTACAGATGTTATTCAGAGAGTCTATATCATCTTAGAAAAACAGGTTTATTAAAAGAAATGAAGACTAGAACCAGTAAAAATGGTCTTTGTGTTTGAGGGGTCAGTGTGTGGAACAACCCTGATGATGAATTAAAAAGCTCCTACACAATAGAAACATTTAAAAAGAGGTTTAAAATGTGACTTTTTGAAAAATACAGGACTCCAGAATGATCCATATGATCTGTGGTGGTTTGTAGTTTTTTTTCTTTTGTTACATATTGAGTCATTTGTTGTGGATCTGATGCTGCTTTTCTTGGAGTCCCTGTGCGTTTTTACTTATAACGCCTAACCCTATGTAATCATTTTAACTTGAGCCTAAACCCTTTCTGTGATGGAGATGGTGTACAACCTTTATACAAGTTGAACAATGTTTGATTACACGTTAACTGAAACCCATGATTATGAATTAAAAAAACAAACGCATGAATATTCTCTTCATAAAGATTTATATACATTTTTATTCAGCATTATTTAACATATTTACAAATCATTTTAAATAAGTAGGCTCCACCTGAACTCTCCAAACTGCAGTATTGGGATGGGACCATGTCAAATAAAAGCCCCACGCTGATCATTATGTGGAAACAATTTGATGGTGGTTCAGTTCAAATTTGATTCATTGCACAGTTCAGTTTGAAAAGCAGCACACGGCGATCTTAAAAGCCTGAAAACGTTATATTACACGACGTCTTTTGACCTTTCGTGTCCAGTCCTGGTGAAAAAATAAGTTTACTTTTTGTTTTGCCCCAGTTTTGGTTGGTCTGCAGGACAGCAGTGTCATTGAACCACTGAATAACTTAACCCAACGACTTCAGTGCAGTCAACAGGTAAAATGTCCACGTCCCTCCGCCCTAGAGCTGCTCAGGTGTTTAAGACATGGGCATAAATGTGAAATACGATGGTGGGCAACATTTCAATTCTGTTTTATTTGTATAGCATATTTAAATATAACTTAACAAAAAATGCAGATAACATAATACATAGGCAGAGAACAAAAACAAAAAAGAATTAAATACCAAGTAGAAGAGATGCTCCTTCTGTCTCTCCAAACTGCCTGAAATGATCCATGTACAGCTGTAATTTTACTAAAACTCTCGTTCTACTAAAGACGTGTGTGAATTAAAAGTGTTCAAAATGATGAGGATCTGACTTTATGCTATTCATTAATTTCATCTTTATTCTGGAGTTGTTGCCCATTTTTAAACAGACAAGTAACAATAAACGTATAAAACATCATTTTCATAAGTGAAGAGACACATTTAACTGCAGTTTTAAGAGAGATTGCACACTCTCCCTGCAGCTGTGGTCAGTCTCTATAATGAAACTGGTCAGTTAAAACATCATTGACCAGTTAATCCACTAAACAAAGTCAGACTACAGCCCTGATGATAATTATAATAAATAATAATAATTTTAGGGTCTCGAGCAGTAAGAAAGCTCCACATGGACCAAATACATAGTCATGGCTGTGTTCCACTTGAGAAGTTCTTGGTCACGTTGTGCCGATGGATTAGTCGACTAAAAAGGGGGCGTGGCAAAAGCTCTTGGAGGTTTTCAGTATCTGAGCTGACCATGTATCTGACAAGAACGCAGCTGCACAGGTGAATGCAAAACATCAATTTAAACAGAAAAGTACTTGGAAAGTTCTGCTGCTGTGCAAATAAATCCTAATAAAATAATCAGTCAACACATTTTGATCAACTGAGACACCACTGACCAATTATTGATTAAATGACTAAAGAAATACAGCCCAGTAGCAGTAATAGTAGATAGATTTATTTAACAAAACAAACTATGGTCCTGTTGCTGCTGCTAGGTCATGACAAATATGTGCAGATGTTTTCCAAACCAGTTTCACAGGTCGTGTCCTCCGTGCTCCAGGCTGTGGTCTCCTACAGATTTGCATCCTGCACGTCTGTTTCTCGTGACTCGTCTCGTTTTGCTGCTGGTTGTGGCACGTCTACAGTTTTACATTCTAAAAAGGTGGACATTTGGCATAAGACTGATCCGTGCTGTGTCCATTTTGAAATCCATTATTTTATGTTTGGCCTTTTCCTGTAAACGTTTGTCTGTAATGAAGATGTATGTCAGAAAATTGCATGTTCATTTCTAGTTATATTACTCAGGTCAAACTTTTTTTTTTTTTTACAATGTATGATCATGCATTGTGTTGTGCGTCCTGATTGGCTGTTGTTTAGTTAATGTTGTGTTATGGACCTGTTCATGTGTAAACTCTGAACTGAGTCCTACACTGAAATGTATTTGCAACTTAAAAAATGTAAATGAGTTCAGTTAAAGAATGTTCATGAGTCTGCACAAAAATGCAAACTGGGGGTGGAGTTAACCAATCACAGTGAAGTTTGATCTTTGGGTGGCTTTAGTTGCCTCTTAAGGTGCATGTTTCAGTCCTAGTTTTAATCTCTCCCTCGTGTCGTCTGCTTCTGTTCTGATTCTTGTGTTGGTTCAGTGTTGATCATTATTAAAATGTATACAGACTGGGAAGAAATGTTTGGAACCGGATCTCATTTTTTAAAAAGAACCAGTCGTTCATTCTAGGAAACTGTCAGTTCTAGTGAACCAGTCGGCTCTTTTGAACAAACTAATACAAGAATCCCATTTCAGATCATGTCTGAGCAGATCTCAACTACAGGGCTTTGATTCTTCAAAAACTGTAGCCTTTGTGATTTGTGTCCATTCAAATTGTAATTTTGATTTGATCATGATTAATCTCGCAGCTCTTCTGGCTACATGCCATCGTGACCTCTAGTTTTCAGCGTATTCCCAACCCTTAAGTGTTTATATCCAGCTGTAGTATTTGCACTGATATTTCTGGCCGTGATGGGTCTTGATTCTTTTGGCGCTGTGCCGTTGGAGCCTGTCTAAGAAGTTGGATCATTTACAAAAGGGGCGTGTGAGGCGGATTAAGGATAAAAATAAACATGTGGCTGTTGCCGTCGAGGAAACCTTAGACTGCATGTGAGCGAGGGGTGTGTGTTACAAAGACTGTATAAAGTGTGACGTCGCCCACAGCGTTGGGCTCCTCCATGGTAGAGCAGTTATAGCGGCCCAGGTCCACATTTGGAATTCCAACCTCGAGTATCATAGCAACCAAAGAGCCAATCAGGAGCGAGGCTGTTGAAGGCAACGCCTCTTCCCGGACGCGCCACTGGTTTATCAGTGTTTATATGCAGTCAGTATTAACGCAGTTGAACCTACTGGAGACGAGTGCGTTAACCAGTTTTCAGTGGACAACTGAACTGGACACGAGCTGGAAGAAATCTGTAGTCCAGCTTTCACATATCGAAAGTTTTACCTTTTACATGAAAATCCAATTGTCCTTTGAATAAGTCGCCTTTTACCAGCAGATTCAGATTTATCCATTTATCGTACAGTATATGAACGATATATTTTGGGCCTCAATACTTTTCTTTGCAGTGGTGGGAGGATTTTTATCATTTTGATGTAATAAGGTCAGATTTGGGCTGTAGAGGGTAACTTTTATTGTTAATTATTTGTCATTATTATCATTTATTTGTTGCAGCTTATACTTTTTAGTGACATGTTATATCCTGCTTTGTATTAGAGGCATAAAATATTTTCATTATCGTTTATCACAATATTTCTCTGTACAGTATATCCTGATTCAAAAATTGCTAATTGATTTGTGCCTTGCCAAGTCCATAACCCTATCGATCCATCAATATTTGAGCCCTTGAAGTGTCCCAGTAAACCGCAAAGACAATTATAGTTCTAACCTCCACAAACATGTGAAATGCTCGGGGCTCTTCAGGACAGAGGGTCATGTTTCAGTCTTCTCTTGAACATTACTGCTCCTCCACATGTTAAATGTGTGTTTTGAGCCGTGCATCGTCACATGTTTAATGTTTTATATGAATATGCAGTCAGAATTGTGTTTTTATTGAAAGATAAATGACACCTTACTTTTCCCAGTTTTTTTTTTTTTATTAGGGATGGGACGATAAACAATTAGTTTATCATGACATTTTATATAATCGTGGGAATCGCCAACAAAGATTATGGCCGTTGAATCACCAGAATGTGCAGAAAAAGCTGCTGGTTCTTATCCATAATGTTCTCCACTAGGTCAGTGTACAGTTGTGTAACAGTTGTTTAAACATGTAACTTATTCATAACATTCAAATGATGATGATTAATATCCATAAGTCAGTAAATTTAGTAATTATTGTGATATAATTATTGAAATTTTAGTGTCAGGATTATAATGGCCAAAATATCGTCCCATGTCTAGAGATGGGACGATATTAAAATTTAGACTCACGGTTCTTGTGACCAGTAAAAGTACACTGATGGCTTAATAATTGTTTAGCTTTATTAGCTGCTAGCCCACTTAGCTGCAGAAATCCACTTCAGTCTGGAGCTTTGTAAATCCCGTAAAGGCTCAGACTTTCTTCTACATTTGATACTACAATCCCAGTGCACAACAATAATTCAGTCTCTGAAACTCCTGTACATTTTGTTCATTACATGACTCCTTTAGTTTCTATGGGAATTCTCCTCCGTGACCACTGGCAGTATGGCGTTTGGCGGTGCATGCTGGGATTGCGTGATGATGCTTATCCTTAATATTGAATATATCCTAGCATAAGTCGCCCTGCTGTTTGCTCTGTATCCTGGTGACTCTAAATGCTTTGTGCTTGTTGTGTTCACTTCACTGAGCCCCAATCTACAGGTAAATGGACCAGGAGGCTGAGTACATATAACAGTAGAGTTTTCGGTGGAGGCAATGCTGTCCGCTCCAGTAAAGCCCAGTCCATTTAACTCATCAGTCGTTGAACAAAAATAATGTGAAGGCTCAGTCCAGTGACTGTATGGGACATGCTAATTAGCCATCTGCTCTGTCAAGATGCAGAATGGTTTGTTCCAGGCAGCTAAGGTTCAGGAGAATTGTGTCACTATCCAGAAGTATTGTGTAATTCTTAAGTAATTAAAACTAAATGGGAAAACGTGTGAATGAAACCAAACCAAACACAACTTCACAACTTGTTTCTGACGAGGAAACATTATTACATCAATCTTTTCTAGGGATCTCTTAGTTTAGTCCTGACTAAATTGTGTTTAGAAAAAAACACCATGATTTAACCATTATTCACGATTCTTGACCCCATGACCAAACCACTGTGCAATCCTTCATTCTTTTATTCCGTTATCTAACCTGTTGCAGTATTCTTTATGAAATCAAACTTTCTGAGAGTTGAGGTGACGTAAATGCCCAGAGAAAAAGCACTTTGCATTGAAATTGGGAAAGTAATGACATCAAACTTATCAAATTACTTATTTTTGCTTCTTAGGATTGTCAAGATTATTCTTTTGTAGCTCATTTGATTTATATTACAGCCTGAATAATCACAATTATTGATTTAACTGAAGAATCTTGACATCCCGGGTCTTTTCCCCCAGTCTCAGTTGCAGCGTGTGTTGACTTGACCCAGTTAGCTCCTGAAGGACAGTTTAAGTGGCAGATGCCGGGCCAAGAAAAAGGCCTCACTATTAACCCACGCCTGAAGGACGGCACTTTGGACAGGCCGGCTTTGTTTGCACACGTTGGGAACCGCTTGCTTTGCCTGTATTTGTCAAGTGTTTTCTTCAGGGAAGGGACCTGATGTACCAGAAGGAAAAAGCCAAAGAAGAGAGGTGGGAGAAAGAGAGGAAAAGGAGGGAGAGAAAGAAGACAGAGAGAAGGGGAAGAGGTGCAGCCTGGATTTAGAAACACTGATGTGGCCAGAGTGCTGCTGTACAGATATGAGAGAGTGAGATATACACACACACAGGAGAGGGAGAGACACACACACACATGAGAGGGAGAGACACACACACACATGAGAGGGAGAGACACACACACACATGAGAGGGAGAGACACACACACACATGAGAGGGAGAGGGTGAGACACACACACACATGAGAGGGAGAGGGTGAGACACACACACACATGAGAGGGAGAGGGTGAGACACACACACACATGAGAGGGAGAGGGTGAGACACACACACAGGAGAGGGAGAGACCCACACACACACACACACGAGAGGGAGAGGGAGAGTGAGAGACCCACACACACACACACACGAGAGGGAGAGGGAGAGTGAGAGACCCACACACACACACACACGAGAGGGAGAGGGAGAGTGAGAGACCCACACACACACACACACGAGAGGGAGAGGGAGAGTGAGAGACCCACACACACACACGAGAGGGAGAGACCCCCACACACGCACACGAGAGGGAGAGACCCACGCGAGGGTGAGACACACGCACACGAGAGGGAGAGGGAGAGACCCCCACACACACACGAGAGGGAGAGACCCACGCGAGGGTGAGACACACACACACGCACACGAGAGGGAGAGGGAGAGACCCCCACACACACACACGAGAGGGAGAGGGAGAGACCCACACACACGAGAGGGTGAGACACGCACACACGCACACGAGAGGAAGAGGGAGAGACCCCCACACACACGCACACGAGAGGGAGAGGGAGAGACCCACACACACGAGAGGGTGAGACACGCACACGCGAGGGTGAGACACGCACACACGCACACGCGAGGGTGAGACACAGGCGAGGGTGAGACACACGCACACGCGAGGGTGAGACACACACACGAGAGGGAGAGGGAGAGACCCACACACACGAGAGGGTGAGACACGCACACGCGAGGGTGAGACACGCACACGCGAGGGTGAGACACACGCACACGCGAGGGTGAGACACACACACGAGAGGGAGAGGGTGAGACCCACACACACAGACACCCCAGAGGGAGAGGGAGAAGGTGAGACACACACACACACACACACACGAGAGGGAGAGGGTGAGACTCACTCACACACGAGAGGGAGAGGGTGAGATGAGTTGCTCCAATGAGTTGCTTTGGATGTCCAAGGGAAAGTGAGAGACGCGAGGGAGAGTGGGAGAGTGAGACGCATGCGAGGGAGAGTGAGGGAGTCGAGACAGTGGGAGTGAGAGAAGTGAGAGTCTCGCGGGGGAGGGGAGAGTGAGAGACGTGGTGAAGTCCTCAAAATTTGTAAAGCAGGTCAAAATTTTTATATAGGACTGAATAAGGAAAAAATATGAACCAACAAACTGATCCAAGAATCACATTTCAGGACACGCAATTAGCAAATCACAAAAATCGTAATTTTCTGTATAAATTGATTGCAGTTACAGCTTTATTTTGATATACATTTTATTATTTACCACGTACAATAAGATTAAAAGTACATTTCTATGATAAAATGCCTTGGGTCACACACATAACTGTCATACCGCTCATGTGAACTCTGTGCTCTGTTATTTTAATTAATCCAAATATCTATAGAGGGTGGGACAAGTGCAAGAGCCGGAGAATCCCAGGAATTCTGCCACCAACATCCTTCCAAAATCTAGCTTCGGTCTGTCCATGTTGCACTACCATAAAATCAAAGCTGTTTAAAGGCCCATATGTCATTTTCTGATCTGTTGGAATGTTTCCTCATCAAAATGTACCTGGATTTTTGTTTCATGTTTAACACAAAGACCTTCAGAGTTCTTCTCTCAAACTGAAAACACTCGTGTCACACTCATGTCATCATGTGGTGATACAGGAAGTGCTCCACTGTGTTTTTAAACTCCACACACCTTCACTAGAATCATTTGGATCATTTCAGTCCTGGATTGTGTAGTTGCTGTTGTCTCGTGTCTTTTATGCTTGAATCCTAATTTAGTGCCAGACAGTATACCAATAAAGTCTTGGTTAATCCTGGTATTCATTCTGCTTCCTATTGTATGGTGCAGTTTTGAAGACGGTTGGACATTCTAAAGGTAAAATACGTTGGGTTAGTTGCCATAGCAATTGACAATCCAAAACAACTTTCATCACTCTTAAGTCCACTCAGATCATGTGTGTTTGTATTATGTATTCATCTCATGAGGCAGCTTGAATCAAGTTAATATAAGTGACATGTCTCCTGCCTCTGTCTGCGCACGTGACCCCCGGGTCTGTCTGCGCCTGCGAGCCTTCCTTTTGTGTGTTTTCTCTCACCAGAGCGAAGAGTCGTCACTGTATATTTAGCCACAGGTGAAAGCACAGGTGAGCGTGTGCGTGTGTATTCACAGGGGTCTGTCCCATGACGCGTGTTGTCATAGAAATAAGTTTGGTGATCAGTTGATGTTTTTTAACCTTGTATCCTAATTTATAACTTCTGCAGTCACAAATACGCCAGATCAAAACAATTATACAGTTGCCAGGTGTCCATTACAGCTGTGCCATGTCCTGGTTTAGTCCTGGTTTAGTCCTGGTTCAGTCCTGGTTTCATTCTTGTACAGGATTAGATCTGGTATGTGGCTATTCCCAGTTCCTTTGGCTGTATTACATGACCACAGTTACCCTGAAACAGATGATTATACACGTGCCAAACTTTCAGTACAGTTGTGTATAGTCTGTGGTGATTTAGTCCTGGCTAAGACCTGGTTTAGTTCTGATTTAGTTCTAGTTTCCTCTTTCTAATCAACCAAGAGGACTGCTGTTGGTGAGGTAGATCTAGTACCTGTTTCCTTTGGCTGTATAAAATTACCACAATCCCACTGAATCAAACCATTATACAAGTGCCAGGCATTAATTACAGTTGTGTTATGTTGTGGTATAGTCCTGGTTTAGTCCTGCTTCAGTCCTGGTTTCATTCTTGTACAGGATTAGATCTGGTATGCAGCTATTCCCGGTTCCTTTGGCTGTATTACATTACCACAGTTACCCTGAATCGAACCATTGTACAGGTGCCAAACATTCAGTTCAGTTGTGATATGTCGTGCTATAGTCCTGGCTGAAACCTGGTTTAGTTCTGCTTTAGTCCTGGTTACATTCTTGTATAGTTTCCCTGGTGAATTGGATCTGGTATGCGGTTATTCCTGGCTCCTTTTGGCTGTATCAAGTTAGACAATTACACTCAAAAGCATTATACAGGTGCCAGGTATTAATTGCAGTTGTAAAATCCAATCCGTTTAATCCCCGAGTTCCACACACAGACCGCGGCACATGACCTCTGCTTTATTCTCAAACTAAATATTTCCTCTGTGTGTTACTATATCCCTCGCTAATACGATAAGACCTCACCACTGTGTCCAGATAATCTTTATTTACACTGGCACAGCAGGTGGCAAACACTTCACTATGCGGGGGTCATAGGTCGGCCCTGTACTCCAGTCTAGTCTTTGGTGCTTAAAGACACACTCTGTAACCTGGAGATGTTGTTCATTTACCTGGAGTGTTCTACAAAATTTCATTAAACTTACTAGAATGTTTCGGCAATAAAAAAACGAATGAAATGAAACGTACTGTGTTTTCTGATCAGGATGCAAAACCAGCTTTTCTACATTGCTTTGTTTATGTTTCTCAGCATGGCATTACACTTATATCATACATTTATTAGTTTTATTACGGAGAAAGACTTTGTGCAGATCTGTGAAAAGGCAAAGTTGGAGAAGTTTGTGGAACATTCGTGAGAAAACGGCTTTAGGTGATGGACCCTGCACCTTTAACCTTCTAGAGAAATTATTGCAACCAACACCTTTGCAGTTACTTAACATTTTCACACACATCAGCAACGACATGGCCTAAAAATCGCAGTGTGACTCTGAAGTGCTGTACGTTTGCAATTTGTTTTCTCCCCGACAAAACCCACAATGTCGATGAAACGTTCTGCACCGACAAAGACGCCTACGAAGGTTTGAACTTTGAGAGAGTTTAAACGAGAGAGAAATGTGAGAAAATGTTAACGCCTGTGTGAGAAAAGTGTATAAAGTGTGTGGTGAGGGGTTTTACAGACAAAAACATAGAATAATTGTAAAAATAAAGCTGATACTTTGCGGATTTCGTCTGTTGTGGGTTATTTTTAGAACATGACCCTTGAGATAAACCAGGGACCAGTGTATATAAGTAAAATAAATATAGATGATAAACAATGGCACTGAAACCAAACCATGAGACAGAAATGTTCAGTTCTGTCCAGCTGTTAGATATAAATGACATAATGAGCCATAGAACTTCATAATTCAACTCTCAAAAGTGCTAATCTCGTCGTAGTACAGACAAAATAACAAAAATTACAATTATAACAAAATTCCTCCATAAATATTAATGCCTAAAAAATGATTGTTCCACCTGTCGTGCATTTAGTGGATAATTTCTACACCATGGCAGGCCTAGTGCTCTCTCAAGTGGCATCGCCTGAACTTTGAACACAAACCGACTATCCAAACATAAGTGCCAAATCTAATCGCTCGTGAGAGAAGTTGCACTTATTTTTCCAAAGCTGTTCAGCCCCACTTCATTCTGTGAAATAATCGATGTGTTGTTTTGTTTCTCAGGAGAAGAAACCCGGGCATTCTCCCCAGTCTGGAGGACCTGCTCTTCTACACAGTCGCTGAAGGTCAAGAGACGATTCCTGCACACAAGTTCCTAACAGTAAGACATAAACTTAAGAGACAGCCACCTGTAATTTTGTGGCCGCCTGCACACTCACTTTAAAATGATCACTAAACCTGGAACTAAGCTTGCACTTGAGGAGGACTAAACCAGGACTAGGACTGGACCAAACCAAGTCTACGTCAGGACGACACCAGGATCAAACCAGGACAAAACCCGGGCCCTCGTGACTTGGCTGATCTGTTTGTGTCTGGCCTGACCTGCTACTTGCTGGTGCATCAGTGTTTATTAGGAATGTCTTCAAAAGTGTTTTAGGTTAAATTTGTGCATCTCTATGGTAACAGTTGAAACACGTCTGTCAGTCCTCACCAGATGTGCAGCTGTTTGTTTCTTCTATGATTATATAATCTTTTTCTAATTTTTATTTGTGGGTTTCACCTTCTAGTTATACAACACATTTTGAGGACTTTTCCCCATTCAAAATATATGTTTAGTTTTAAATTGCTAATTGCTGTGGCAACAGTTTCACATAATGTTTCCTGCTAGGGGAGTCAAAAAAATCCCATAAATAGGAGACACCTTTTTCTGTCTAGTTTTAGATCTTTATTTATTTCAGATCTAGTATAAGACCACATGCTCATACATATGAAACTATTATAAAAATAACATTGTAACGTGTTCATGGGTTTCAGCTCCATGTTATGTGCTGAATTTTGAGGACTTTCCATTTAAAAGATATAATTTATTTTAAATTGTGAATCTGGTAATGGTTCTAATGTTTTATTCTGGATCCATGGGTCCAGAATTTTCCTTAGCAGTTTGAACAGTTATTATTGTGACAGCACTGTTTGCTACTATATTTTCTTTAAGATGATATATTTGAGTTAATGTTGTGTTTTATTTGACTTTAGGCCCTTAAAACCACAGGCCTGCGCACAGGTGACCCGCGGCTGAAGGAATGTATGGAGATGCTCAAAGAAACACTAAAGGAAACTGCAGACGGAGTTACACTGGACAGACAACAGTTCAAAAAGTACGTCTTATGAACAATATGAGCTACGCTGTATGTTATAGTTACACTGTAACTTTTCAACTTGGAGCATCCACCACCTTCTCGTCTGTGTGGAATTGTTCTTACTTTCCTTGGAATGTTCCACAATATGCATTAAACATCTATCTTGCATGTGTATGTACAGTGGTCCCTGGTTTATCGCGGGGGTCACTTTCTAAAAATAACCCGCAACAGGCAAAATCTGCAAAGTATCAGCTTTATTTTTACAATTATTCTGTTTTTGTCTGTAAAACCCCTCACCACACACTTTATACACTTTTCTCACACAGGCATTAACATTTTCTCACATTTCTCTTATTTAATTCATTAATAGTGACTCGGGTGTATTTCACAGTTCCTCTGACCGCGCCCCTTCTTCCTGGCGTCGATCCAACATTTATGTAAATATGGTGTACAGTCCCTTAGCCAATCAGGACGCACAACACAATGGTCTACAGTCCAACAGCCAATCAGGACGCACAACACAATGGTCTACAGTCCAACAGCCAATCAGGACGCACAACACAATGGTCTACAGTCCAACAGCCAATCAGGACGCACGACACAATGGTCTACAGTCCAACAGCCAATCAGGACGCACGACACAATGGTCTACAGTCCCTTAGCCAATCAGGACGCACGACACAATGGTCTACAGTCCAACAGCCAATCAGGACGCACGACACAATGCACGTTCATACAATGTAAAAAAGAAGCACAAAATTACACTAAAAACATCCACAAAACGGTGAAACCACGAAAGGTAAACTGTGATATAGCGAGGGACAACTGTAAAGTGTTTTTTTTATCATCCATGAACCAGGGAGAGAGGCTGGTGTGCTGTTAGCATGCTAGTTGTTTTTTGTAGCTTTACCATGTCGACTGTTAAGTTTATAATAGTTATAGTTTTTCACATTTTTGAGGCTGTTAAAATCAGATGCATTTTGTATTTTTTGTAAATGAATTGCAGTTGGTGTGTTTTGCCCGACGTCCTTTCTCTTATTTGTTTGTGTTTATTATGTGGAGCAGTGATGCAAAACACATTTCCTCTTGTAGGACAATAAAGATAACATTGAACTTTGAACTTTTTCCAATAACTCCTTTTGAGTTATTGTAATTAGCAATAATGTAGGTCACTTTCATTTTTGTTACTAGAGTTTAATTATGTCGTGTGAAAAGCAGTAATATTAATGCAAAGAGGAAGTATTCTTTTTAGCACAAATATTGGAACTGAAAACTTGCACATTTGCTGAAACTAAACATTTTTTATTATTGGGAAATGCTTTGTTTACTAACAAAGTTTGTATGGCTGTATAGAACGCTATTCTTATACTAAAGGCTGTATGGATCATTTAAAGATATATTATGCAACTTGGCCTAGTATCATCCACAGTGTGGCATTAAACCTATCTCCATGGAGACACATTATGCCACTAGGCCAAGTTACAGGTCAGATCTGAGTAGAGGCTGGCTTAGTCACAATAAGAATACAGTTGTCCCTCACTATATCGCAGTTCACCTTTCACGGTCACGTTGTTTATTTCACATGTATGAACGTGCATTGTGTCGTGCGTCCTGATTGGCTGTTGGACTGTAGACCATTGTGTCGTGCGTCCTGATTGGCTGTTGGACTGTAGACCATTGTGTCGTGCGTCCTGATTGGCTGTTGGACTGTAGACCATTGTGTCGTGCGTCCTGATTGGCTGTTGGACTGTAGACCATTGTGTCGTGCGTCCTGATTGGCTGTTGGACTGTAGACCATTGTCCATCAGTCTCCTCCGTGCCGTGTCTCCTGTCCAGTACAGAATGTGTTCAGACAAATTTACATAAACGTTGGATCTCAGTGTGACTCTGAAGTGCTGTACGTTTGCAATTTGTTTTCTCCCCGACAAAACCCACAATGTCGATGAAACGTTCTGCACCGACAAAGACGCCTACGAAGGTTTGAACTTTGAGAGAGTTTAAACGAGAGAGAAATGTGAGAAAATGTTAACGCCTGTGTGAGAAAAGTGTATAAAGTGTGTGGTGAGGGGTTTTACAGACAAAAACAGAGAGAATAATGTAAAAAATAAAGATGATACTTCACGGATTTCATCTATCGTGGGTTATTTTTAGAACGTGACCCCCGCGAGAATCAGACAGGACATAGCGGGCCTTTTTTTTTATTCTTTTATTTATTTTTTTATTTTTTTTTGGACCCTAAGAGCTGCTTTTACAGAATGTCTTTACTGGGGAAAAACTTGATTGCGTTATTACTTTTTAAAATTTGTTTGTCGAAGTGTAGCTTTAGAAATAAATCTGTGGAATTAAAACTAAACACGGACTTTTCCTTGTTAAATTTCCAGATGCGTCCAGAGCAACATAGTTCTTCTGACTCAGGCTTTCAGGAAGAAGTTTGTGATCCCGGATTTCCAGTCTTTCACGACTCACATCGACGAGCTGTACGAGAGCGCGGGAAAGCTCACCGGAGGACAGGTGAGTGCGGTGGGTTAAGGGTAATACAGGAATTAGAAATATGGTAAATACCTTGAGTACATGGACACTTGAGTAGTCAGTTAAAGAGGAGGTTTTATGTTATAACGTTCATCAACACATCTCTGAAGAGGTTTTAGATGTCAGCCATGCAGGTTTGAATAATCTAACTGTAAGGAGGGTTCAAGTGGGGCTTTAGAAAGATCTCTAGAAGTACGAGGCTCCGCCCACAACCCTACATCACCCATGCTCCACCCGACAATCCTCCATAAATATACAAAACATGATACAAAACTGTGCACTATGACGTGACAAACCTGATGTGATGTGCAGGAGTTTCATTAGTGGGATGCAGCTGATTGTGTTGTGACAGTGCTCTGAAGGGGGAGGGGCTTAGCACGGAGAGCAAAGGGAATATATTAAACATGTTAATATGTTGTTTTGGGCGAATATAGTATTTTAAAACAAGAAATGGAAACATGGTGGTCTAAATATGTTATGTGTTACAGTTAATACCCCACAGAGGTAAATACCTCCTCTTTAATACCCCACAGAGGTAAATACCTCCTCTTTAATACCCCACAGAAGTAAATACCTCCTCTTTAATACCCCACAGAAGTAAATACCTCCTCTTTAATACCCCACAGAAGTAAATACCTCCTCTTTAATACCCCACAGAAGTAAATACCTCCTCTTTAATACCCCACAGAAGTAAATACCTCCTCTTTAATACCCCACAGAAGTAAATACCTCCTCTTTAATACCCCACAGAAGTAAATACCTCCTCTTTAATACCCCACAGAAGTAAATACCTCCTCTTTAATACCCCACAGATGCAAATACCTCCTCTTTAATACCCCACAGAGGTAAATACCTCCTCTTTAATACCCCACAGAAGTAAATACCTCCTCTTTAATACCCCACAGAAGTAAATACCTCCTCTTTAATACCCCACAGAAGTAAATACCTCCTCTTTGTTATTTTTTTTTTGGTCGTATCAGATTTTAACTGTAGAGGTTTGAAAAAGATTAAAGATTTCCCCAATGGTGCAAAGAAAAAAATGAAGTTTACATCAAAATCTGCAGATCCATCTGTGATTTATGAATATGTTGATGTTGGGGCGACGGTGGCTCAGTTGGTAGAGCGCCCTGAATGTGGAAAAGCCCTATTTAAAAATACATGTCAAAATATAGAGACTTTTAGAAGCAGCACTGTTTGAAAGGTTTTTTGTTTCAAGGCACACAGTTGTGACACATTTTTCTTGTAAAAACACTGAACTCTGACCTGGAGGATCCTAGTTCATGGCAGATTTCAGTTCTGTCCAGCTGTTACGTGTGTTTGTGTTTATAAAGCTACATTTGACAGCTACAGGACTGAGTGGCTGTTTGGTCACACCTCAGTTCGATTCTGTATAGATTTGCCCCATCACTCACGTTCGTTCTGTCGAGGTCGCTCACATGACGACAGCAGAGGTTACGGCTGCGCTCTTTGTTTCCTTCACACATAAGAGTCAAATTCTCTACGCAGCAGAGAATCAGGAGATGTGGGTCACGTTGTTTAACTGTGAACTTTGTCTCCATAAAATTAAACATTTTGGTACACTTTTGGCATTTAAATAATCATTTTTGACCACATTTTCATAAACAATAGACATTATTTATAAATACTCTAACTAGAAGCCTTCAGTCTCCATATTTTGACCTTTTTATTTGGTTAAAATGTTTTCTGGAAATCTAAATGCACAACAGAAATAATTGTTTGACTGGTTCACTCCTAAAATATACTTGCAGTAGGTGAGATGACCGAGGAAACGTCTAAGTTGCTTTTTTATGCCAGTTCCACATGGATAGGCCCAGTATTTACAAAAATGATTAAATGTTAACCTGGATCGTTAAGGCCCTTGTAAGACATGGGCCATTCTGTTTAGCTCTGGGTATGACAGCAAGGTTTTTATTCTACACTCTTCTCTTTTAAAGTCAGTTTTATGATGATTTATTTGCATTTTGATTTTTAATGTCTTTTTTTATCCTGTACTAAAAACTTTGAATTTCTTTGTGTGTTATGCCTTCTGTCCTGCCCTCCTCTAGGTATGTTTTAGAACAAGTAATAGTAAAAGTTTTTAGTTTAGCATAGAGACTGTTTTACTGAGATTTGTGGTTGCTTAGCTGCTAGCACACCACATTTGGTCCAGTTTGGTCTGGTGGAGGTTTTCCTCATCTTTGCAGTTTGCACGTTCACAAGAACAAAGAAAAGTGTGTGAGAAACTGGCACCATTTCCTGACAGAAATGCCACAATCCTCAATTATGCTGAACTGCACAATTTAACAAAACCCCTGAAAGCAAAACATGCAGATATGTAATATGTGAATAAAAAATCTACTTCCATTCAGTTTATTTATAAATCAGTAGAAAGCCCATTGCATTGTTGTAAAAAATCTGCAGCATTTCAGAGCTAGCTGGCTAGCATGGCGATCTCAGAGCGGGGTTGCCATGGATACAGGAGAAATGTATCAAATCACACAATGGCCAGTATCCCTCAACTTCCATCCTTTTGAACTGCACTTCTAAGATGGTGAAAATCCCCAAATATGAAGTAGGAGCAGCCAACCGCGGCCATGGCAACCACCAAATCACATGGTCGTCAACTTATTTATTCATTCATCCATTCATTTGTTTTGTTTTGGATGCAGTGGCTTTATACACTTCACCAAACAGAAGTACAAACTCCTCTCTCCAATGCAAAACTATTGTCTGGCTGTGCACATAAACACTTTTTTAAGACAATTGATCAGTGGGCAGAGCATCCGTGGAAAGACATACATTATGCATCACTAAAGTCTTAAAATAACTTAAGGCAATGGTAACTCAAAGGCGCAGTGTCCATGTGACCTCAAAGGAGAGACAGGAAGTGGAAAAGTCAGCCATGTAATTGTTGTGGATTTGAAATTTGAGCTCATTTAAACGTCACTGCTGTAAACGAATACTTTGTTTTGTCCACTGTCTTTTCCAGCTCTGGAGAAGTGGAATGTGGAGAGAAGTGGAATGTGCAGAGGAAATGGTATAAAATAATGGACTAAAATAGAGTTGTTGCTACAATTAGGTTTGTCAAAAGTATGGAAAACCAGATGTTTCAAAACTAGGTAGGTAACAGGTATCGATACTAAAAGTCACATTCAAGAAAGTTTTCGTTCTGAACACGGTCTGAGATGTGGTTAACTGGAGATCCAATCAGAGAAACGTGTTATGTTTAGCAGGCGAGTGTTGAAACATGAACCAAACTAAATGTCATCGGCGTGTGAGCTGATACTGTGGAGTAGTGCCACGCCCTCTCACGGGCCGCCTGCTGGTTCTTACACAACGCACAAAGCAGTAGGGTTCTGTTCAGTGTCCAAGTACATTGTGAACAACACCAGAAGCATTTATGTTTGAACTGTAAGAGTTTTCTATAAAAACACACGGTATTTAGAAGATTATCTAAAATAATCACACCTTCAAATCTATGTCTCTTTCAGGTGGCAGACTACATTCCTCAGCTGGCCAAGTTCAGCCCCGACCTGTGGGGCGTGTCCCTGTGCACCGTGGATGGACAGAGGTAAGAGAGGAGGACGCACAGGGAGACAGAGAGGGAATGTTGTAACTGTCAGATTGTATTGTCCCTGTCAAATAAATATATAAATAAAAATAAAAATAAATAGGACAGGAAGAGGGAGTGAGACTGGGAGAGATACAGACGGAGAGGGACACAGATAGACGGGGACAGAGGGAGAGGTCTTGCACTGAGCTGATTAAAGTGTCAGATATGTGGAGAATGTTACTTTACAACACTAAAGCTTTACAGGAGCACGCTGAATTATTATTTACTTTGGAAATGTGAAATTTATGAAAAATAACCTTCATTTATTGTGTGGTTCAGGAAAATACTACACTTTTAGTTTAGTTTTTTAAATGTCTTTTACATGACAGCAGCAGGTGTGTATTGTAATCCTACTGAGCTCTTCATGTAGAAAAGTACAAAGTAAACGTCACATGACCTGATAAAGTTGTCGACAGCCCAGCCCTCCTTTTAAAAAGTACAGTAGTTATTACAGTGACCAATGTAAACCTGTGCAGGCACAACCTGTTCAGAGGTGGATATCTTTATTATTAGTCACTTTGTGCAATAGGAAATCATAAAGATAACACAAGTATTGTAGTACACACTGTACTGTTGACAACTTAGAACAGGTGTGAGTTGGTTTATAGACATGATTCAAGTTTTTTAGATTTGTGGAAAGTTCATAGTTGCACTTTGAATCCATAGCTGATCAATATGGATGTTTTAAGTGATACATTTTGATAACAGAAATCATGATTATTAATGTAAGTATTTCTATTTTAATTACAAAATTTAAATATATATATACTGAAACATAGACAGCAGGACTGGACCAGGACCAGGTCTAATCTGGACCAAACAAGGACTTCACTATCTATTGTCTGTTTTGAACTCTGTGTGTCTAAGAGGCAGAGATAAGGCTTATCCACACAGACAGCAGTCACAACAGTGTCTCAAATAACACAATAACAGCGCTAAACCGGGGCTAAACCGGGGCTAAACCGGGGCTAAACCGGGGCTAAACCGGGGCTAAACCGGGGCTAAACCGGGGCTAAACCGGGGCTAAACCGGGGCTCGGCTGTTGCTTTGAACCATTTTGACTGTCTGGGTTAAGATGGTTTTCTTATCTCTACCTCATACACATAGTGGAAGGACTAAACCTGGACTAAACTAAAACTATGCTAAGACTTTAAAATGAGAGTAAAAGGGCACTAAACCTGGACTAAACCAGGACTTATCTGTTCCTCTTTCAGACACACAGTTGGAGACACCAAGGTCCCGTTCTGTCTTCAGTCTTGTGTCAAACCCCTCAAATACGCTGTTGCCGTTCATGACCACGGCACTGAGTATGTGCACAGCTTCATCGGGAAAGAGCCCAGCGGACTGAGATTCAACAAACTCTTTCTCAATGAAGAAGGTGGGTTTTAGAGTGAACACGAGCACAACACAAGCATGAAAACTACAGAGGCTTTAGAATCTACACATTTCACGGTTGGATATTAGTTATTACAGTTTTAAAAACATGTTTTATCATTTATAATACCAACAAATGCATATGAATGATTTGTTAAGATTTTGATCCATTGTTGTTCCCAGATGCAATGTTAAAATCAAATATAGCTTTGTAATGTTGATCTACTCTTGAGCCTCACATGAGCCTCACATTTGGGTTTGCTTGCATCATTGATGAAATCCAGCAGGTTTAAACCTAAAAGAACTCTCTCTGGTGTGAATGGTCACGACCTAAACCCCAGCACCTGCAGCCCATCATGGATCAGAGCTAGTGCAGCCTCTGCAGCTCAGGGAACACATTCTGTACTGTACAGGAGACACGGCACAGAGGAGACTGATGGACAATGGTCTACAGTCCAACAGCCAATCAGGACGCACGACACAATGGTCTACAGTCCAACAGCCAATCAGGACGCACGACACAATGGTCTACAGTCCAACAGCCAATCAGGACGCACGACACAGCCCCAAAACGTCCTCACTGATTGCTTAGTATAATGTTTTTGGTGTGGAAACATTGTGAAGCTCTGAGTTTGAAGTTCCTGGTCCTGACTCAAAGCCTGTGTCAAACTGAATGACTCAGAGGATTTGAGTCATGTTGTGTTGTCCTTGAAAACCCCACTTTTTTTTTTTTTTTTCAGTCTGGGACGTTTACACCCACCCTCCTTCCCACTGGAGTTGTCTAAACCATTGTAAACTATTGACTAAGTACATATGACACAACGTGTAGTGATGTGAGGGCTGCGCTCACATGTTCTGGTCAGGATGGAGGTCACATGCCAAACGACTGAGTCATTATTCAAATCCCACACTGTCGTTTCCTTTGCTGGTACAATAGAGGGTTGTTTGAAGTCCATGATAAGAATGTTAATTATATCTTTCACTGATTTAATGACAGCTTCTTTTTTTCATTTTTTAATAAGCTGCAAGTTTAGACAGTCTAGACGGTTGTTAATGTTCTATATTATTCAGTTATTCAAAATATGACGTAGACAAAATAAACAGATTTATAAATAGTATAAGTAATTGATGGGCTGTCTACCTTGTAACATTCACATTTTTATTTGCTGTCACTTTCTTAACACCATACTTTACACAGTTTGTCTGAAATGCAGTAGTTGTAGTATGTCCTGGTTTAGGCCTGGTTTGAACTTGGTCATGTCCTCATTTTGTGCAGCTCCTGTGTGTTGTGCTTCATCTGCTGTGGTCAGTGTTGTGGAATTTCTAATAGTAAAAAAACCTTAAAGATATAAAATCAACAGAGAAGTTGTCTTGAATCAAAAAGTCTGACGATTGTGCACAATTAGTTCAATAAACCAGAGCGTTGTTGTCCCGCCCTCTGCTGATAAATGTAAAAGTGACTGGAGGCCTCTGGACACACGAACAAGAGATGCACCCAAACATCATAAGACGATATTATGAAGATCCATAACAATACAAATAAAGATTTATGCTAAAGAAACACATAACATCATATCATATATCATCATATCTATCAAGGCTTTTGGACCTTGGTTAGCCATGTTTTAGGACATAACCAGGTCCAACCCAGAACTGTTTTAGCCCTGGTTATGCCCTGGTTATGTCCTGTTTTAGTCCTGGTTATGTCCTGTTTTAGTCCTGTTTTAGTCCAGGTTATGTCCTGGTTATGTCCTGGTTATATCCTGTTTTAGTCCTGGTTATGTCCTGTTTTAGCCCTGGTTATATCCTGTTTTAGTCCTGGTTATGTCCTGTTTTAGTCCTGGTTATGTCCTGTTTTAGCCCTGGTTATATCCTGTTTTAGTCCTGGTTATGTCCTGTTTTAGTCCTGGTTATGTCCTGTTTTAGTCCTGGTTATGTCCTGTTTTAGTCCTGGTTATGTCCTGTTTTAGTCCTGGTTATGTCCTGTTTTAGCCCTGGTTATGTCCTGTTTTAGTCCTGGTTATGTCCTGTTTTAGCCCTGGTTATGTCCTGTTTTAGCCCTGGTTATGTCCTGTTTTAGTCCTGGTTATGTCCTGTTTTAGTCCTGTTTTAGCCCTGGTTATGTCCTGTTTTAGTCCTGGTTATGTCCTGTTTTAGTCCTGGTTATGTCCTGTTTTAGCCCTGGTTATGTCCTGTTTTAGTCCTGGTTATGTCCTGTTTTAGCCCTGGTTATGTCCTGTTTTAGCCCTGGTTATGTCCTGTTTTAGTCCTGGTTATGTCCTGTTTTAGTCCTGTTTTAGCCCTGGTTATGTCCTGGTTATGTCCTGGTTATGTCCTGTTTTAGCCCTGGTTATGTCCTGTTTTAGCCCTGGTTATGTCCTGTTTTAGCCCTGGTTATGTCCTGTTTTAGCCCTGGTTATGTCCTGTTTTAGCCCTGGTTATGACCTGTTTTAGTCCTGGTTATGTCCTGGTGCTGTTCCTTGTTGACTATTAGCTGCTGCTTCTTTTGTTTTTTTACTGTCACTTGAGCTATTTTAAGTCTGGTGTTAATGTTTGAACTGTAGTAGTGGCGACTGTAGAAGTCGTAGTCGTATCAGTAGTAGTGGCCATAAACTGTTGTGATTTTGGGCGTTACAAAAATAAAATAAAATGAATTAAATAGTCATCTTGGTAGTGTTTAGTTATACAGCACTTTTTAAAAACAAACAAATGAAACACCAACAGATTAAAGTACAGCAGAGTGCTTATACTAATCAAAATATACTACCAGTTTTATCGGTATTGTGTTTACTTTAGTTTTATCTATTTATTCATCTAATATTTCAACATGTGATCTGACCTTTAATGGATAAACTCTTGTGTTTGTTTTAGATAAGCCTCACAACCCAATGGTGAATGCTGGAGCGATTGTTTGCACCTCTCTGATAAAGGTAAATACTCTGTTTTCACTCATGTGTTTGCAATGTGAAAATTCATGATATTATCTAAAGGTAAAAGTGTTGCAAAGTCGAGCATTCTTAACATAAACTAAGTGCCATGTTCTCAGAAATTGTGTATTAATAAGTAAATTGTGCAGTTTTTACACAATTTAACGTCTACGCCAATCACTCAACCATAACGTGTGAATAAGCCGTTATCTCCATTGGTGTAGTCTTTGGTTAGACCTGGTTTAGGCCTGTGTTGGATCTGGTTTAGTCCTGGTTTACACCTGGTTTAGTTCTGGTTTAGTCCATTTGCTGTTTGTGGTTGACTGTTATACGCAGGTGGTCATAATTTTATGGCTGATCTTTACATGTTATAATTTAAAATGTAGAACGCCCTCATTGTTGTCGCAGTGTTTGAAATTATTCTTGGTTATTGTTGACACAAGTTTGGTATCTTATTTTTTTAAGACTTGGTGGTGGTTACTACGGCTTTATAATCCTATGTGGAACACGCACACACACGCGCTCTCTCTCTCTCACACACACAGCTGATGTCTTATGGGGACATTATAAAGTTATAATCTGTGACATAAGCTGCACATTTTAAATCACAATATTCATCTAAAATGACTTAATAAAAGAAACAAGTCCGCTGACGTCGGTGTTGAAAGCTGCGGCGCTCCCAGTGGGAGCTGACGCCGCCTTAAACAGCATCACAGCAAAGAGATGTGTAGCTGTTGGCGCCCCCTATGGACAGCTGCTACACAAGCAAGCAGCAGATTATTTTCTATTGTATCAAAATGACTATGCGATGCTGTAGGGATGGGGCGATATTAAAATTTAGACTCACAATTATTGTGACCAAAATAATCACGATCAACGATACTACACAATAATTATTAAACCGAGGCAGTTTAACGTCCTCATATGTGACACCAGGTCCTTGGAGATTAAATCCAAACTAACACAAACTACATCCAATAGTTTATTTCTCATGGTCCGTTACTTGGATATTTTTGGCTGAAGTTTGTCAAACGATGCAGGATAGTTGTGTCGTAAATGTGCGCCTAAGTCGCTCATGTGAGTTGCTGATGTAAGCTACTTGCATTTGTCCTCGGAGCCGTATCTTTTCTCCTTCAGACTCTGCAGGTCGGTGGCTCATCTTGTTTTTCAAATCCATGATACATCCACACATCAGACTCCACCTTCTTGAGTAGAGGATATAAATGTGTGGAGTCACTGTGATCCAGATCCACGAGCCACGACTGTGACTAACGGTGAAGGACCGTCCACAAATCAGAACAGATAACAAGTGTCACTGCCATGATAGAGCGCCCCCTTGTGGACAAACACCAGAATTTACATCTAAACATGAGGCCGTCTGGTGCCGTAAAGGCGATTATAATTGTGGCCTTTTTTTAAATATATGTGATGATCGATTAATTATGGACCTTTTTTATCGCGATTAACAATATTATCGTATATCGTCCCATCCCTACAATACTGCAGAATCCTATGTGTATCATCGATTAAGAAAATAAAATTGAAGAATGAAGTAAATGTAGAGCAGTGGGCGTGTGCCAGTGAAAATGGGTATGGGTAATATGAAGGCTGCTCACAGATGCACAAATCACTCCAAAAACAACTTTGAGTAAATGAGAAGAGGAAACAATTAAAACATGGTTAAAAGATCCAAAAAGTCAGTTTTGCAGAATAGGTCTGCTTTAACTTGTATAACCTGGCACTGTGGATTTTACTGGGGCGGAAAATCAAAATTAAAAGTTGACCAAGGGGTTGTTGCTAAATGTTGAGTTTTTAAGTACAGTGCACTTTTATTTTGGATGAATTGGACGATATCAAACGCTGGATCGATTTGGGGTGTTGTATTTACTCTGGAGCAATGGGCTTTAAAGTGATTTTACTTCATGTTTACCCACTGTCTTTGTCAATGTATCTCAATTTGCATGTCACAATATACAAAGTTAATTACATACAACATCCAGTTATTGTTAGTACTTTTCTTCAAAGTAATAAAATACAAAATATTACCAGCTGTTCTCTTACATTAGCCTGTCTGACTTTTGTTTGTATATTGTAAGTGAACATAGAAGTTATTTTGCTGTTTGATGTTGCTTGCCTACACGTCTTGTGGTCGAACTCAGTCCTATAAGAATGCCCTTAAAGCATGGTTTCATATTGTGGAGTATTGATAGGCTCTGATTGTGCCCTTTGAACTTTGACCCCTGCACTCACTGAAGGTCATTGATGTTCTATCAATGCTGGAAGTGTTCATTTTTGGATCATGTGTTTTTGAGTCCAGAGGAGAGTTGTGTTTACAAAGGAATGGCTCTGATTTCAAAATGACCCTCGTGGTTTTGGAGAGGGGGCTTGGCGTTCCTGCTGCTTCATTTTGAAATTTTGGATCTTGGAAAAGTGGCTGTGAACCTCCACTTTTGGGTTCATAGGTCACAGATCTGTGGACTGCATGTCGTCATTCAAGAAAAGCATTCCCTTGTTTAAACTTGTACAGCATTTTCACTCACACCCAGACCAGTCCTGCATACTTACATAAGGAGTAACTCTCCCATTCATCATCATTATGACTGTGGCCTACAGTAAACTGTCCCCAGCTCATACGTCTATTCAAAATACTGGTTAATCTTTAATAAACACACAGACTCGTGTGTCAGATTAATGAATAATCAGGTTACAAAGGCATTTAATGTAGGTCTGGTTAAAGAATGACCACGATTTAGCTCAGATGCTCATGCTTATTGTCTTGTCCTTTAATTACATTTCGTGGCCCTCAAACAGTAAAACTGTCACATTCATTCCACAGTATTTTTACTACAGTATCTTAAATTTACACTGTAGTTCATATTTAGTGATGCACTCTGAGAAACTCCCAGCTTCAGTCCAGAGTGTATGGAGGAAAATCCACCCAGACACAGGGAGAAGATGCAAACTCCACTTTTTATTTCAAGGAAACGGCCTGTAATTAAAAATATGCATGAGAAAAAAAAATATTTGAAATTACTAGACACTAGATATTGTGTTGTTCCTGTATAGATCCAAACCATTCTACAACTAGGAAAGGTCAAATGTCAAACCCTGCCCTGTTTATGTGGCTTCTTTAAACATTGATACCAATAGGCTTCGTGCACAGTAGCACGCTCGCTAGCTCACTGTCTCAAAGCTAACAGTCACTTTTATTAAAATTGTAAAGCATAAACAACCTTTGAAAATTCAAATTAATTAAAATAAAGACTACCCAGGTATTTTTATAAGGCAAATACTTCAGTTTGTGGCGGTGTTTTAATATTTATTAAGCCTCAAAGTCTGCATTAGCGTTAGCTTTGAGACACAAACATCTCTTTCTAAACACAGAAGTGTCCGGTGAAATATTTTATTTGTGTAGTTTTTAACATGTTCTCGGTGATATCCACTCAGTTTCCTGTCCACTGGTTGATGTTTAATTACTGTATTTTCTGGACTATAAGTGTCACTTTGTTCAGTTTGTTGTTGGTGTGACTTCTCCTCAGATGTGACTTTTATGTGAAATGATTCAAATCTATAAAGTCACATGTTGGTTCTTGTCACAGTGACAGTCGTGCGAGGGGCTCTAGACTTGGACCAGTATCTACTCCTCCTGAACCACTCAACATTTAAAATATCAACATTACACTCATTTAAAAGACAAAGACAAACACTGAACAAAAATGAGCCTAAAACAAAATCGTATTCTGCTGAGTCTGAGTCACACAGAAGAGGAAGAGACGCCGAGGATGAAGAGTTCAGTGGATTTATTGATTTGGAGTGAGATCCAGAGTAAACTTGTTGTTTTTTCTGCTTTATTTATGTGATTAACTGTTAATATCTTACGTTAACAAACCAGACACGTGTTCAGTTCTGTCTGTGCTTCATGGAGCTGAATAAATATAAATGTGTTACGTTAGCGTGATGTACTGATATTCAGATAAAATGTCTGCTCTTGGTGTCAGATTTTGTAAAATACATTTCCCCCAAAAATGTGACTTATATACGTTTTAGTTTTTTTCTTAATTATTATGTACTTTTTGGCTGGTGCGACTTATAGTCCAGAAAATATGTATTAATTTTAGTGTGACTCAGCAAAACCCACATAGAGATGAAATTGGACAGGAAGTAGTGATGCTGAGAGTGAGGTCGCTGAGTGCTGTTGTGCACAGAACCTATTTCAGTATCAATTAGACATCTGGGTATACATTTGACAGTCTATTTTACTACTGTACGCAAGGAAGTTTCATGTTTTGTGGTCATAATTGTAGATAGTTTAAAGACATTCCCTCCATCTCCACTGTCTGTTCACATCCATCTATTCACCTGCTATTTGTGTCTTATACCTGTTCAGTCTTTGGTCCAGTTGCGTTGTTCAAACACGTCAAGCTATGGGGACATTTTTCGTTTGAGCCACTCTACGCCCCAAACTGTTGTTACATGGTGCTTGAAGGCTACATGTTTTTGTATGTTGCATTTTTTTCCAGACTTAGGAACAGTGGAAATTATGACTGCTGCAACAGGTCAAATGACGTTGGTAATTTTTTCTTCCTTTTCCATATCTATCTCCTCGCACTCTTTTCCCCCCCAAACCTGCCTCCCCCAAACCCCTCTCCTCTTCTCTCGTCTCTGCTCCAGTCCACACCACACACCGTAGACAGCCATTTAGTCTCCTTTTAACCTTTCCATCACTACATAAATGCTCAGATGCGTCTAGGATAGTCCATTAATAAGTACTACATGTTACTTGGTAGGTGTATCCCATAGACTGTATAAAGACGCGAGCGTGACGTCACCGCAGCGTTCGAGTTTCATATTTGGAGTATCATAGCAACCAAAGAGCCAATCCGGAGCGAGGCTGTTGAAGGTAACGCCCCTTTCCCGCTCGCACCGCTGGTTTGACACGGAGCGGGCGCTTAGAGACAGCTTTGATTGACAGTGTTGCTAACGCTAGTGGGGGGGGGATCTAGGGGAAAGAAGGCGCCTGATTTAATGTTCATATCTTTTATTTTCAGACAAAATGGCAGAATAAAAACTCCAGGATCATGTAGAGGGTTAATATGAACATTTAAGACTAAAATGACGAGTCTGACAGCAGCAGAGACAGAGAGAGGACACAGTTTTACAATAGAACGTGAATTGGAGCCAGAGTCGATACTCGCTCACACTCACGTCCTGTTTAAACGCGGTGCTAGCAGGTGGGCTATATTGATATACAGTCTATGGAGTACACACAGTTAGCCTGAGGACAAACCGGTGCACTCTGTAACTTTTCTGGTGGGGGGTTCACCACCTGCTTGTCTCCATGGAGATGTTATTGCTTTGCCTGGAATATTCCACAGTATTACTTGTCTATCTCCATGGTGACTTATCTCAAAGAGCACAAGCATGCCCCACCAACAGGCCAAGTTACAGGTCAGATCTGTGAAGAGGCAAGCCTGCTCATATTTAGAATGTTTTTCAGGGTGTTTTATTGCAAAAAAACAACGCCTTTTAGTAATTCAATAAATGCATGACAGATGAGCTTAATACCATACTGTGGAATATTCCAGACAAAGCAATATCTCTGTTGGGACAAGCAGGTGTTGAATCCTTCCCCAGAAAAAAAATTACTCAGTGCAGCTTTAATATCCATAAGTAGTAATAATTGTGTTAGAATTTCATGCATCACTACTGTCACCAAATCAAAGTAGATTTAATATAAAACATTGACATTCCAAGCAAATATTTAACTTTTCTCTGTTTTCTCTTTGCACCTAAAGCACACAGGTCGCACACAGGTCGCACACAGGTCGCACACAGGTCGCACACGGGTCGCACACGGGTCGCACACGGGTCGCACACGGGTCGCACACGGGTCGCACACGGGTCGCACACAGCGTCAGTATAGACACAACACAAATCCTCCTTTATACCAAACATGTACACAGATTTGTATGTTCAAAACACAAAGTTCATGACACTAATTTGTCGCTACATCGTCTAACTCCCTAAACCTTCCTCTGAACCTTTTGAAAGTCAATTATTCAGTCACTTGTGTCCTCAAAAATCACTTGATTATCAAACTCTATACAATTCACATTTTCTTTTTCTGTAGACTTATTTTGGCAGCGATAGCATTTTCATTTGTGAGTCTTTTGTACTTTTACATGTTGCTTTTGAAAATCTAACCGTGAGTTTTTGTTTCTTTGTTTCTTAGCAGGGAGCCGGCACAGCAGAGAAATTCGACTATGTAAGTAATATTTATTTATTTGCTTAGTGTGTTTTTAGTACCCTTTGGTAAAATAGTTTCCTTCTAAATTTTGAACATTGAATTGAGTAATCCCAGGTTATTCTTAAAAGTAGAGCTGTTTAGATCTTAACCCTGTGCCAGATATTTACCATCTAAAATACATGAAAAAACAGAGCAATTGTTCATTTTTAATGGTTTGCAGTGGTTCAAAATCGTTCCTCACTTTCCTTATGCAGTCTGAGCATCCTAATTATTCACCATGAGTTTATAAGCACGTTACACAACTCTGAGACCACAGAGTTTTGGCTTTGAAATCAACAATGAGGAGCATGTGGAGAATAAAATGTTTTTTGTTTATGCAGGAGAGCTATTTTGAACTCAAGATCTGCTTATACACTATATTTGTACCGGGGGAAAGACAAATTTTGCTCAAATACGTGGGGAAAAATGGGTACAGGGCCTTAATGTGTGGACTATATGAACCATTTCACACTCTGAGGACTTGATTTTAATGTCTTTTTTTTAATTCTGTAAAGCACTTTGAATTACTTTGTGTACAAATAAATCTGCCTTGCCTTTTACCTGCAAAATAGTGCACAGTATTTACACTAACGTACACGGATAGTGATCGACACGTTCTGTTGTCTATAATCCCCATTAATTTTCCCACTTTTTCTTCCAGGTCATGAACTTCCTTAAGCAGATGGCTGGGAACGAATATGTCGGCTTCAGCAATGCTACGTAAGTTTGAAAGGCTAAAGAGTTTTAAAAGTACCTCTGAAACTCTAAGGAGGTGGTACAGTTCTTCCATAAGACTCACCCAAACCCAAAGATAAACATATTTGAACAGTTATTTATTCACTGTAGGTAAATTAAAATGATTATGCCAAGCCCTGATTGGACATTTTCGCCCAGCCTTACTAAATGTCACCGTTTACAGTCGTCCGTCTTGTGCTTTCTGTGGATCTGTTCACACACGGACACTGAAGTCAAACCTTCTGTAAATAGAGTTGGGCCTGTGCAGTTTGGATTCACATAAACAAAACGTTTGATTTGTCCTGATGGAAGATAGGACTGGGACTTGACACGTTTTCTTCTTCCCACTCTTTTTCGAGCTTGTATTATAAGATGCTTTAGGTCACATTTTCACCGAGGGCCACATCAGCAAAATGGCTGCTCTCAAAGGGCCAGGTGTAAAATAAATGTAAATACTTTAACTTGTTAATTAACTGTTTCTGTGTTTATTGCTTATTCAAGTTACAAATATTGCATATGCATTTGCCTAGATGTAAAAATTGTCTGTAACTGCATATCTCCTGATGAAATGACATTTTAAGACCATCATACTTTTTAATTTACCCTGTCGAGGGCCACACTGAGGGGGAGGGGCCTTGAGTTTGACACGTGCTTTAGGTGTACCTGTCCTCGAAATAAAATGATGAATGAAAATAGTTATTATAAAGTAGTTTAATATTCAGGACAGTATTTTTTAACTAGAGCTGTAGTCAACTGAAAACATGTCTGCCCGACTTGTTGACTAAAAAAGGGGGCGTGGCAAAAGCTCTCAAAACTAAAACGTCGCTCTGTTCACACAAAACAACTATTTATATAGAACAACATGGTAGGAAACAATGTATTAAACTTGTGAGTATTGAATAAATCTGCATTTCTTTAAATATAAATACCAGAGTAGAGTAAATCTGTCAGGTTGTGCACCTTGAGCATACTGTACATAGTATGACAGGACCAGGCTATTTTGAGTAAAGCTGTTTGTAACTTTAGGACCAGGGTTGTTTGACTGGAGACCTTTGCTTCATTTCACATTGATTTGTTTAGTAAATTGCATTAATTTTATATTTGGTCCTAATATGTATCAATGTGAAGAGATTTGAATTTGGTTAAATAGAAATGATTATTTTTCCACAATGTTTAATATATATTTATATAAAACTGCAAACGTGCACAGGACCGTCCATTGGGAAAACAAAGAGCATTTTAGGAACGGCTTAAGACCTGTTTTATGCTTTGTCCCATATTAGTCCTGGTATGTTGTAAATGCCTGTTTAGACCTAGTTTAGCCTTTATGTCTCAGTTCATTCCAAAAACACTGGTCCCTGGTTTATCGCGGGGGTTACATTCTAAAAATAACCTGCAATAGGCAAAATCCACAAAGTATCAAAGTATCAGCTTTATTTTTTGCTTTCTCTGTTTCTGTGGGCCAAAGAATGATGTCTGAGTTTAAAACAAATATTAGTCATTCAAATGCTTTAAGTCACCTGCATGATTCCACGGAAATGCAAAGTTAAAACCTTCAGAGCATCCGTCTAAATCTGTTTTATGCCTTACTGTGGAATATTATAATCAAGGGAACAACATTTCCATTGAAACAAGCAGGTGGAGCCTGTCGTTCAGGTCAAATAAGAATCCGTTTTGTGAAAAATGTTTTTTTTGTCAGTGCAATGAAACACGCTTTGATTTTAAGTTACATATTGCAGCTTTAAAGATGTTGATAAAGGCAGACCTACTACATAAAGTCAACTGAATAGTCTGACTGCAGGGGGCGGGGTCAGGAGGCGGGGTCAGGAGGCGGGGTCAGGAGGCGGGGTCAGGAGACGGGCAGGGGGCGGGGGCAGGAGACGGGAGTTTCCTGTCTCGTCTCATCATTGCTGTGTTTGTGTTGACAGATTCCAGTCGGAGCGTGAGTCAGGGGACAGGAACTTTGCCATCGGCTACTATCTGAAAGAGAAGAAGGTTTGTGGCCTCAGATGAGTCACCCAGCTACTTTTTTGTGTTAATGTGTAGACGAGTGTCAAGATTACACAACTTTTATTATTTTGTGAGTTTTATAAACACATATTGACCCATCACCAAAAAATAAAAAGGTGAAGGAATTGTGCATAAGACAAACTTAACTTCAAATATTAAATAATACTCAAATCAAATAAAATAGAGGATTTGAATAACTAAATATGGAACCTATTCATAATAAAATAAATGGCTATAGTGTTGTACTTTGTTATAAGTGAAAACAACAATGTTCTAGAAGAAATGCACATTTCTGCACATTCCCTTGATGTAATGTCGATTATCTTTGTTGGCGATTCTCACGATTATATAAAATGTCCCACAAAGGATTATTGTCGACCCCTTTTCTTCAACGATAAATGATATTGTTGTTTATTGTCCCACCCCTGATTACTCCTGACTTTGCCCTTGTGTTTTGTTCTTACTGTTTCTCATGGCAGTGTTTCCCCGACGGCACGGACATGACTTCAGTGCTGGACTTCTACTTTCAAGTGAGTCCATGAATGTTTTATGTGTTTTAACGGTGTCCAGCTTTAGACGTGGCCTCCATTTTGAACATTTATAATCCCCGAGTAATCCCTCAATGCACTTTGGTGTTTAATTAAAGGGTTTAGTCGTTTTCTGCAGGTACAAATGCCCTTTACACATGGTCAAGTCTTATTTTAGGTTGTTTTAAAGCTACATTTTTAACAGTGACGTGTAAGAATTCAACAGGGACAGCTCGGCCAATCTAACTACAGATGGTAGCTTTAAGGTAAAATATAAGTAACCGTAAAAATGTTTGAACCCTGTCTTCTCTCTGTAGCTGTGCTCTATTGAGGTGACGTGTGAGAGTGCCAGTGTCATGGCGGCGACTCTGGCAAACGGCGGGATCTGTCCCATCACCGGAGAGCGCGTGCTGAGCCCAGAGGCCGTGAGGAACACTCTGAGCCTCATGCACTCCTGCGGAATGTATGACTTCTCCGGACAGTTCGCCTTCCACGTGAGTCCTTCAGTCTGAAGTTAAAGACGTTTCCAAATTTAGGGCTGAAACGAATCATTGAGTAAACAAAGTCATTACTTTACTGCCTCAATGATTCATTTAATATTCATAATTGAATATAACTGTGAATCTGAAGCGCCTGCAGCTCACAGAAAAATCGCGGCGCCGTTGTGCATTTGGTGCTGTGCAGAAACAACAACAAACAGTGGAGAGAGCTGTGTATTTTAGATTCGCGAGTGAGTCTACACAGACTGGACCTCTGTGCTCATGTGCAGTTAAGAATCAAACGTGTTATTACAAGCAGACACTCTATTAATGTGACACAAAACTGAAAAAGGATAAAATCACCTCTTTGATGGCGTGAAAGTGCCACTCGGGAGCAAGTGAAACATAAAATGCAACCTACAACTCTCAAAATTTGCACGCAACTTTCCAAAAAAGCCCAGTGTTGCTTGGCCGCAGTGTTAAACTGGCCGTGCCCAGAGACTAAAGGGCAGAGAGCTGGAGGGGTGTGGTCTTTGAAGAGCCCTGTGATTGGTCTAACGGCATAAACACCGCCCTCGTAAGCTGAACCAGGTGTGAGAGTGTGACGTCCACTGGAGGCAGCACACTTTTGCTGACCTCTGTGGTATGTGTCCTACTTTTTTAGCAGACATAAACATTGAAGAATACGTTGTATACATAACCAGTAGATGATTTGTGTTCACTGCGGCAGCGCTGTGGAGACGATGTAAACAGGACAGAGCAAACCTTTAGCTTTAGCATTTCCAGACACAGCTTTTTACATTCTAAATAGATTCAATGCAAAATGAATTACAGGACAAGATCACTGTATCAGCATTATATCACCAAGGCTCTTTAAAAATTATAATTTACAAAATGGAAAAACAATTGTGTAGAATATTTTCAGTAGACGGACACCTGAGCCACTGTCGCCCACTACAGTGATATAATGAAGTGAAATAATAATAGTGTTGTCTAAAGGTTTGAGTTTGACCCATTGTGTAATTGGTTGTAAAGTAAGAAATACCTTTGTACACAAACCACAGCTTTATCTCTCACCTTAACTGAAGAGTTTATTATTGATAGTGCACTGTTTGTTTCCTTTTTCAACTTTGCCTCTGCAGATGGTCAGATTGTGTAAATGTTTTCCTGTGCCGTAGGTGGGACTGCCGGCCAAATCCGGGGTGGCGGGGGGCATCCTCCTGGTGGTGCCCAACGTCATGGGCATCATGTGCTGGTCTCCGCCTCTGGACAAACTGGGCAACTCGGTCAGAGGGATCCAGTTCTGTACGGTACGTTATTCAAAAATACACACAACCTGCAGCTTTTGTACAACTGCACTTTGAAAACACTTTTGTCCTCTCCCAGAAAAGCTGCAATGTCTGCGTGCCTTTACTGAGATAAAAGTAGATGGTAGAAAGGAGCGGCATTTTCACCATACTAACATTTCAGTTTCAATACTAATGAATAGACTTGAAACTCTATTTTAAACCCAGATGATAAGTTTAAAAGCTCTTTTTTTTTTAAACACTATTGTCATGTTTAAATCTAAATAGTATTTGATTCTGCCATGTGGTCACTACTTCTGATTTTAAAAAAACCCAAACAAAAAACATTATCGATACTTGCTCAAATGAGTATATAGTTTGATAATAGTTTTAATTATCTGATTAACCTATTTTTGAATTAGCTGAAGAGTGATGTGTTTTTATTTTTAATGCATGTTACGGCCTGGTCGAGTGTGTGTTATGTCTGCACAAACTTCTCTTCTAAACCTGCACTTTATATGTTTTTATTGTGTGTATGTGTGTTAGAAATGTTGGTTTTATGTTCAGTTAAAATAATGCACATTTCATGTAAACTGAATTCCATTTGTTCTGCTGTACACATTTTGTGTGTGCATTTGTTTGTCTGTTTTACACAAAATGGAATGATGAAGTTTGAATGTTGTGTGTGATGCTTTGGTAGTGACATATTTAAATAAACTCTTAAATAGTATCAGACTTATGTTTGAAAAACACTTGTTTATTATTTATCCAGGATCTGGTCGACCTGTTTAACTTCCACAATTATGACAACCTGAGGCACTTTGCAAAGAAGTACGACCCACGCCGCGAAGGAGGGGACCAGCGGGTAAGGACCTACGCCTTAGAACATCTGTGTGTCTCATCTGTCCATCTCATCTGTCTCATCTGTCCGTTTCAAAAGTCCATCTCATCTGTTTCATCTCATATGTCTGTCTCATCTGTCTGTTTCAAATGTTCGTCTCATCCGTCTCATCTCGTCTGTCTTGTCTGTCTCATCCGTCTCATCTGTCTCATCTCGTCTGTCTTGTCTGTCTCATCCGTCTCATCCGTCTCATCTGTCCATAAGTTCCATTGCATTAACATCTCACTATAAAGGTGCTTGGACTAACAATCCGCTTGATGCTCCTTTGGCCATTTAGCGAAAGCAACTAATACTTTTGACTAATATTTCTTTATCCATAGGTTTCAGAAAGATGGAAAATTAGGGCTGTTTCCATAGCAACTAGCAATTCAAACCTGCCTTTTCAGTGGTCAAATGTCCTCAAAATGGCAGCAACATCAAGAAACTGAAACCTATGAGAATATTCTTCTTGTACTTAGAATTTGAGAAGAAAGTTTCCATCTCTGGAAGAAAATGGCTTTTTAACATGTCTAAAGTAGGACTAATCCAGGACCAGGTCTAAAACTAGGTCTAAATCCAGACAAAACAGTGTTAAGTGTTGTGCAAAATGTCGTCCCCAGATCAGAGAAGCCGCTCTCCCTGACCAGAAGCAGGTCAAGGGGAAAAGCGTGTCTCCATTTTGGATTCTATGGAGCTTTTCAAATAGTATCTTTGAAACCAAAATGCATCTTTGTTAATAGTAAGTTTCCATATAGTCGTGGACATAGTGTTAATACAGTGTGTCTATTGTGGTGTGAGTTTTATTGTTACTGAAAATACAAACCTGAGAACACAGACGGGCCATTTATCTGCTCTTTTAAGTATGCTTTAAACTAACACGCTTTTCACACTTTTAACAACTTCACGTGCAGTTTGAGCTCCTCCTGCGCTGACAGAGACCGCTCCGTTGGCATGTTGCATGTTTTGCTCTGGATGTTTTGTGATGGCAGTGAAATATTTCGTAGTACAATCGGTACTCGGTGAAAAACAGTTTCCTAATATGTTGTAGCTGTTGTTCAGTTAACACTAATATTACTAACATTATATGATAAAGCTTAGTCCAGTGGTTCTCAGAAAAATGTGCTTAATAATAACACAGTATTACATCATCACGTGGTAAGAAGTCCTCAAAATGGCGTCTCTAAACAGAAAGCTGAAATCTGAACAGACGACTAAGAGACTGAAAGTTTGTCTTCAGTCTTGGAGTTTATTACGTAATAAGTACGTTTCATCCAAACCCTGTAGAATAATCAGCCATTTGTTTTTGAAAGAGCAATCCAGCGCTGACACCAGTTTGAGTGTTTTGTATTTCATAATAAAATAATAGTTTAATAGTAACAGAATAATAATAATTAAATATTAAGAAAAGAGTACGTAGAGTATGTACCAGGCAAAAGTTTACACACTCCTCTCACTGAGTGTTTACTTTCTACATTTTACATTTAAACACAAGAGTCAAACATGATGCAAATTATGTAACAAAGAATAGAAAGTTAAATAACTCTACTGAATAGTTTTTGGTTTTTTTCAAACTCCTGAAAGTGCCACTCTTTGCTCTTTGCTGCACACACTCGGCCTTCTCTCATTGAGCTTCATGAAGTAACGTGAAAACCTGGTGTCTGAAGCAGTAAAGCAAAATCTAAAATAAGTGTAGATTTATTTTGAGTAAGTGTTTTTGTTCACTCCATACGTGTCATTCATAGTTTTGATGCCTTCAGTGAGAATCTGTAATGTAAATATTCATAGAGATAAAGAAGAAACACAGACGACCTCATCATCTTAAGGTGCTTATCTTCCTCCCGAAACCAAAATGTGAACCAAACCCTAATCCACAAAAAAACCTGCACCCGCACCATAGTTTGAGAACCACTGGCCTCTTCTTTACCGACTTTAGCTGTACTTGTAGCATCAGCCTCCCCCTGTCCCTCTCCAAACCTATACTAATTTGTCATTGGTGTTTAATTAAATCAGCAGCAAACACGTCGGCCCATGGATTACGAGAGTCTGCAGCAGGAGCTCGCGCTTAAAGCCCCACTGTGGAAAAAAGTGTGTCCCACGGAAACCAACCAGGACAGCTCCACCACTGTAGTGTATAGGATGGACAATACAGCCAGCGAGGTCAACTAAACACCAGCCTTTATTTATTATGTACAAGAGTATTTATTGTGGCATACGGGGTACTGTGTGGGCCATGGGACGTTACACTGCAAACATCAAATATTGGTATTACTTCAAATTACTTTGATTCAACGAAATGGAAGATGATTTAACAAATTACTCTTAAATCAGAAAAGAATTTAGTTTTGACTTGGTAAAATGAATTACTTTTTGGGCCTATATGACTTATTTGATTTGTTGTTGTTGTTTTTGTATTTGAAGTTAATTTGTCTGCTAGTGAAGTCAAGAGATGAGAGAAAAACTAATATTTGATAAATATATTTTAAAATAAGTATTCAAATTTGAGAAAAATGTAATAAGTCGAGCCTAAAAAGTAAAATAATCAAAAAACAAAAACAACTCAAATTATGATTCTGAGTTCAAGTAATTTAATCCAATATCACATATTTGATTGTATTTTCTTAATGTATAGCGCTTTTGTAAAACTTTTCAAAGAAAACACAGTCCCTGATGATAAAAATACTTACTACTACTACTACTACTGCTACTGCTACTTCTCACTATACCAACTGACACTGAGGCTCCAATTTGAATGACATGGAGAGCGATTGAGTGATTGCTCTTCGGAGAAAAAAAAAGGAGTTTACTCGTGCTCCACATGTTTTTCTCGATCATAAATGCTGGAATTGTCTGAAACTTTAACCAGAACGTTCCTCAGAGGATACATTTAAGATTGTTAGTTCGAATGACATTTTCTGCACAAGATTCAAGCGCCTTTCTACAAACGAGACATGATTGATACTTTGCAGCGACGTCACGCTGGGGGTGTACTGCATGCATGTCTGTGGTGGAATGTTCAGCAGTTACCATGGTGACACGATGCTCGATGCATTCACAAACACAGCCAGAATGTTGTTAGGTCTTAAGTATGAAAACTTAAGAAATGAAATGCAAAATCGACTGAAGCGCCTGTGCTGATCAGGGGCGTGAGTTACACAGCAGTGCCTCCAGTTAGCGTCACAGGGAGTCTTGATGACATCAGCTGCGAAGTATCAATGGCCTGATTCGTATGTACTGCTTTAAACTTACTGCAGCCCTGGTTTATGTAGAGATTTTGGACTTGCACCTTGGATATTTGATTCACTCGTGGCCTTGGTTCAGGAGCTGGACTGTGTTTTTTTGTTGAGGTTGTAGATGATTTTGTTGTTGAAAAATGCCAAAGATGAATTCACAGGCCTAGTGTAAGCCAGGCACAGGTGACGCTGCAAAAAAGTGTTTTCAAATTACTATTGACCTTATTGGGGAAGTGGGCGCCGCCGTCGTGGTTCAGGTTGTATTGTTTTACGTGGAGCGGCTCGTCTTATACAGAGACGTTTTAAAGCCCAGAGAATCGCTGCACTGTCCATTTGAACTGAACATTTTACACAAATCAACCTACTTTATTTTATATCTCGGCAGCGAAACAGCGAAAATTCTCCAACTTCTCTCAGATTTCCCTTTGAAATGAATATGACTCCTGCTTCGGAAGAGCCGCCACCAAAGAATCGTGGTTTGGTGGCATTTAAAGGCAAAGTGGTGGAATAAGGTCAATAAACTATATCAAACTATATGAACCTCACAGAACGACGCACCAAAGAAAACCTCAGGTCGAATGTGATTGGCTGTGAGGTCAGTAGCTCACAGCTGATTGGACAGTTTTTATTTGTGATGGTTGTAGATGATGTCATAGAGGCAGGTCTTTGTTTTTTATTGATTATAGATCGTCACAGTGTGTCTGATAAGGGCTCTGTGTGTGGAGGTTGGACATGTTTGATTTAACTGTTAAGGTTTTGAAAGGAAAGAGTTTTTCTTGTTGTACCAAAGGGAGGTGTAGAAATAGGTTTTTAAATTGTAGGTGGAGCAGCATGAAATGTTTTATATCTTATGGGAAAAGTGTGTGTTTGTGCCAAAGTGCTCCGTGTCGTTATATGTGAAATTGAGCTGAGGTTCAGTCTCTGTCCAAACTTATTTGGCCATGTTTGGGTTAAAGCTGACATTATTCTCTATAAGAAAGTGAGTTTTGGCATTTGACCCAGAGACAGAGGGCACCCTTCACCTGGGTCGTGGTGTGATTGTACAGGAGTACCTAGTTGGAGGATCATCTATCACCTTGTTTTAGAGCATAGAGGAAATGTTACTGCATTTACTTTAGAGTTGTGTTGTTCATTGCTCATACTAATGTTAAAGACTTCTGCATAAGGCCTAATCTGAGACCTAGATATCATCTTAACCGATACCTGATCCACCTGTTCTCTTGGTATCGGCACTGATATCCAATGCTAGGATCGGTATCGGCGCATATTTGTGGACAGCGTCTTGGCCGGTGGTGGTGAACTTGTGTCTGCTTGATTGTTTTTTAGGTCTTTACGTGAAAAAGTAGGTCACAAAAAGTTTTAAATCAACTAGATTTGTCAATTAGCACGTAGCATTTTGACAAGTCTCAAATAGGTCAATAGTATCAAAATCAGTAGTCAATGGATATTTAAAGGTGCAGTACGTAACTTTTATTCAGTTGCATGTATTGCTAAATACGGTGAATAACACACATGCTGGGGGCGTTTGATCCTCCAGGGACGTTTCCTCGTGTGACGTGATGTTTAACTGTAAGGATCAACTGGCAAGTGTCAGATCAAAAGTAGTTATAATGACTTATGAATTAAAGATTTGATTGTCAAACTGGCCAAATATAATTATATATGTACTAAAAATGATAACAACTATAAATAATACTGAGGTGAAAATTGATTTATAGTCATTTTTTCATCCTTTATTTCGACTCACATCAGAGTCTTTGAGAGTCCCATTCAGACCGACTTAGCCGTATATATGTATATTTCTGTAGTTTTATCTTGTATTATATCTTTGTAAAGGTATAAGGTTTGTCTTTTAAAGGTGATGGATTTAATTGCTCAAGGCAGATCAGGTTAAACTCCAATATTCCAGCAGTGTTTCTTCTTCCATTGTTCAGTGTTTATGTTTGCGCTGTAAAATTGTGAATGCAGTAAATAATGTACAAAAGCTTCTATTATGAGTATTTCTCATTATAAATAAAGTTTTTTTTAATGGAGAGCCCACTTCAGCTCTAGAGTTATGGGATAGTCCCACAGTGAAAGTCTGAGATGTTAAACCACGATTAGCTGTTTGTTTTTAAGATTCTAAACTTTGTCATAAGAAAACATAATTTTGCTGGATTATCAAATACTACAGTATATAGTAAATATACTGTATATATACAGTATATAGGACTGACTTAAAGGATCTGTACTCTTTTCTGATCCATGTTCTAATGTTTCCTCATCACAAACATTTACATGTTTAACACAAACCTGCATCAACACAATCAAACTATGGTTTGTTAAATTTACAATCTGGACAGATCAGCTGTACATTAATGTGATTAATGATTAAATCAATGAAAATATGGATTTTTTACACCACGATTCAAATCATGTAACATTCTTTTACTGTATATATTTGCATAACAAGAGAAGGTTCTATTCTGTCGACTGGACAAAGCGTTTTAGGATGAACACGTTTGTCTGCTCGTCCAAGTCTCTTCAGTTTTGGTCAGATTACTGCTGGACACTGCCTTATCTCCGTCTGAAGGGGGCGCTAACTACACTGAAACTAACACACCTGTTTGTTTACAGTTTGTTAGCACTTTTCACTTTTATCCCCACAGCAGTAGCAGTGGAGGCTCCTGCAGGAGACTAAGCTTAAAGAGAGAACTGAACTGTCACCTGATCAAATGTGTTTGTGTTTAAATGCCACATATTTTCAGTTTAGAGGAAACTTCTACAGGCAAATCCACGGCCGTGCCATGGGCTCACCCGTCTCTATTAAGGCTAATTTATACATGGAACAGTTTGAACAGGAGGCCTTGGTGTCGAAATGTGGATGACAACTGGACCAAAGTCTAAAGTCAAGATCTGGAGCCTTTTACTGCACATATTAATGCTGTGGATCCAAACATCAAGTTCACACGAGAAGAAGACACGGAGAACAAACTGGCCTTTTTAGATTGTGCAGTAACAGGAGAGGACCAGTGTCTCCAGGTAGAAGTTTACAAGGAACACATGCACACTGACCAAAACCTGCTGTTTGACTCACACCATCCACAAACTGAGTTACACTGCAACACAGAGGGAAAAGTGGAGCCCACAAACACAGAGGGAAAAGTGAAGGAGGAGATTGAGATTCCTGTCTTTTTCAAACCCGCAAACACTGACAAAAACTGATTCAACCAAAGGACAAAAACCCAAGCCACAAAAAACAATACTGTAGTGAGAACAGCTCAGGACACAGTCTGCTGTTCATCTACATAAGAGAATAAACAGAGAGAGAACAGCTCAGGACACAGTCTGCTGTTCATCTACATAAGAGAATAAACAGAGAGAACAGCTCAGGACACAGTCTGCTGTTCATCTACATAAGAGAATAAACAGAGAGAGAGCAGCTCAGGACACAGTCTGCTGTTCATCTACATAAGAGAATAAACAGAGAGAGAGCAGCTCAGGACACAGTCTGCTGTTCATCTACATAAGAGAATAAACAGAGAGAGAACAGCTCAGGACACAGTCTGCTGTTCATCTACATAAGAGAATAAACAGAGAGAGAACAGCTCAGGACACAGTCTGATGTTCTTCTCCATCTCAAACACACTGACCACAACTTTGAAGAGAGTGAGGGTCAGATCTAAGCCACAGAAAAGAAATGGACTGAGAGTTAAAGAGGCCATTTTTCTTAGGGTAGACCGTCCATCTTTGAACAGGAATGGGAGGCTTAGATGTCATTTATTTCCTATTAGCCAGTATGCTATTAGCCAGTATGCTATTAGCCAGTATGCTATTAGCCAGTATGCTAATAGGTGTGAGAGGACCCATAAGGGGCCTGAATAATTATGCAAAATATGACTCGGGCACAGTTCACACTCGGTGTAGTTTAACAGACAGAGCCAACAAACTGTATCCAGATACGTTAGCTTCAGTGTCGTTAGCGCCCCCTTCAGACAGATATAAGGCAGTGTCCAGCAGCAATCTGACCAGAACTGAAGAAGAGATTTGGACGAGCAGAGAAACGTCTTCACTCAAAATCTATTCTGTCAATGGTCAAAAGTTTTAATCTTTTGCGATGGATCAGACCTGGACGACTGACGGACACACATCTGTAAACATGTACACGCTCCATGTTTTTGGTTCACCTTCTTGCATGCATTTGTATAATTTTACAATGTCTATTCTTGTTAATTGTTTTGTTTTTATGTTTTTTCCCCCATATCATTTTATTTGTAACTTAATTGTGGGTTTAGATTGATTGTAAAGGTGCCACTTTACAATAAGGACTTTAATACACATTATATATTAAATTAAAATTAAAATCATACCAACAATTTGAAAAAAAGTCAAATAAAAACAAGCAAATTTAATACCAGATGCTAAAGAATCTCTAAGTTCATTTACTTAAAGAGCCGTATTGCAAAGTGGTGCCCAACTGATCCAAATCACTTTTATTAATGATCTTGGAAACGCCATGAACTTTTTTGTACATCTTGAAAACATTATACTAGGGTGTCAAAAGCACAGAAAATTAGGAATGAATCTGTACTAAAACTAATACTGAGACTCGATATTCATTTGAGCAAATATCGATACTGCAAAACAAAAAGAGCTTTCCTGAATGAAAACGAATGATTTTACTCATAAAAATTAGATTACATTTCTAAAAAAGGAGCGTTTTTCTATTCATCGTGGCATCATAATCAGTATCAAGTACTGAGTGGATTCCCTGGTTTGGAAATTTTTTAGTATTGTAGTACTCTATAGTACCAGTATTCAGAGTAAAAAAGCCATGTGTTTCCAACCTCATTAATCCTGTTTCCATTTTGATTGTACATTCACCGTTGTGTATAAAGTCTCATCTGCTCAAAGATTTCATATTCAGATGTGAAGGCTGGTTTATTTTTGCCTTGTCACGTGTAAAGAGTAAATAAAGTTGCATTATCCATTATATGTTTGATCTACACGTGTTATTGTCGTATGTCGGACGTGGACGACTGAATCTGTGTGACGTTACTAAAACATTTACTGTAGGGCAGGGTAGCAGACGGGAGTAAAGCCCTACTCTGAAATATGGAGAGACTGTCCATCTGTACAACAATCTGGACTCTGAAACTTGAAGCTTCAGGAATTATAACCCATTCCCACAGGAGAAGTCTGATTTATTTTTATTCTTACAGCAGAACCCAATGAGAGCACCTGGACTCTCTTTCTCTTGGGTGCCCTGTCAAAAAATGTGACATAAGCAAAAAACAAAACAAATAAATCTACAGGTTCATATAAACATTACAGAAGCCCAGATCAGATCCCAACCAAACCCTGCGTCTACGACCTCTGCAAAAAATGAGAAACCTCTTACATTTGGACAAAAACACTGAGTTGTTATTCAAAGTAAAAAGCCCCTCCTCAAACCTGACTCTTATTTACCCCAGAGAACAACCTCCTCTTGCTCGATTCTGTGAAAATGTTGTTCCTTTGGCAATAATGTTCCGCAGTATGGCAGAAAACCTGTTTATCGCCCTGGAGAATGTTCTGAAGTATGGATTTAAAGAGACAGAATTATGCCACTTTATCTGTTTATAACGTTTCCTCAACAAAAATATACGGAAGAGTTGTGTTTTGTTTCATTCTCACACGTTTAACGCACAAACCTCTGCACATTTAGGCTGAGTTCTTCTCTCAAACAGAAAACGCTCGACTGAACTAAAGGTAAAAGGAGCTGTTGACTTGAAAACTACCACTCGATGACATCACAAAGTGGAACAGAGCGTTTTGAGGTTTGAGTAACACTTTATTATGACTCTACATCTCCAAACGTGTGTGAATGAAACAAAACACAACTCCAGGTCGACGTAACAACATTATAACATGACTTAAAGCTCACAAGAGTCCATTCTGTGTAAGATCAGACCTTTTAACTTCCTGTTTCCATGGTGATGTGCCACGGTTAAGAAGTTACACACTGTAATTTGAAAAGCACAAGCCACTCGTCACGTCGGTTTCCCCGTTTATGCGACAGACGACTGATTTACAGCAGCGTTATCTGAAGCCGGAGGCAGATTCCAGTGAAGCTGCATTTTCTATTGATCAAAGTGACAGGCCCTGAAGACGAGTTCTCAGAAGTTTGCACGAGATGTTTACAGAAAAACACTGACCTGCAGATATGTGCTGCAAAGTATAGGTTTTCTTAGAAGCACTGTTCTGAAAATGAAGGCGTTTTCAAGGAGCGGGTGATAGAATTTACACGTCAGTTCACAAATAAAGTGAGTTTTTGTGCGTCTAATCATGACAGTTTGGCAGCGTAGTACTTGTAGCAAATATAATCATAGTATTTAAAGAAAAAATGGCAAAAATGTTGAAATTGACACCCCCTCAGTCCAAAACACTGCGTCAGTTTACACGAGACGCACTTTTCCGAAGGTTTTTTCCATTAATTTAAGAAAAAAAAGAGCATTGTCATCCGTTTTTCTTAGTAAAATGATTTATATTGTGTAAATTATATGAGATTTGATGATATTTACAGTGTGGTTGCTCGGTAACAATTATAAAATTAGGCCTACCATTATGTCAGAGATGCCGTCCACGTCCAACCAGGGAGTACAATCATGCACTTCTGAGGGTAAACTAGGCATGATTGTGTAGTTTTAAAATGCAGTTTTCAGTTAGTTTTGGTGAAATCTGTAGTGTGCCTGTCTTTTGCACTTGTTGTAGTTGTAGAATAGATTTAAATAACTGTAGTTTAGGGTCATATATTTTTTCAGGCCCAATATTTCTCCATGTACTTTTTCTCTGCTCTAGTTTTGTTAAAATTAGTTGTAGTACCATTCCTTTATGATGGTTTTTAAGTTGTCAACGGTCCAATAATTCGCTCACATGACACATTATAGATACTGTCCTGGTTTAAGCTTATTGAATAAATGAATTTCAGTTTTATCGTTTATTTTGTTCCACCTTGTGATGTCATCGTGTGGTGATCAGTGTGTTTTTAAACTCCACCTTCACCTGAATCATTTGGATCATTTCAGTCCTGGAGTTGTCGCTTATCTCGACCGAACTGAAGGTAAAAGGAGCTGGAGCATGAACGTTATAACACGGCTTGAAGCTTAAAGTTTTGTGTAATATCGGACACGTATAACACATTTTGAACTTCGATATATCGCTGCAGTAAATATAAACAATAATACTGAACTCATTTATGCCACAAAAAACCCAAGAGCAGATTTAAACCACAAAAACTATTATAAATCTACAATATTGTTAAAAAAAAACATGATCAGCAGTAAATAAACAGATGAATGAAAAACTTTAGTACTTTATTATATATTTACTTTTAAAGTGATGAATTCAAAAACATTGTTCCAGCTTTCATTTATTGAACGATTATCGATTATCGTGACACACCTGGGCGCACCACGTCTGACTGTGAACGGGGTCGCGAGTCCACAGATCTGACCTGTAACACGGCCAGATAAGTTTAATGCAACTCTACGCAAAGCGATCACATCTCCATGGAAACGAGCCACAAAAGTTACATAGCATCCCTTTAATGTGCACCCCAAGCTCCTCTGTACCTCCGGCTGTACGCACACCACAGTTTGAGAAGCAGGGGGCTAAATGGTGACCGTCGGGTGAGTAAACGTGCTGCTTGTGGTGCTCTGCTGTGTACGACTGTTCATAATGTGTTTTCTGTCGTGTCATCGTTCCATCTTCCATCGCCGTATTACTTTACTGTGTTTTATAGTTTGTGTTTTGTTTGTCTTTAGGTGAAGTCGGTGATAAACCTGCTGTTTGCAGCTTATACAGGAGATGTCTCTGCTCTCCGGAGGTAAAATGCATAACCACCACTGGGTTCTTTAATACAGTATTTATACAATAGTATTTTTCTGTCCGTCTGGTGCTGACATCTAGTGGATGAAGTGGAGGTAGCACCTTCTGTTGACTCCAGTGCTTTGTCAGCAGGACTGCATTATATGTATTATTTTTAATGGAAAAAAAAAAAGTTTTACAAAGGCAAAAAGACTTTAGGTTCTATGAGCAAATTAAACAAAAATAAAAATGTACCCTGTTCAAACGTACAATGTAATATTTATGAATGTTTCTTTTAATGGTTTAATAATGATACAGAACATGTGTTTGTACTGAATTTGACCCATTTAAATCAGACTTCAGGCGTGCACATGTCTAATACATCCAAAAACTGTCATTCAAAAGACTCATTCAAATGACGTGTTTCGTGTCTTAATCTTGTCTTGTGTCTCTGGTGGGACCTGGGCGTGTGCAGGTTCGCCTTGTCTTCGATGGACATGGAGCAGAGAGACTATGACTCCAGGACGGCTCTGCACGTGGCAGCAGCAGAAGGTGAAAACACTAAAAACACTCAGTGTTTGTCTAGTTGTATGTTTTTAGATGAGCTCTGATACTGCATCATATGTACATCACATACACTGGCCAAAAAAAAGGTCACACTCTAATATTTGGTTGTTCCTTTAGCTTTAATTACGTCACATTCTCTGTGACTTTGTTTCGATTTGGCTTCTACGACGTCACAGATTTATTTCCATCCAGTGTTGCATTAATTTTTCACCTGTTGCATTGATGATGGTCGAGTCTGACGCTGCACAAAGCTTCTCCAGCACAAAGATTCTCACTGGGGTTAAGGTCTGGACTCTGTGGTGGACGATCCATGTGTGAAAATGACGTCTCTGCTCCTGATCCACTCTGTCACAATTTGAGCCTGATGAATCCTGGTCATTGTCATCTTGGAATATGCCCGTGACATCAGGGAAGAACAAATCCACTGATGGAATAACCTGGTCATTCAGTTTATTCAGGCGTCTCATTCTTTGAGCACAGACTGTTGCTGAACCTAGACCTGACTCGTACCTACAGGCTCGGGCCTATTTGTTAAATCCAGGTGGTGACTTTTTTTTTGGCCGGGCGGTGTATATGGTATAAATGATAATTACTGCTCCCCCTGCAGGACATGTGGAGGTGGTGGGTTTCCTACTTGATGCTTGTAAAGTGAACCCTGTCCCCAGAGACAGGTAAGTCTGAGGCTGAAATCCTGCTGTTTGGATGGTTCAATATTTAAATTGAGTTTTATATTTATCTGGTCTATATTTATATATAATAAATTTTAACATTTCTTATAACTCAACATGAAGAGTTGAATTTAAAGGAAGGGTATGTAGTTTTAAAAAGGTACAAGTTTATCCTCCAGATAGACACATAAAAGTGGATCTCATTCTCAGTTTCTGGACAGGCCTCATGTTCAGAACCTCCAGATTCAGTCCCTGAGCTGCAGAGGCTGCACTAGCACTGATCCATGATGGGCTGCAGGTGCTGGGGTTTAGGTCGTGAGGATTCACACCAGAGAGAGTTCTTTTAGGTTTAAACCAACTGAATTTCAGCGCTGAAACTGACAACACAAATGAGAGACTCATGTGAGCCTCATTCTGCTTCTGATTCCCTCTTGGGACGTGTGGTGGAATTTCTAATAATAAAAACCTTAAATAAAATATAAAATCAACAGAGAAGTTGTCTCGAATCAAAAAGTCCGATTTATTGAGTCATTTGTGCACAATGGTCAAAGAGCCGTTGTCCCTGAGTCGCCCTCAGCTCAAATGAACATACACAGAGTATTTATACATCACAATAATCAGACCAGTTTAATCTAAGTGACTCCAGGACACACGGCCTCGTAGACAAACAGACCAGAGATACACCTGTGTGTAACAACAGATCACCAACATGAGGTCCAAGAGATACACAACATCAACACACATAAGGATTTAGGGCACACAATGACATAACAACCAAAACACACAATGAAAATGTCCAATGTGTGTGTAATTAAGACTTAATCAGCAGTAGATTTATTAAAAGTCAAATCCATGTTTGATTTGAACATGTCTACGTTGTATCTGGACACACATAGATCACGTTTATGAAATTTAAAGGTCCTTTATGACACAAAATGGATTCTTTGGCCATGTTAAAATGTTCCCTCCTCAAAAACAGACCTGGAGTCGTGTTTTCACTCACACATGTTTGAGAAACACTTTATTATTAGTCTGTTTACATCTCCAAAGCTCAAAATGCAACGTTCCACCTCGTGATGACAGAAGAACTCAGCCTAAATCTGCAGAGTTTGTGACTTAAACATGTGAGAATGAAACAAAACACAACTCCAGGTCTGTGTGTGACGAGGAAACGACATTAGAACAGATGAGAAAACAGCGTAACATGGGCCCTTTAAAATCAAAATGTTACTCTCCCTTTAAGTTAAACACAAAAGAATCTCTTTGTAAAACCATTTGTTCATGAGCGTTTTACTTTTGACTCAGATGGGGAAACACTCCGCTGGATGAAGCGATTCACTTCGGCCACAAAGCAGTGATCGAATTACTGCAGCAGTTTCAGGATAAGCACAGTACGCCCCCCTGTGGTCGTGACCCGCATCGTGAAGAGAAGAGCCTGGACAGCCTCTACTAGAGCAATGCACACGTCCTTTATATTTATATCAAGCAACAGTAGTTTTATTCACACCCAGCAGCAGCGATGGGACTGAGGTTTGATCAAACGTCTGTGATTTCACCGCACAAAATGAACGTCTACAATTTGAGTTGAAAGTGCATTTAAGAAGTTTAGATTATTTTTATTTTAAGCTTTTATTGTGTAGATTTATGTAAGATATTACTGCATAGTTTCTGTATTTTTATGTATTTATTTCGTAGTATAGTTCACACTGGTCCCTGGTTTATCTCGAGGGTCACGATCTAAAAATAACCAGCAAAAATTGTGAAGTGTCAGCTTTATTTTTTACATTATTCTCTCTGTTTTTGTCTGTAAAACCCCTCACCACACACTTTATACACTTTTCTCACACAGGCGTTAACATTTTCTCACATTTCTCTCTCGTTTAAACTCTCTCAAAGTTCAAACCTTCGTCGGCGTCTTTGTCAGTGCAGAACGTTTCATCGACATTGTGGGTTTTGTCGGGTTTTGCCAATCAGGACACAGCTTCATCTGACCGAAGTGCTCCACATAAAAGTAAAAAACAAATATAGATATAATACGATATATAGAAAAAGAACAATAAAACACCAACATATCCTGGACGAGCTCGTGTTAAATACCAGGGAGGAGAGGTGGGTTTTCAGTCTAGTCTTAAACTGTGTTAAAGACTGAGAGGATCTGACAGGCAGAGGGCGCTCTTCCATAGTCTGGGCGCTGAACAGAAAAGGCTCTGGGTGGAGTATAGCGCCGCAGTAACAAAACCCAAAATGTAATAGTCTAGGTCTAACGAGGAGTTAAATCTGAACTTGTTTTTCTTTTTTAAATGATGATTTCTCGTTCGAATACAAGTCGTTTTAACTCTGTAGACGTTGATTTTTTGCTGTGCAGTTGCGGTGGCTGCTTGGGTCCCTGTTCCAGTCATACAGTGTGATGTTGATGTTTGATTGTAAAAACATATTCTAATATATTTAGTGTTATCAGGTTTTGGATGGCAGCCGTTCACAAAGTGCAACAGTGGCTCAAACCAAGTCGAATACGGTCAATAAGTTGCTTTCATACCGTTTGAAAACATTCACGGGTCCAGAAGGATGAACAGTTGGGGCCGCTGCTACTGACTGATTAATGCTGGAGTGTCTGGTCGGGAGGGACGGACTGCCGTGATCGCTCATTCAAAGTTATCTCTCTTTGAGTATTTTAGCGATCTTTCCCAGGCCCAAACCCTCTTTATTGTTAACTGTAAGATTCTGTACGAGGCTCCGCCCACAAGCCTACGTCACCCATTCTCCCACGTGACATTTCTCCATAAATGTACAAAAACATGACCAAACAACACACTACAACTCGACAAACCCGGTGCGATGTGCAGTCGTTTCAGTTCCATTCTTTGGTTCATCAGATTTTAGAAATAATTTGCTGTGAATCTTCTCAAATATTTTCGTAAAGTCCGACAATCTTTGCACTTGTGCGTAGTAAGGGCTATACCACGCCAACCGCGCAGAACGACTTCAGTCAACCAGGGTCACAACAGCAAATTAACAAGCTGTGATTTGCCTTTCAATTTGGCATTTAAGGGTTTAAGCCAGATGCCCTTCCTGACAACACTTCTTTTATTCATTTATTGAGACTTGGAGCGAGCACAGAGTATACTGGCTCATGATTTCTGAATGAATCTCAAGCCGTACAAGTATTAGAGGTTGAGATGACGACTTTGACTCTTAAGTCCACTTTGCACATTATGATGAAACCACAAACTAAAACAGGACATTTATTGCACTAAAAAAAGTAGTTTGGGCCACTTTTGCTTGTTGTGAACACAGCCTAAAATGTGCACGATGTGACTATTCTGCTCGAGGGTCCGCCACCTGCTCGTTTCCCTGGAGATGTTCTGCCTTTGCCTGAAATGTCCCACAGTATGGCATTAAACTTGTCTACCTCCATAAAGAGAAATAAACAAGTGATGCTACCCGGCCTAGTGAGATCACATCAAAGTAAAAAATGTTGAGCATCTATAATTAAATAAACGGGGAAAAAGCTTTTGGACTTGTATAAACATGAAATCCTGTATTAAAAGTCCATTTTGACGAGCAGGTGCCCCAAACAGACACGTTCTGTAGTGCATATTTAGTAGTGGACCACATTTCACTAAATATACTCATCGTTCACTCACTATTGTATTTCAAAGTAGTGAGTTTTGTTTGTACTTAAGCTGATTGTGTCACTGCTCTGAGACTTGATGCTGCAGTTCAAATAAATGTGTCTATAAGGCCTTATTAATATTAATATAAACTGGCCTATTATATTTTCCTATCTGTTTGTCCCTGTCTGTCGCAGGCTCCTCAGCAGGATTCAAAGGACTGTGTAATCTCAATGTATTTTTCTGTGGCTCACGCAATAGACACGGTATTTATTTCAAAATATTTAAATGTGAGGTTGTGTTGTTTTGAGTGTTGATGATTTTAACCACAATTTTGGAACTGGTTTGACTTGGGACCCGGATTTTGCTGTTAAATAAATCAGCTATACACGATTGTTACCACTTTACACATTCACTCCAAACCATAGACTGTATTTATAAATAAAATAACCCACGAGCCGTCGGATTATGCAAGATTATGTGATATAAGTATCAAACTTTAGTTATAAGAGTACCACTCCAGTCAGTCAAGGTTTGCACTAAAATGGCTGCTCCGGTTTCCTCGTCCACTACAACAAGGTACAATAGGCTCTAACAGAAATGAACCATGAACTATTTCTGAATGTCTAACTTCCTTTAAAACCTTTGTGGGTCCCAGGTCACCGGTTAAGAATCCTGATGGAGAACAATGTTGTTGATGTTCGTAGATTATGATATTGATGTAATATTGCGAGCAGGCGGGTCATCTGCTCTCAGCCAGCAACATCCATCTCCTCAAAAAGCTCTACGAGTGTGTGAAAACTTGTAATGTTTTAAATATGTAAGTTTTTGTTTTTACAGTGTAGAAAACGCTATACCAAAATGACATTATAGCCTACAAAATGAATGTACAGTAACATGATTCTAGTTTAAAGTGCTGTGTTATCAGATGTCTCTATTTCAAATATATTGTAAAATAAAATAAAAAATTAAGATCAATATTTTGGCTTTTCTATATGTTTTCCTTAACCTAAAGTATTTTAAAGAAGACCTTTTTGTGCTTGTTAAAATCACAATATTCACCTGGCAGGCCTAAGTGAACTGTGAGGGTCTGTTAGGAACGTCTGGTGGATCCTTCTGTCAGGGAAATCTCTGGTAAGACTCTCTCTTCTCTCACGCGCCCTCTGTCTTCTCACAGAAGTAGTGGAGGGTGTTCCAACTAAAGTTTAGTGTTTAAGTTTCCCCTCTTTGTTTTTTTTGTTGTTAATATTTATGAGCGAGGCAGCCCTCTTCAAACAAGACAACTCACCACAACGTCAAGTAGATCAGCTCTGAACCTCCCCGGGCGAAGGGGCCCTCCCCCGGGCGAAGGGGCCCTCCCCCGGGCGAAGGGGCCCTGCCCGGGTGACCAGCCGCTGGATCACGGTCGCAGAAAAAGAACCGGACAAAAAGCTTAGTTTGTGGAGCCAAAGTTGTGTGATTTCTAATGGTAAAAACTTACAAAGATATAAAATCAACAGAGAAGTTTCTTGAATCTTGTTTATTGAATCATTTGTGCACAATCGTCAAAGAGTTGTTGTCTCATCGTGTCGTCCTCAGCTGACGAGTGAACACACACACAGTGGATTTATACCATCAAAACAATCAGACCAGTTTAGTCTAGTCAGAGTGGAGACTGTGAGACGCACAACACACACACAACATCACAACAGATGGTATTATGAAGGTCAGGTCACAGAGATCTAGAACAAAACAAAGATTTTAGGGTAAAAAAGCCATGACACCTATTTGATATTTTGTCCCAAATTCTTAAAGATTTAAGTAGCTCCAATAGTTTCTCTGTGGAGTGAAGTCTGCAGCTGTCCAACCATCAAACCCTCAGGTCAGTGTGGTGCACGATGCTTTTAGCACAAACATTAACTTTGCTAAACTGGAAACAAAAAAAACACCTCCATCTCATTTGATCTTAATGAAAGACGTCATGAAACATCTACAGTTACAAAAAATAAAGTACTAACTCAAGGGAAATTTGAAAATATTTTAAATGTGTAAAGAGCTGAACAGATATTATTGGACAAATCCTCTTGTTGTTGTCTTGTTTTTATTTCATTTTATTTTTTATAACCTGTGCTATATTTTATAATCTATATCTATGCTTGATTTGTGTAAAAAGGCAGTAAAGAGAGTGTGAAATATGAGAGCGTGATCCTGGCTGATAGTGAGTTTCCTTCACTCTGATAAAATGGGCCTTTGTGGTTCAATGCTCGGAACATCAGCTCTGAGCTGCACACGCTTCAAAACATGTCAGATCTCAAACTGATCTCAACTGTGGACCATGTGCTCTAAAATGTTAAATGGCCCCTGTTTTCATATTTATGACCAACTGAAGAAGACGACATCACCGCTGCACATAATGCTCCTCATGAACGAGCGGACTAACCTTAACCCTAACGAGCAGACTTCAGAGCACACGGAGCACACGGCCCTCGTGCTACAGTCACACCACAAAAATATTATATTGTTAAACCATTGGCCAATGGGCCGGATTTGGCCCGCGGGCCGCCTATTGATGACCCCTGTCATATCAGCTCTGTCTGAATAGACACAGGCCAACTGTGTTAGCAAACCTACAGTCCTATTGTACAGTACAGGAGTACTCTGACTCCTGTGATAGTCCTGGACTGGGCCTGGACTGGGCCTGGACTGGGCCTGGTCTGGTCCTGGTCTGGGCCTGGACTGGGCCTGGACTGGGCCTGGACTGGGCCTGGACTGGGCCTGGACTGGGCTTGGACTGGGCCTGGACTGGGCCTGGACTGGGCCTGGACTGGGCCTGGACTGGTCCTGGTCTGGTCCTGGTCTGGTCCTGGTCTGGTCCTGGTCTGGGCCTGGTCTGGTCTTGGTCTGGTCCTGGTCTAGTCCTGGTCTGGTCCTGGTCTAGTCCTGGTCTTGTCCTGGTCTAGTCCTGGTGTAGTCCTGGTCTGGTCCTGGTCTAGTCCTGGTCTAGTCCTGGTCTGGTCCTGGTCTGGTCCTGGTCTGGTCCTGGTCTAGTCCTGGTCTGGTCCTGGTCTGGTCCTGGTCGGGTCCTGGTCTAGTCCTGGTCTGGTCCTGGTCTGGTCTGGTCCTGGTCTGGTCCTGGTCTAGTCCTGGTCTGGTCCTGGTCTGGTCCTGGTCTGGTCCTGGTCTGGTCCTGGTCTGGTCCTGCTCTGGTTATTTTATGATTTGTTATAATGTTGTTCTTTTCTCAAACTGAAAACTCTCTGTTCCACTTTGTAATGTCATTATGTGGTAAAACAGGAAGTGCTCCACTGTGTTTTTAAACTCTAAAATGCTCACTAAAATGCATACTCTTTGAAGTACTCTTTGAAGTACTCTTTGAAGTACTCTTTGAAGTACTCTTTGAAGTACTCTTTGAAGTACCTGGCCACAAACGTGTACTCCTCAGTGTAGCTGCCATCTTGCTGAAATGGGACAGGCCGACACCACGGACCGCACTTCCTCCGCTGTCTGTGCGTGTTATATTTAATTATTTATTATTCAATAAAAGAAGAGTCAAGGTTATTTCTGTTTTGATTGAATGAAGTAAGGAATTAATGTTTCCCTTTGAATATCAATAGGCAAACATAAGGTTCAAGGTGAATTTTTCCCAATTGTAGCCACTTCATAACTTTAACAAAACAAACCTTGTTAAAACGTAATAACAGAGACAAAGGAAACAATATAATTTTTACATTCATAGTCTATAAACCAGAAAACACTGATTAGTTATAATCAGTGGGATATTGCAGTTTAACGATTCTGTATTTGGGCCAGGTTTAATTTGCTCTGTGGCTAAACCACTTTAATACCAGTAGAGGGCGCTGTTTACCTTCTAGGCCATGTGCCAGTTCATATAATATTATTATTATTATTAATCATCAAACACACTGTACAGATCTTTATTCAGATTAAACAGTTTCATGTCGCACTGTTGTACATGACGTAAACCAGTACGAACATTTAGACCTGTATTGCACAGTGGACTCCATTTTCTTCTCTTTTTTGCGTAGTCGCGGTGCATGATGGGATATAGCAGTGCGTGAAGTCGAAACGCGGGAAACACAGGAAACACAGGGCACATCACGTAACTGCCCTTCGACGCACACTGTGAACGGTGCATCTAAGGGCATTTTGGCAAAGAAACACGGCCCACACACCTTCAGCTGATTCATTTGGATCATTTCAGACCTGGATTTTCTAGTCGACTGAACTAAAGGTAAAAGGAACTGTTAACTTGAGAAGTACCACTTGATGACATCACAAGGTGGAACAGAGCATTTTGAGCTTTGGAGATGTCGACAGTCTAATAAAGTGTTAATCAAATATCTGTGATTGAAAAAAAAAAAAACAACACAACTCCAGGTCTGTTTTTGATCAGGAAACAACATCCTAACACGACTTACAGCTCACATGAATCCATTTTGTGTAATATAGGACCTTTAATCAACAAATGGTCCAAACGCAGAGACCGTGGGGGACATCTGGACACAGACACACTGGACATCGCTCCTCACTGGTTTAGTTTAGTCACAGTTTTAAAAAGTGAACATTCAAGCACATATTTGAATTATAAAACACATCAGATTATGGCGATGTTATTTAAGTTTTACCAAGAAAAGCCACAAACGATGAACAGATAAGAATGTGTTTAAAACAGGAAACTCTGAAAGACACGTCTCAGTCCTGGTTTAGACCTGGTTTAGTCCTGGTTTAGACCTGGTTCAGTCCTGGTTCGGTCCTGGTTCAGTCCTGGTTCAGTCCTGGTTCAGTCCTGGTTCAGTCCTGGTTCAGTCCTGGTTATGGCTCTGGGAGCACTGGTCTTGCTCTGGTTCGTCTACACTTTGGGTAAGTGAGACTTGTTTGTCTTTAATTGATTTATTTTATAAAATATAAAAAAGTCATGAACAGAGTCATAAAGTGAAACAAACGAGATATGAATGAAACATACAAAACATGAAACTTAATATAAAACAGGGGTCCCCAACCTTTTTTGCACGACGGACCGGAATAATGTAGTTTGTATCTTCACAGACCGTCTACATGTGGCAGATAAATATGGAAAAAATAAGTTGTGCATAAAAAATACAACTGACCGCTGCATCAGTGTGAGCTCTGTGCTTGTTTCTTCTTTCCTTCTTGTTCACGTTTGTTTCTTTCATAAAACTCTAAATCTTATCTTTTAATCCAGGTGCTTATTCTCCATGTGCCAAAGCAGTTTTAAAGGTTTCATTGCCTCGTTCACTTTTCCTCCTCATGTTCCACAGAGCGGACTCTGTGTGAGACTCACCTGTGGAGACAAACACATATTTAAGTAGGACTCCAGGTGTTGTCTGTTAAATTTATCTTTCTTTTTCTTGGAGGTCGTAGTCTCCTCTTCTGGCTCTTTGTCCTTTTCTCCTTTGTTAAAAAGCTCCACATAGACTTTTGTGTTTGTCTCATTTTCACTCTCTTGTGGCTCTACTTTTGTGCGTCGTGTCTGATGTGTTACACCTGATACTTCATCACGGAGACAAGAGCAGATCCAGCAAAGATATAATAAACCTGCCTCCATAAATGAACTCCTTTCACTGCTTTGTTCCATATTCTTGGTTCTGAATCTGTTTGAACACTTGTGTTCCTTTTAGGCTGTAGTAACTTGTTCTTATATCAAAGAGTCTTTGAATGTTACAGGTGATACATGGCACTTTGCTTTATACATGACTTTAGGAAACTTAAATCAACAATATCATGACCTTAGTGTAACTTTGACAAATACTGGGTTAGACGAGTCTCTATAAAGAGTGTGATGTTTTCATGTGATACTTTTACTTGAGTATTTCTTTGCTCTGGTCTCTGTACTTTTACTTAAGTAACTAGATGGAGTACTTGTTCCACCTCTGTTTATTTGTCAAAGTGTCTTTTGGCTCCACACTGGAGCTACGTCAGTCTGAGGGGAACTGGCTCGTGTGTGTCTGAAACTCTGTCTCAGCACTTGTCAAAATAAATGTACATTTATTGAATAAAAAGTGTTTCTAAACTCAAACACAGATCAGACGGGGCCATAGTGAGCTTCATGTTTCCATCACACTCATGAAACCAGCCTGTGGCTTTAATGAGCCCAACAGCCGCCATTTTGTGTGAAGCTCTGTGTCATGTGACCAACAGCCGCCATTTTGTGTGAAGCTCTGTGTCATGTGATCAACAGCCGCCATTTTGTGTGAAGCTCTGTGTCATGTGACCAACAGCCGCCATTTTGTGTGAAGCTCTGTGTCATGTGATCAACAGCCGCCATTTTGTGTGAAGCTCTGTGTCATGTGACCAACAGCCGCCATTTTGTGTGAAGCTCTGTGTCATGTGATCAACAGCCGCCATTTTGTGACATGACTTTTGTGTGTGCAGGGCTCCTGGCAGAAGACAACAGCTCAGGTAAAGACACACACACACACCAGGATAACCACTCTGCCACAGTAACACAGGGAGAACATGCACACTCCACTCAGATCAGGAGTCTAACCCACAACCTCCTGGTGAGAGGGAGGACACAGGATAACCACTCTGCCACAGTGTCTGTGTAATCCCTCAGTCGTCCAGGTGGGATCCAGGGGAAAAGAAAAAATCAACTCTGTCACTGGACAAAAGTTTTGGCTCCAAGACACTTCTTCAGGTGTGGTCAGATTGTTTCTTCAGGTGTGGTCAGATTGTTTCTTCAGGTGTGGTCAGATTGTTTCTTCAGGTGTGGTCAGATTGTTTCTTCAGTTGTGGTCAGATTGTTTCTTCAGGTGTGGTCAGATTGTTTCTTCAGTTGTGGTCAGATTGTGTCTTCAGGTTTGGTCAGATTGTTTCTTCAGGTGTGGTCAGATTGTTTCTTCAGTTGTGGTCAGATTGTTTCTTCAGGCGTGGTCAGATTGTGTCTTCAGTTGTGGTCAGATTGTTTCTTCAGGTGTGGTCAGATTGTTTCTTCAGTTGTGGTCAGATTGTTTCTTCAGGTGTGGTCAGATTGTTTCTTCAGGTGTGGTCAGATTGTTTCTTCAGTTGTGGTCAGATTGTTTCTTCAGGTGTGGTCAGATTGTTTCTTCAGTTGTGGTCAGATTGTTTCTTCAGTTGTGGTCAGATTGTGTCTTCAGGTTTGGTCAGATTGTTTCTTCAGGTGTGGTCAGATTGTTTCTTCAGTTGTGGTCAGATTGTTTCTTCAGGCGTGGTCAGATTGTGTCTTCAGTTGTGGTCAGATTGTTTCTTCAGGTGTGGTCAGATTGTTTCTTCAGGTGTGGTCAGATTGTTTCTTCAGTTGAGGTCAGATTGTTTCTTCAGGTGTGGTCAGATTGTGTCTTCAGTTGTGGTCAGATTGTTTCTTCAGGTGTGGTCAGATTGTTTCTTCAGTTGTGGTCAGATTGTTTCTTCAGTTGTGGTCAGATTCTTTCTTCAGGTGTGGTCAGATTGTTTCTTCAGTTGTGGTCAGATTGTTTCTACAGGTGTGGTCATATTTTTTCTTCAGTTGTGGTCAGATTGTTTCTTCAGGTGTGGTCAGATTGTTTCTTCAGGTGTGGTCAGATTGTTTCTTAAGTAAAGGTCAGATTGTTTCTTCAGTTGTGGTCAGATTGTTTCTTCAGGTGTGGTCAGATTGTTTCTTAAGTAAAGGTCAGATTGTTTCTTCAGTTGTGGTCATATTTTTTCTTCAGTTGTGGTCAGATTGTTTCTTCAGTTGGGGTCAGATTGTTTCTTCAGTTGTGGTCAGATTGTTTCTTCAGGTGTGGTCATATTTTTTCTTCAGTTGTGGTCAGATTGTTTCTTCAGTTGGGGTCAGATTGTTTCTTCAGTTGTGGTCAGATTGTTTCTTCAGGTGTGGTCATATTTTTTCTTCAGTTGTGGTCAGATTGTTTCTTCAGGTGTGGTCAGATTGTTTCTTCAGGTGTGGTCAGATTGTTTCTTAAGTAAAGGTCAGATTGTTTCTTCAGTTGTGGTCAGATTGTTTCTTCAGGTGTGGTCAGATTGTTTCTTAAGTAAAGGTCAGATTGTTTCTTCAGGTGTGGTCATATTTTTTCTTCAGTTGTGGTCAGATTGTTTCTTCAGTTGGGGTCAGATTGTTTCTTCAGGTGTGGTCAGATTGTTTCTTTAGGTGTGGTCAGATTGTTTCTTCAGGTGTGGTCAGATTGTTTCTTCAGTTGTGGTCAGATTGTTTCTTCAGGTGTGGTCAGATTGTTTCTTCAGTTGTGGTCAGATTGTTTCTTCAGGTGTGGTCAGATTGTGTCTTCAGTTGTGGTCAGATTGTTTCTTCAGTTGTGGTCAGATTGTTTCTTCAGGTGTGGTCAGATTGTTTCTTCAGTTGTGGTCAGATTGTTTCTTCAGGTTTGATCAGATTGTTTCTTCAGTTGTGGTCAGATTGTGTCTTCAGGTGTGGTCAGATTGTTTCTTCAGGTGTGGTCAGATTGTTTCTTAAGTAAAGGTCAGATTGTTTCTTCAGTTGTGGTCAGATTGTTTCTTCAGGTGTGGTCAGATTGTTTCTTTAGGTGTGGTCAGATTGTTTCTTTAGGTGTGGTCAGATTGTTTTTTTAGGTGTGGTCAGATTGTTTCTTCAGTTGTGGTCAGATTGTTTCTTCAGGTGTGGTCAGATTGTTTCTTCAGTTGTGGTCAGTTGCTTGTGGACACTGCCTTATATGTGTCTGGAGGGAGGAGCTAACTACTGTTTTGGTGTAGTTAGCTCCTCCCCCAGAGCTGTCCAAAGTATTTTCCATGATGAGACAAAAAGAATATGTATTAATGAGTCGAGGGTCAAACCTGATGACAGTTTGTACTATAGACTGTATATATAAATGGAAACAGCTAACATGCTAGCCGCCGCGTTCATAACAGGAAGTGATCATGGGCGCACTGCTGCCACTCTACATGATCCTGGGGTTTTTATTTCACTATTGTGTCTGTAAATCTAAATATGAACATTAATAACAGACAAATCAGGTCCTTCTGTAACAACCGGTTTGATTGAAAATGTTGTTAAGCGCCTGCTCCCTGCTACTCAGTGCTGAGGCCGAGAAGGAGCGTTACCTTCAACAGCCTCGCTCTGGATTGGCTCTGTGGTTGCTATGATGCTCAAGGTCAGAATTTCAAATGTGGAACTCTGCTCCAAATTGGCCCCTACAACTGCTCGAGCCTCGATGAGCTTCATTTGACTGGAGCTATCGATGGTTCATGAACAAGTGTCTTTTTACGGTCGGAACCGGCTCTGATTTTGTAAAAGAACTAAATCTTTTTATTTCTAATTTGTAAGCATTTTTTTACTGAGGCTGAACTGACACAAGAAGCAGAACAGAAGCAGAGCGACACGAGTGAGAGACTGATTTGGCATCATAATAACAGCAACGGACTTTTTATTATTATTAATATTGTAGTGAAATGTTTTATTTAGATTATATTTCAAAAGTGTAAAATAAACTCTCTCCCACTCTCAGTTTGAACCATTTTAAACACATCTGAGCCTTTGGTCTCTTTTCTCTGTGATTAGTTTGTAGATAAAGTGACTTTTCACTTTGACTGTCATATAAATAAATAGTAGAAGAGCCAGTATTTTGAACGGCTCTTTGAAGTGAACAGATCTAAAAGATTCGGATCCCATAAAAGAGCCGAAAGTTCCATCACTGACTGGAGCCAAACGATGTGGGTGACGTCACAGTCACTTAGTCTGTTTCTTTATACAGTCTCTGGTTTCTCTGCAAACAAATATATGATTACATTTAAAAATGAGGAAATAGACAGGACTGGCCTCTTTCCATCTCCTGACAGTCTTTTCACTGCAAAACTGAATCAAAACAGATTATTATTAAAATCTCAGAGCCCCCTTGGGCCTAATTAGAGCTCATGGAGGGCCAAGTTTGGCTCGTGGGCCCCACTTTTCCACCTCTGCTCTAAAACTTTTGTCCAATCGACAGAAGTGAAAATTTATTTTACCCTGCCCCAGTAACAAAACGAAGAAATACTCAGGTAAAGGGGCGGGGCCTCACTGCTCAGGTAAAGGGGCGGGGCCTCACTGCTCAGGTGAAGGGGCGGGACTCACTCTGTCTGTTGTCTGTTCAGATCTCAGGCTGGTGGGAGGAGCCAGTCGATGTGCTGGGACTGTGGAGGTGAGACACAGAGGAGAGTGGAGACGGATGAGGCCCTATGAACTCTATAGATCCAGTAGACACATTGGATTCTGGCTCCTGGAGCACACAGCTGCTGTGTGCAGAGACCTGGACTGTGGCTCTGCTGTTTATGGAGAAAGGAGAGATGGTTTTCCACAGAGTCCAGTGTGGTGGGTCTCATCTGACTGTGTGAAGAAGAATAAGTCTGCAGTGAGAGAATGTGTCGATGGTTCATCCTCTTCCTCTTCCTCTCCCTCTTCCTCTTCCTGGGGTCTGGAGGTGAATTGTTCAGGTAAAAATCTGATCTCACATTTTTATGTTCCTCAGATGTTTTTTTTCTCGTCTTATTCTTATTTATTTCTTTGTAAAGGGACAGCACATATTAATGAACATTTAAAAATGTAAATATGTAAAGATTAAAGCCAAAGTGGAACATTTCCATCTTCAGTCCCTCGACAGGTTGATGTAAAATAGTCGACAAGAAAAGAACAGCAACAATCACACAAAAGCAAATGCAACACACAACACACACTATACACACAACACACACACTATACACACAACACACACACTATACACACAACACACTATACACACAACACACTATACACACAACACACACACTATACACACAACACACACACTATACACACAACACACTCTTATACACACAACACACTATACACACAACACACTATACACACAACACACACACTATACACACAACACACTATACACACAACACACACACTATACACACAACACACACACTATACACACAACACACACTTATTTATTTATTTTATTTATTTCATTTATTTTATTTATTTATTTATAGCGGACAATGCATGTTGCCAGAATTAGCCAAAAGGCTAGTTTTCATCTGTTGTCCGTCGCCATGATGTACAGACGGCTCCTTATAAAAACATGGTTAAAAAGTAGAAAAGCATTAAGTCTGAAGAAGTGAATCATAGCGAAGAAAAATAATTAAAACACACAGGTTATTAAGAACAGCACGCAATTAATAACAGTAAAAGATTATGTTAAAAAAGCACAAGAAAATAAACAAAGGGCCAATAAAAAGATTTGTTGAAGCAGAATTACAGAGACGCACATGCAAAGGACAAACACTAGATGGCAGCAGCAGGAGTTTGGTGTTGGGTCTGATTTGTTCACGTTTACATTGAGACTTAAAGGAGCTGTGTGTGGAGCTCTCCCTGATAGTTGTACAGATGCTGTTCCACCTTTAGAAGCTCTGACACAACAGACTGAGTGTCTTTCTGAATGTGATCAGTCTCCTCTTCAGGCTCCTCTGGTTTGATCTTAGTCTCACAAAGTCATTGAGCTGCGGAGGGCGAGTCCATGTAAGATTTTATAAACAAAGCATGAATCTTTGAATCTAATCAGATTCTCCCAACTTAAAATATTATATTTAGATAAGATGCTGCAGTGATGGATGTGGCGTGTTTTTTTGTCTAGAGCTTTGTGTGTCTGTTTCTACAGTGATTGTAGTGTCTGAGTGTGGTGTGGTTTTTGTGTGTCTGTTTCTACAGTGATTGTAGTTTTTGTCTGAGTGTGGTGTGGTTTTTGTGTGTCTGTTTCTACAGTGATTGTAGTGTCTGAGTGTGGTGTGGTTTTTGTGTGTCTGTTTCTACAGTGATTGTAGTTTTTGTCTGAGTGTGGTGTGGTTTTTGTGTGTCTGTTTCTACAGTGATTGTAGTTTTTGTCTGAGTGTGGTTGTCCTGGGACAAGCTCGTCAGGCTTAATTCGGGTGTGAGAGAATCATGGAGTGCATGTAAATATTGGCTGCTCGGGTGGACATAGAATTTCGGATGAATCTGAAATGTGATAAATTGAATTTGACCCTTTTGATGGTTACTACACTATACACACAATACACACAATACACACAATACACACACACACACACACGATACACACAACACACAGTATGCACAGCACACACTACACACAATACACACAACACACACACACACAATACACACAACACACACTATTCACACAACGCACAATATACACAACACACAATACACACAACACACTCACTATACACACAACACACACACTACGCACAACACACACAACACACTCACTATACACACACAACACACATACACAATACACACAACACTACACACTCACTATACACACAATACATTCACTATGCACACAAAACACACACTACACACACACACACACACACTAAAACACACAACAAACACACTATACACACACAACACATGTGTGTCTCCAATTGGCTCAGAGCACACACACACAAACACACAGATGCACACAAACACACAAAAACTAAACCAGAACGAAACCAGGTCTAAAAAAAGGACTAAACCAGGACTAAAGACGAGGACATCTATCATATGTGTCTTTCATGAACGCTGAATCTGTCCTATTGGCTCAGAGTGGTGATGTCACAGCCCTGTGTGTGTCCTATTGGCTCAGAGCGGTGATGTCACACATGTGTGTGTCCTATTGGCTCAGAGCAGTGATGTCACAGCCCTGTGTGTGTCCTATTGGCTCAGAGCGGTGATGTCACAGCCCTGTGTGTGTCCTATTGGCTCAGAGTGATGATGTCACACATGTGTGTCCACAGACTCGGTGCGTCTGGTCTCGGGGCCCAGTCTGTGCTCAGGATCAGTGCAGATCTGGGACCAGTCCTGGACCTGGGTCTGTGAAGGGGCCTTGGACCAGCAGGGGGCAGAGGTGCTGTGCAGGGAGCTGGGCTGTGGGGCTCCTTCTCTCCTCCAGGGGGCGCTCTCTCCTCTGAAGCAGACGTTCCACTGTGAGGGCCATGAGTCTGCTCTGATGGACTGTCCCCGCTCCGGCTCAGAGACCTGCTCCTCTGGAGCCGCTGTCAACCTCACCTGCTCAGGTAAAGGGGCGGGGCCTCACTGCTCAGGTAAAGGGGCGGGGCTTCACTGTTCAGGTAAAGGGGCGGGGCTTCACTCTGTCTCTTGTCTGTTCAGAGCCGCTCAGGCTGGTGGGAGGGGCCAGTCGCTGTGCTGGGACTGTGGAGATGAAACACAGAGGAGAGTGGAGATGGATGGTGCACTATGGACTCCCTGGACTCTGGTTCCTGGGGGACATATCTGCTGTGTGCAGAGACCTGGACTGTGGCTCTGCTGTTTATGGAGAAGACAGATATAATATTCCAAAAGGTCCAGGGTGGAGAGTCTCACCTGTCTGTGTGAAGAAGGATAAGTCTGCAGTGAGAGAATGTGTCGATGCTTCATCCTCTCCCTCTTCCTTTTCCTTGGGTCTGGAGGTGAATTGTTCAGGTAAAGTCTGATCTCACATTTTTATGTTCCTCAGATGTTTTTTTCTCGTCTTATTCTTATTTATTTCTTTGTAAAGGGACAGCACATATTAATGAACATTTAAAAATGTAAATATGTAAAGATTAAAGCCAAAGTGGAACATTTCCATCTTCAGTCCCTCGACAGGTTGATGTAAAATAGTCGACAAGAAAAGAACAGCAACAATCACACAAAAGCAAATGCAACACACAACACACACACTATACACACAACACACTCTTATACACACAACACACACAACACACACACTATACACACAACACACACACTATACACACAACACACTATACACACAACACACTCATTGTACACACAACACACACACTATACACACAACACACTCACTATACACACACCACACACACTATACACACAACACACACACTATACACACAACACACACACTATACACACAACACACTATACACACAACACACACACTATACACACAACACACACACTATACACACAACACACTATACACACAACACACTCACTATACACACAACACACACACTATACACACAACACACTCACTATACACACACACACCCCATACACACTATACACACAACACACACACTATACACACAACACACACACTATACACACAACACACTCACTATACACACACCACACACACTATACACACAACACACACTCACTATACACACAACACACACAACACACTCATTATTCACACAACACACACACACTACATGCACAACACACACACTATACACACAACACACACTCACTATACACACAACACACACAACACACTCATTATTCACACAACACACACACACTACATGCACAACACACACTATACACACAACACACACACTATACACACAACACATGTGTGTCTCCAATTGGCTCAGAGCACACACAAACACACAACACTCAGACGCACACAAACACACAAAAACTAAACCAGAACGAAACCAGGACTAAAGAGGACGACATCTCTCAGATGTGTCTTTCATGAATGTTGAATGTGTCCTATTGGCTCAGATCGGTGATGTCACACATGTGTGTGTCCTATTGGCTCAGAGCGGTGATGTCACACATGTGTGTGTCCTATTGGCTCAGAGCGGTGATGTCACAGCCCTGTGTGCGTCCTATTGGCTCAGAGCGGTGATGTCACAGCCCTGTGTGTGTCCTATTGGCTCAGATCGGTGATGTCACACATGTGTGTGTCCTATTGGCTCAGAGCGGTGATGTCACAGCCCTGTGTGTGTCCTATTGGCTCAGAGCAGTGATGTCACAGCCCTGTGTGTGTTCTATTGGCTCAGAGTGATGATGTCACACATGTGTGTGTCCTATTGGCTCAGAGCGGTGATGTCACACATGTGTGTCCACAGACTCGGTGCGTCTGGTCTCGGGGCCCAGTCTGTGCTCAGGATCAGTGCAGATCTGGGACCAGTCCTGGACCTGGGTCTGTGAAGGGGCCTTGGACCAGCAGGGGGCAGAGGTGCTGTGCAGGGAGCTGGGCTGTGGGGCTCCTTCTCTCCTCCAGGGGGCGCTCTCTCCTCTGAAGCAGACGTTCCACTGTGAGGGCCATGAGTCTGCTCTGATGGACTGTCCCCGCTCCGGCTCAGAGACCTGCTCCTCTGGAGCCGCTGTCAACCTCACCTGCTCAGGTAAAGGGGCGGGGCCTCACTGCACAGGTAAAGGGGTGGGGCCTCACTGCTTAGGTAAAGGGGTGGGGCCTCACTGCTCAGGTAAAGGGGCGGGGCCTCACTGCTCAAGTAAAGGGGCGGGGCTTCGCTGCACAGGTAACGGGGCGGGGCTCACTCTGTCTCTTGTCTGTTCAGAGCCGCTCAGGCTGGTGGGAGGAGCCAGTCGCTGTGCTGGGACTGTGGAGCTGAGACACAGAGGAGAGTGGAGACGGGTGGAGCCCCATGAATTCTCTGGACCCTGGTTCCTGGACCACACAGCTGCTGTGTGCAGAGACCTGGACTGTGGCTCTGCTGTTTATGGAGAAAAGAGAGATGATTTTCCAAAAGGTCCAGTTTGGAGTGTCTCGCCTGACTGTGTGAAGAGGTTTGCAGTGAGAGAATGTGTCTATGATTCATCCTCCTCTTCCTCAGGTGTGGAGGTGGTTTGTTCAGGTAAAAGATGTTTTTCTTTTTTTGTCAGGCGTAAAATCTGTATCACACACACTCCTCTGTATCACACACACTTCTCTGTATCACACACACTCCTCTCAGACTGAACTGTCCAATCATCTCTCTCCACAGACTGAACTGTCCAATCATCTCTCTCCACAGACTGAACTGTCCAATCATCTCTCTCCACAGACTGAACTGTCCAATCATCTCTCTCCACAGACTTACTGAATCGTCCGGTCATCTCTCTGTCTGTGTCTGACGGGGTTTCCGAGCCCCGGCCACAGGGGGTCCGGGTGCTGCTGGGGTCAAAGTTCAGTGTCAAATGCTCTGTGGAGCCACAGTACCCGGGAGGCTCCTTCCAGCTCCTCTCTCCCACTGCGCCCCTCGGTCAGAACCACACCCTGCCCGCTGTCAATCACTCCGCACACTTCCTGTTCTCTGACACTGGCCCCGCCCACAAAGGAAACTACACCTGTGTTTACCACCTGCATGTGTTCAACCACAGCTTCTCCTCTCAGAGCCCCAGCCTCCAGCTCTCTCTGGGAGGTACGTCCAGCAACAGCCTCATGTGAGGGTCAGGGGTCACACAGGGTCATGTGAGGGTCACACAGGGTCATGTGAGGGTCACACAGGGTCATGTGAGGGTCACACAGGGTCATGTGAGGGTCAGGGGTCACACAGGGTCATGTGAGGGTCACACAGGGTCATGTGAGGGTCACACAGGGTCATGTGAGGGTCAGGGGTCACAAAGGGTCATGTGAGGGTCACACAGGGTCACGTGAGGGTCACACAGAATCATGCGAGGGTCACACAGGATCATGTGTGGGTCAGGAGTCACACAGGGTCGTGTGAGGGTCACACAGGGTCATGTGAGGGTCAGGAGTCACACAGGGTCGTGTGAGGGTCACACAGGGTCACGTGAGGGTTACACAGAATCATGCGAGGGTCACACAGGATCATGTGTGGGTCAGGAGTCACACAGGGTCGTGTGAGGGTCACACAGGGTCATGTGAGGGTCACACAGGGTGGTCTTGGTCTTGGTCCTGCTCTTGGTCTGGACTGATCTTGGTCTTTTGTGTTGCAGCTCCAGACTCAGACCTGATCATCAGAGTCCTGCTCATTCTACTGTTGAAGCTCCTCTACATTTTTCCAATGTTCTACTACTACTGCAAGGTACTGGACCTTTAGACCTGGTTTAGACCTGGTTTAGACCTGGTTTAGTCCTGGTTTAGACCTGGTTTAGACCTGGTTTAGACCTGGTTTAGACCTGGTTTAGTCCTGTTTAGACCTGGTTTAGTTCTGGTTTAGTCCTGGTTTAGACCTGGTTTAGTCCTGGTTTACGGTCTGTTTTAAGACCTTGGTTTAATTTCTGGTTTAGTCTTTGTTTTGTGACCTGTGGATTTGCTGTTTCCTGTTGTCACAGGTGCGGGCCAGAGGGGGCGCTAGAGAGACGACCTTGTAGGACCTGGACTTAGACCGGTTCAGATCCATGTGAGACCAGGACTTAGACCGGTTCAGATCCAAGCGAGACCAGGACTTAGACCAGTTCAGATGTGAGCTCCTGGATGCTCAGGACATTTGTGTAAATACAGAGTGACTTTAAAGTGTCCGACAGGTTTGGACGATTCTCTCATTTCATCTGGAGGATAAAACATGTTTAAATATAAATTATACTTTTACACAAAACAAGAAGCAGTTTGTCTAGAAAACATGAAAAAAAAATGAAAATGAGAGAAGTAGAGTTTTATTTAGAGAGTCCCACACTGATGACATCACACTGATGGCATCACACTGATGACATCACACTGATGACATCACACTGATGACATCACACTGATGATGTCACACTGAGAATCCTGTGCAAAGGTCTGGCACAATTTACACATGATTTTAACACTTTTCACACAATTCCAAAAAAAAAAAAAAAGGTTTTTAAAATATTTGTATTTGTCAAATATTAATCTCTGTGACATTAGAGGAGTATTGGACCAGTGTACCACATGGTTGCTGGGTAACAGTTATTCTCAAGTGTGATGTCATCATTTACAATTAGGAAATTAAACTTTAAATCTAAAGTCTTAACCTGTCGTAAGCATTTTAATCATGTGACTGCTTCTGTTATGTTTAGTTACACTCTAGGGTTAGTTACACTCTAGGGTTAGTTACACTCTAGGGTTAGTTACACTTTAGGGTTAGTTACACTCTAGGGTTAGTTACACTCAGGGTTACTTACACTCTAGGGTTAGTTACACTCTGTTACTTACACTTTTTATAACCAATCGTTAGTATTTGTACTTTGTCGTGTATAGTGTAGTTTAGCTGATGTTTAATAAACTGTTTTAATTTAGATTTTCAAAATAAATGTAAGAAATTAGCTGTAAAACACACAAATAAATCATTAAAATTTTGCATTTGAACTTCTGTGTGTGTGTCATACTTTGCTTCAGCAGCAGGGGGCATAAATGTATTATAAATGCTAGACAGATTATCGCCATGGGAAGCAGGATAGCATTAGCCAACAGTGTTTCAGTTTAGTCACAAGCTAGCTAGCATTAGCCAACAGTTTTCAGTTAGTCACTCTCATAGGGTGACCAGACATCTCTATTTACCTGGGACAGTCCCAGTTTATGCTCTTTTCACAGTTTTATTATTATCAAACGTTCCAACCCGGCTGTGTCCCCGTTTGTGATTTTGAAAATCTGGTCACTTTACACTCTCATCTTTTTTTGGAAATTAAACTCCTAAACAGGATCATGAACGCAAGGCAAGTTTATTTGTATAGAACAATTCATACACAAAGTAATTCAAAGTATTTTACAGAATAAGGATATTAAAATCACACAAATCAAAACATAAATAATCACAAATAATCATAATAAAATTAACATTAAAACAGAAGAGTGCAGAATAAAATCCTTTCAGTCAGATGCACAGAGCCTGGATTTAAACATTGTCAAAGTAGAGGCCTGTCTCACATCTTCACGAAGACCAGGTTTTAGCTGCATAAAACTTAAACGCTGATTCCCCATGTTTAGTCCTAACTCTGGGCACCAGCAGGAGGCCGGTCCCTGAAGTCCTCAGAGTGTGAGATGGTTCATGGCACTAACATGTTGGAGATGTACTTTGGTGCTGGTCCATGGAGAGATTTATACACAAGCAGAGCTGCTTTAAAGTCTATTCTTTGAGCTACAGGAAGCCAGGTTCTCGTCAGGACCCGAGCTGCAGTGTTCTGGATGTACTGTTCTGTCTTAAGACTTGTTTGGTAAGGCCAGTGAGCAGGTCATTACAGTCGTCTAATCTACTGGACACAAATGCAGGATAAGTCTCTCTAAGTCTGGCTTTGACAGTTTACCTTTGATTTGCAATGATGTTTTTTAGGTGGTAAAAACCTGCAGATGTTACTGATTTGATGTGGCTGTTAAAGTTCAAGTCTGAATCCACTGGTCCATATTCACCTGCTGCAGTGAGACATAGATCTGACTCGTCTGCACAGTTGTGTTGGACACATTATTGTTGTGTATTAACTTTCCTAACAGCAGCATGTAGAGACTGAACAACAGGGGTCCCAGGATTGACCCCTGGGGCACCCCACAGCTCAGGGACATTTTATCTGAGACACATTTTCCAATTTCATCAAAGTACTTCCTCTTTTCTAGATAGGACTTGAACCAGTTTAGTGCAGTACCACAGATGCCCTCCCAGTCCTCTAGTCTCTGTAAGAGAATCCCATGATCCACAGTGTCAAAGGAAACACTGAGACTTTGCATCAGTGTTCAGGCGGATGTCATTTGTCACATTGATAAGAGCAGTCTCAGTCTGTGGTGGGTCTAAAACCTGAAAACTTGTTCATTTGGAGAAAGTTAACACGCAACAACTTTTTCAAGGACTTGGACTAAAAATGGCAGACTTGAGATTGGTCAGTAATTGTTCAATATCGTGGCATCAAGACTGCTCTTCTTTAGGAGAGACTTGATAACCGCAGTTTTCAAAGCTCTTGGGAATGTTCCAGATTGAAGTGACATATTAACTATGCAAGTGAGTGGTTACAGCAAACTGTTGAGCACAGACTTTAGAAATTTTGTGAGTAACACATGGAGGCAGCATGTAGATGAACTCAGACTGGTGACAATTTCTGGGACAGTTTTGTCAGTTACAGGTGCAAAGTGAGTCAGCTCTAAGTGTCTAGGTGGCTGGTTGTTATTTGCGTTGTGGAATTTATGGCATTTTTAATGCCCTGAACCTTGTCATTGAAGAATATTGCAAACTCATTGCACTTAGATGTGGAAATTTGCTCTAACGGCAGTGGAGCTGGAGGGTTTGTTAATCTGTTTACCGTTGCAAACAGGACATGAGAGTTGTTACTACAACTTCCAATAATATCAGAAAAAAAACTTTGCCTTGTTCTACATAAACTGTGGTTGTACATTTGAATCTTTTCTCTGTAAATCTCATAATGAACCTGGAGCTTTAACTTGCTCCATTCCCGCTCGGCCCTCCTCCCTTTTCTGTGCCCTGACCGAGTCATCATTCCTCCATGGAGCTTTCTGCTTATCTTTAATCATTTTAACCTTCATCGGGGCAATGGTGTCCAGAACATTTAAAACACTCGAAGTCACAGAGTTCAACAAATCATCAACATTAGAACATGAGGCATTTTCAAAGTGAATCATTTCCATGAACAGTGCACCTGTTTTACAATTTGTGTCTCCTTTGAACAACTGCAGGAGCAGCCGCTGGTCTGGGAATAACAGACAGGTCAAAGAAGACACAGAAATGTTCAGACAGAGCAACATCCACCACATTGACATTTGAAATATTTACTCCTTTTGTGATGAGCAGGTCCAGAGTGTGTCCTCTGTTGTGGCTCGCTGACATGCTGAGTCAGACCAAAGGTTTCAAGGACAGAACTGAGCTCTTTAGCATTTAACACATTATCCACATGTACATTAAAATCACCTGTAATGACTAAACCATCACAGTCTGTGCACACGACTGAAAGCATCTCAGTCATATACAAACCTCCCCAGCACTGCCTGAGTTTTATTGATGATTTTACTAAGTAGAGTATGGAGGGGGATTGTTTTAGCTCCATTTTGAATGAAACATACTCAAAAGATGAAAACACCCCAAATGACAATCTGTGAGTAACTAAATTATCTCTAAAAAATGCGCACACACCTCCACCCTTTTTGTTTACTCGTGTTTCAGATTCAAATTTGAAGTTGGGTGGAGTTGATTCCACTAGAATTGCATTACCTGTGTTTTTGTCAAGCCATGTTTCCGTTAAAAACAAAGTCAAGACTAAAAGAAGAAATAAAATCATTAATTAAAAAGGACTTGTTACATAAAGATCTGACATTGAGCACAGCAAGTTTCAGATTAGTTTCAGTAGGACTGGATGTTATCGTCTTACAGGGAATGTGAACTAAATGTCTCTGATTGGACAGTCTAACTGTCCTTCTGTTAATCAGTCTACGTGGTGTAACTGTAGATATAGCTCCATCACAGGGCCTCAGCATGATATTATCTTTATCATGGCTGTGTGCCCTGAGACAGCAGAGGCCCCGTGTGTCCTGAGACAGCAGAGGCCCCGTGTGTCCTGAGACAGCAGAGGCCCTGTGTGTCCTCGCTCTTGTTGATAACAGCTCTGGGGGAAGGCAGGGAAGGGCGAGGAGGGGGGAGTTTGGGTGAGGGACCAGGTGAGGGCCGAGGAGGCGGAGCAGGGGGGAGTTTGGGTGAGGGACCAGGTGAGGGCCGAGGAGGCAGAGCAGGGGGGAGTTTGGGTGAGGGACCAGGTGAGGGCCGAGGAGGCAGAGCAGGGGGGAGTTTGGGTGAAAGACGATGGGGGATAGTAGCAAAGGGGACCCAGGGCTGGTCTGTGGGCAGGGGAGGTGATGTGGGTGCTGCTGCGACTGAAACCTCTGCTGGGGCTGTCACAGACAGGTTCAAGGCCTGTGATGTGGGCCCTGAGGGAAGTGACGCTGGAGATGCATCCTTCACTTTTGAAGGTGGTGGTGATGCTGATTTGTTCTCTTGGGGAGGTGGTGGTGCTGCTGAATCTCTAGCAGGAGAGACCTCGGGAAAAGAAGGCGCCTGATTTGTCTGTTATTAATGTTCATATCTTGATTTACAGACACAATGGGGAAATAATAAATAAATAATACTAGGATAATGTAGAGCAGGTTAATACAAACATGTAAGACCAAAGTAACGAGTCTGACAGCAGCAGTTACAGAGAGGACACAGTTTTTACACAGAAAGTGAATTGAAGTCGATGGAGCTGGAAGCGCCCATGATCACTTCCTCTTGGAATGTGGCAGCTAGCAGGTTAGCTATTTCCATTTACATATACAGTCTAAGCTAGCAGGTTAGCTCTGTCCATTTACATATACAGTCTATTGTAGCAGCTGCTGTGGAATTTCTACAAGCAAAAGAACGAATGAATAAAATCAACTGAAGTCGTCTTGAATCAAAGAGTCTGATTTATTAAAGCCAAAGAGCCACCTGTCTGTGAGCTGTGTCAGTGTCAGGACATACAGCATATTTATACCACACAGATCACATTAACAACAAAACCAATTTAGAGCCGATAAAGGAGCAACAAGGTCTAAACACTTCTCGGGACATAGATGAACACACAGTACTGGATCAGAGGTCAAATGGATAAAATATAATTGAACTAAGAGTTAAGAAACTGGGACAAAGAGGTCTGCAAACCAGTAGGCAAGGCAAGTTTATTTGTATAGCCCAGTTCATACTCAAAGTAATTCAAAGTATTTTACAAAGTAAGAATGACATTAAAATCACAAAACAACACATCAAAACATAATCAAAAATAAATCTAACATTAAAAGATAAGAGGGAAAATAAAACCAGTCGCATTCACAGATAAACAGAACCTGAGCCTGGATTTAAACATTGTCAAAGTCGAGGCCTGTCTCACATCTTCAGGAAGAATGTTCCAGGTTTTAACTGCACAAAACTCCAACACTGATTCAACAGGTTTAGTCCTGGTTTAGTTATGACTCTTGGACCAGCAGGAGGCCAGGACTAAACTGAGACTGTTGTTTTTGTTGTCTCAGGGAGCTGATTGGACGAGAATGGAGAATGACTGTTGCCTTATTACATCTGTAAGACTCTGATTTACTCTGCTCTTTCAGTCTTTAAGTAAAACATCAAAAACCAAGTTGTTTCCCACTCAATAAAATGTTGACTCACTTAAGGAAACACTTTGGATGTAAGGACTTTTCTGTGTGTGCCATTGGTAAATAACCATTAATTTGCCCCATTGTCACATACATCCTATAATCAATGATTCAGAGGGGTATACACACTATAAAAGACCTATTTATACTTTTCACACATTTCAACAAGAGCAGAGTTCATATAAATTTGGATGTTCAAGGATTTTTTTTTTCTTTCAAATATTAGGTTAGAAGTTTTTAAAGAGGCCATTGTCTTACTTTCCAAATCAGCCTCCTGACTCTGCATCAGATACACTATTTCTGTCTGATTTTTATTTTTATTTTTTTAAAGCTTTGATTATTCATAATATTGTGTGAGCTATGGACTGTACCACCACACTACATCTCTTACAAGATGTGTGTCTGAAGGACTTGGGCATAACCATTACGGATATTTACTGGACAAAAGTTCAAGAGAATGAGCACTGCTCCTCTGTATTTGACTCAATCTTCTTCAGTTTAAAGTGTTGTATAAGAAGGGGCCCCAGAGGGTGTGTTACATTTACAGGGGAGTCACACTCCTCAGCCTTTTTGATAAGGTCAGTTCCAGGGACTGGAGAGGAGAATCCGACCGATAGTCAAACCTCAGATCCAGGAGGAGCAGTGTGGTTTTCGTCCCAGTCGTGGTACACTGGACCATACTCTCCGTCCTCGAGGGTTCATGGGAGTTTGCCCAACCAGTCCACATGTATTTTGTGGATCTGGAGAAGGCATTCGACCGTGTCCCTCGTGGTGTCCTTTAGGGGGTGCTCTGGGAGTATGGGGTCCGGGGCCCTTTGCTAAGGGCTGTCCGGTCCCTGTATGACCGGAGCAGGAGCTGTGTTCATTGTCGGCAGTAAGTCAGACCTGTTCCCGGTGCATGTTGGACTCAGGGCTGCCCTTTGTCACCGGTTCTGTTCATTATATTTATGGACAGAATTTCTAGGCGCAGCCAGGGGCCGGAGGGGGCCTGGTTCAGGAACCACAGGATTTCATCTCTGCTGTTTGCAGATGATGTTGTCCTGATGCTTCATCGAGCCAGGACCTGCAGCACTGGGGCGGTTTGAAGCCAAGTGTGAAGTGGTTGGGATGAGAATCAGCTCCTCCAAATCCGAGGCCATGGTTCTCGACCGGAAAAAGGTGGTTTGCTCTCTCCGGGTGGGTGGTGAGTCTCTGCCCCAAGTGGAGGATTTCAAGTATCTCGGGGTCTTGTTCACGAGTGAGGAAAGGATGGAGCAGGAGATTGACAGTTGGATCGGTGCAGCGTCTGCAGTGATGTGGTCACTGTATCAGTCTGTTGTGGTAAATCCAGAGCTTTGCCTTTCAACAAAGCTTCCTTCTTTACCGGTCAATCTATGTTTCTGCCCTCACCTATGGTCATGAGCTCTGGGTAATGACCGAAAGGGCAGGATTGCAGATACAAGCAGCCCAAATGGGTTTCCTCCATAGGGTGATTGGGCACACCCTTAGGGATAGGGTGAGGAGCTCAGTTGCACAGGAGGAGCTCGGAGTAGAGACGCTGCTCCTCCACATTGAGGAGCCAGCTGAGGTGACTCAGGCATCTGCTCAGGATGCCTCCTGGACGCCTCCCTAGGGAGGTGTTCGGGGCATGTCCCACCGGGAGGCCCTGGGGAAGACCCAGGACACGCTGGAGGGACTATGTCTCTCAGCTGGAGAAGCTGGAGGATGTGTCTGGGGTGAGGGAAGTCTCGGAGTCCCTACTTAGACTGCTGCCCCTGCGACTCGGCCCCGGATAAGAGGAAGACAATGGATGTACTTTTCAGAGTACTTGTCTTGCAGCATACTTCTGTTTTTACTTGAGTAATATTTTATTGAAGTAACAGTACTCTCAAGTGACAAAAGCTTTACGTCGAGAATATGAACTGATTTGAACATTTGTGTTTCTTGCAGCTTCTTCAAATATGATTTAGTTTATGAATATGAATTTATCCTTAGAAAATACCAAGTTTTGTTCATTATTTTATTTATTTTTTGTTATTCCAATTACATTTATTTTAAATTATAAATCAGATGTAATGTCCATGACAGTTACTCTTTCAGTTAGTCTTGAGTAGTACTTTCCCCAAATACTTTATTTCAGTACAATTTTTGGCTCATCTACCCATCTTTGACAATAGGTAAAATCCTCCAGTTAAGGTAGTCCTGACCAAGCCTCGCTCATGATCTGGAAATGGGTCCTGGGCGCTGTACTGTGGTCACTCACTGGTCCTGACAGGTTACCCAGAGACATTGAGAGATGGGTCAAATGCAGAGACAAATTTGTCCCTCCAGGTATATCCAGGTTAACATGGTTTGAACAAGTACAGAGGAGGAATAGTGAATATGTGGGTAGAGGACCATGGGCTTTGGACAGTTTTTATACATCACAACATTGTGAATTAGGTTTTAAACACATAATGTATTCTTGATTTTTATTTTTGATTCACACCACGCTACGTTTAAGCCACGTCAATTCATCAAGTACAGGTAACATGGACAATCCTACATCAGAAATATAAAAACAAACACACAAAACAGGAAGAAGCAAAGGCGATATTACTACTCTATAGACTTTTCAGTGTTTAAAAAAACAAAACAAAATAAAATGTATGCAGAAGGTTTATGGCAATCACAATAACGTGGCAATTATTGATACTTTGCAGTGACGTCACACTGGGAGTGTTCTTCATGTAGGCCATGTCTATGGCAGAATGTTCAGCAGTTACTATGGTGACATAACGCACACATAAGCTAACATTGCCAAAAAAGTTTTAAGACGGTCTCAAAGCTCAAGAAAAAATACTAAATGAGTTTAAACAACATGAGCCTGTGATCAATAAATGTTTGATTTTTAACAAAAGGTAAGAGTTACTGACTGAAAACTGTTGGCTAATGTTAGCTAGCTTGTGACTGATTTTATGTGAGAGGTAGATCTACTTGTTTAGCAGCACAGAATCAGCTGTTGTAGTTCCATCTAAGTTAATACTTTATGGTTAGATTGTGTTAAAACAAAGATCAGATTAAAGTCTAACTTCAGACAGAGCAGTGCCACAGTTAGCATCACACCTCCAGGGAATGTTGATGACATCAGCTGCAAAGTATCAATGGCACCTTTGAATCAGATCCAGTCACCGTTATCCTATTATGGTGTGTTCCAGGCAACTGGGAACTGGGAGACTTCCCACGTCTGACTTTTCAAAATGCCATGAATTGGTCATTTCCCCCGGGGAGAGATCGAAGACGCCCACTTTAATAATAATAATAATAATAATAATAATAATAATAATAATAATACATTTGATTTGAAAGCACCGTTTGGGACACTCAAGGACACTGTACAAGACAAAGTTAAAAACACATATTTACAGATAAAACAGCGATACAAAACTGGATGAAGGTGAGAGTGACTGATTATGTGGTGTAGGATTGTGTGAACAGGTGGGTTTTGAGTCTGGATTTGAAAAGTGGAAGAGAGTCAATGTTGCGGAGGTCAGGAGGGAGAGAGTTCCAGAGCTGATGAGACGAGCAGAGGGGACAGAGAGCTGGAGAGAGGAAGAGGAGGGAGTGGGAATGGAGATGTGGAGGAGGTCAGAGATGTGAGGTGGGGCCAGGTTATGGAGAGCTTTGAAGGTGGTGAGGAGGACGAGGAGGAGGATTTTGAAGTGGATTCTCTGTTTTATGTGAAGCCAGTGTAGTTCTTGGAGGATGGGGGTGATGTGGTGGAGAGATGGGGTCCTAGTGATGATGTGGAGTTTTGGAGAAGCTGCAGTTTCTGGAGGGATTTGTTGGAGAGACCACAGAGGAGGGAGTTACAGTCGTCAGTCTGGGAGGTGACAAGACTGTGAACAAGTATGGAGGTGTGAGGAGTGAGAGAGGGACGGAGATGAGAGATATTGTGGAGGTGAAAGTTGCAGAGCGGGTGATGTTATTGATGTGGGAGTGGACAGAAAGTGTGCTGTCGAGGATGACACCCAGACTTTTGACCTGAGGGGAAGGAAGGACAGTGGAATCATGGATGGAGATGGAGAAGCTGTTGGATTTGGAGATAGTAGAGGGGGCGCCTACTAGGAGGACTTCGGTTTTAGAAATGTTTAGATACGAGTTCAACTGTGACGTATTACAGCAAAGTTAATCATCACAAACAGTGGATTTGAGTGGATAACCACCACATAAACGATGTAACTGATACATGTTAATACAGTCCACAGTCTGTGGCAGGAATCAACATGTCATTGTAAAAGTGCACATTTGAGAGATCAGTGAAATCTTCAAATAACTTGGACTGCGGCATCTACACAGGAGAAATCAAAAACACTTCTATAAGTATCTTCATATATATAAAAAAAACCCTAATATCTGAAGTATTTACAATTTAAACACTATAATAAAACCATGACCACATAATGGTCATTTGAAAATATCCTGTTTAAATGATATTAGTAAAAATTATAAGTTAAAACTGTGATTTTCAAACCATGAGAAGGATATTTAATGTAATTATGTAAACACCAACATGCAGTCAACCTGCTCTTTCCAAATGTACCTAAAACATATCAGACTCTTTCTTCTAGGTTTGTCATCGATAAAATACAGACACACAGTAGCCCGATTTTAAAGCTTTGTAGCAAACAAAAAAAAAAATAAATAAATAAATAATAAATAAAATAAACAAATAAAACAAATAAAATAAAAGCACGTCTTTCATTTTGTCTGTCTCTATTGCACTGAAAAACATAAAACATGCTGTTTTATGCTTACTGTACGTGAGCTTGCATCTCCACAAACCTGACACTAATTTAGCCTGGAGGAGGCTCCACCTGATGGTTTCCATGGAAATGTTGTTCATTTGGCTACAATTATCCACAGTGTAGCATAAAACAGATCTATCACCGTGGAGAATGTTTACAACATTGGACTTTGTACTGATGTGTGCCACCTCTAGAAAGTTCCATACTGTAGCTTTACTCTGAGGGTTTAGTTGTGAGTGTTTGACCCACCTGAGGAGAAGGTGGGACGTCTGTGAAGTCTGGACTCAGGTCCATCTCTATGTCGATGGGGGAAGACGATGAAGGGGTGGGGCAGCTGCAGCAACATGGAATATATCAATAATTGCAATACTTATACTGCATCGATATTCATATTATTCTGTTTAAAATACATTGACTACATACACTCAAAGATGGATGAACTATTTGTACAGCAATTATTTGTATTAATAGTATCAGAAACCAGAAACATTTTTTGTTACAGACATAGAGCAGAGCAATAACCCTTAAAGCAGACCTATTCTGCAAAATGGACTTTTGAGAACGTTTAATCATGTTATACGTACAAATGCACAACTCTTTTGTTTCTAAATATTTGTCTTTTATTTTTTCAGAGCATTTAGAACGACCCTTACGACATTAATCTGAGCAAATCCAGCACCGAGGAACGAGGCTCATTGTCCAGTGGGACTTTGAGTCACATGGGTCAAATTGTTACTGTCAACATTTTAATTCCAGAGACGCCCCGAGCGTAAACGCATTAAAGGAATAAGTGTTTTTCAAAGACAGGGGGCAGTATCTCCACAGACCTGACTAGTCCTGATTTCTTCCCGCGGGGCGATCTTAAAGAAAAGGTGTTTTTGAATAAACCTCAGACAATATGTGTCATAAAACGTGATATCGTGGATCAAATAAGAGACATAAGCCCAGAAATGATTTAAATGTGACGTAAAGTGAGTTGGATCAGGCTGTTCAGGGCAAAAATGAAAATGACCGACACTTAAAAAACATTATTTTTAAAAAAGTGAACAATTCTAACCCTATATATCGCCAAAAATCTGGGAAGGTTCAGTTTATCTACTGCTGAAATTTGGTGAGTTTCACTTAAGAATTATAGGAGCGACTGAAGATTTAAAAGTGTCAGTGACTTTTGGGCCTCTCTGTAGTTGTTCTCAACATTTACTCCCCCAAGTTGTTTTTGGAGTGATTCATGTTTGAGCAATCTTCAATCACTTATTTTCAAGACGTCATTTTGCCGATCAATCCCAGTTTTCACCTCCACACGCCCACTGCTCTCCATTTACTACTGAATCAGCGATTAAGAATGAATATATGAATATATATCTCAATGTACTCATTGTTTTAGATGAATATTGTGATTTTAAATGAGTTACATAATGATCCACAGGTGTCATAGATTATACTATCGAGCAAACACAAGCACAACAGGTCTTCTTTAAATAATCATGAATTGGCTTAAAGCCAATGTAAACTAATGTATATTTGTTCAGAAAACAGTACTTACTCTACTTCACAAACACGAATCCTTTTTAAATAAGGTATCACTGGTTTCTTACTTTCTGTAAAATAAAACACATAAGGAAGCGTAAGGATCTGAGCAGGTTTGGTGAGTTAGACCATCTCCAAAAATGGTTCCAGTCAGTATTTTTACAAGAGCAGAAAACACCTGACAAAACCAGGACAAGGAAATCAAGACTAAACTAGGACTTTTTAGGACATTCCAGGCAAAGCAATAACATCTCTATGGAGACAAGTAGGTAGCAGAGTGCCCCTTTAAAGTAACAAACACATAAACAGTCAGTACCGCTTGGACTCGAGTAGTAGCGTTTGAAAGCGTCGTCCTTGGGTTGGTCCGGGTACAGGTAGATCAGGGGGTTGTTGGAGTTCCTCTTGGTTCTGTACGTTTTTATGATGTCGGGCAGAGACTCCTTGGCCAGCTCGTCTATGGTGAACGGGTCAATGGCGTGGATAGTGACCCCTACAGGACAAAATGATATGAGGAAATTTGACTTTCACATATCAATCATTCACTTAGTGGTAATCGCTCGTAATTGGTTATTTTAGCTATTAGTTAGTGTTTATAAAACACTTTTTCTTTCTTTCTTTCCATGCATTTGAGAAAAATATGTCTTGCTCCAGTAGAGATATAGTATAAGGTCAAAATATGTCCACTGTGAACTGTCTGGATCTAATCAGAAAGCACGTTAGTCCGATAATCAGTGAGTGTGTGTTAGCATGCCAATTGTTAGCTTTACTGTCAGAGTTGTGAAAAATGCTGATAAACTCCCCACAGTGAATAATTAGGATGCTCTGGATGTATACTGTCAGTGAGGAGTCATTTTGAACCACTGCAAACTGTTTAAAATGAACTAGATCTGTTTTACCCCAAGAGTTTGAAATCAGGTACAGCACCTATAATATGTGACCCCGACTCTTTTCATCAGTGGGGACGACTAATCTGATTATTTGGACTATGTGTTAAGTGTGTAAAGTACCATTTTTAGTGTGTTCACTCCAGCTGAAGGTGATAGCGCCCTCTCTGTTGCTCTCGCTGAAGCGCAGCAGGAAGTTCCCACTCAGTTTTTTCTTTAAAAGTTCTCGAGCGTTATCCTTGCTCACAAATCCCATGATGCACCTGGAAACGGACATAAACACGATTAAACTGAAGAGCCTGGTGAGATTCAATAAAATAAGAAGGGGTGACGTGGGTTTGTGTGCGATTGTCATGTGTGTGTATGTGCTTTATGAGTGTGTGTAGTTGAATGATTGTTGTGAGTCTGTCGTCTTATGTAAGAGCGTATATATTTCTACACTGTTTTATATGTATTTACTGTATTGTCATTTTTACTCTTGTTTTTGGGTGGACAGTATCTGCTCAAAGGACGACGGATGAAAAATAGACTTTGGCTAATTCTGGCATATTTACAGAAGTGTCGATTAATGTGCACTGTCCTTGAAATAAATAAATAAATAAATAAATAAAAAGGGTGTTTAAAAAATAACATTTACATTTCCATAAAACCAAATAAACCCATAAATCAAATTCACTTTATACATTTATTACACCCTAAACCCTAAAAACAAACACCAAATATACTTAAAACCCATAAACCTTTAAAACGCCCCACATGCCCCTTGGTCCTGCCCAGGAACCTTTTTAAGGAGCTCGTTTCCCCGGGGACGTCTTTGACACAGGACACAGGAGGTAAGTTAAACATTCTTAAAACACTATTCACTAGTGACGGGCAGATGAGCCTCGTGAAGCGGCACATTCCTCAAACTGTATGGACACTGTGCCGTACAGTGTCGCTGTGTCGCTCTATACTGACACCTGTTGGATCTTAAACATCACTGCAGGGAACTGCAATGATGTACACCTAGTATACAAGTACACAAGTATGACCAGTTCACACTTGTGTACTTGTATACTGACTGAAGTTATTCCATTTCCTCTGGTATTATTTTATATCTTATGTGAAAATTAAAGTGTGAATGTAATTTACACATTTAAATGTCATTGACTCGGAGTTTTTTGTATTCAAAAAAAGTTGTTCCAATGTTTTGGCATTGAGCTTTTGAAAATCCACGATCACAGGGCAAAGGTGAAGCTCACGGGACACAGGTGAAGCTCACGGGACACAGGTGAAGCTCACGGGACACAGGTGAAGCTCACGGGACACAGGTGATCCTGAGGTCTGGACAGTGATTATGGTTTAGGGGACACATCATTGTGTTTTATTTAAAAACAAGACTCCATTCTCTCCTGACACTCTCCTAAATCTCCAGACCGTCTCCAGACCGTCTCCAGACCGTCCCCAGACCGTCCCCAGACCGTCCCCAGACCGTCCCCAGACCGTCCCCAGACCGTCCCCAGACCGTCCCCAGACCGTCTCCAGACTCTCCATCAAACACCCACATTTTGAGTGGAGCCTGAGAGGTTTATATCACTGTCAAAACTCGTGGCAAAACCACTTCCTGAATCAGTCACGTGGTACAGTCGGGCAGCGAGGCTTTGGACGTCATTATTTTCAGCTCCTCCCCTTAATGAAGCAAACCTCCATACTTGTATCGTGGAAACGCCCCCTCCCCCACTCGGCACACGCTTCGAAGCCTCGATACAGAACATCACATCACTACTATTCACTAAAAACACTAAATGACACAACACTCAAACACTTTAAACATTCCTAAATAAGCGTCACACTAATGCTGCACATCCAATTTAATTATTAGCAGTTAAATTTGTCTTCTTTTCCCTCCAGGACACGCAGCTTCAATTAAAAATGCCCCTGTGCCTCCAGATCTAAAACTGGGTAAAAGCAGACAAGTTAAATAAACATTTGAAAATCCTTTTGTGCAATTGTCTTTTTTAAAGTGCAGATAATGTTCAAAGTGCTGTGTGCTTTTAAAGAACACGTGCAGTTTAAAGTGAATATAGTGAAAGGTGCTGTTACTTTGGGAACAAATGGACTGTTTGTTACAGTGACATCTAAAACCTCCACAGGACTTTTTTTTAAATGGGGAAACAATTTTATAACACGGTAGAAGGCAAAAAGAAAATCAGTTTTGCATAAAACCTGATCTATAAATAAACACGATTCGATGAAGCTCTTACCCATCTCGCCAAAGATTCTTCAGGCGCTTCTCGATTAAATCCAGAATCCCACTGATCCAAATCCAAGGGCCTTCTTTCTGCTGTAAAAACAAAATAAAACTAATAAAGCAAATGCAGACATTCATTTGTGTTAAAACTAATGAAACACGGGTAAAACTGGGATTTTTTTTACTTGGATCTCATCAAAATATTATAAATTGACATACAATGTGTGTGAAAAACAAAATACAAAAGCTTAAAGATGCACTATGTAACTTTTCTGGTAGAGAGTGGGCCATGCTTGTGTCCTTGGATATATTATTGCTTAGTCTGGAATGTTCCACACTATGGCATTAAACAGTCTTGCACTTGAAAAGCATACATTCTTCCTGAGAGCGGAGTCGACTCCAAACCCGGCTCGTCTCCGTGGAGACAGTGACTTACTGTGAAACATTCAATAGGCAAAGCAACACAATCCCCATGGAGACAAGCAGGTAGCCCACCCTCCACCAGAAAAAGTTACACAGTGCACTTTTAATTAATCACTTACATTAGAAAACTTGGACCAGGACACAAGCTCCTCTTGGTTATCTGTAAAAAAATATACAAGACATTATTTAGTATCATGTCATGTTGTTTTCTTCATTATTTTTAAGGACTAATTCAAGTAAAGTTATTATAAAAACATTTTAAATTCTGGACATAAAATTGTGAAAGACTGACCGACGATTTTGAGTTTCAGTTCATTAAGTTGGTCCTCATTGAGTTCTCTGTCTCCAGCTGAAATGAACTGCCAGCTCAGAGCCTGGGACAGCTGGTCCCAGGACAGAGGAGGAGGGTCCAAGAACAGGGACAGAGTCTAGAGGAGAGGGGATAATAATATTACTCACCACAATAATATACATTTACTACATATTTACTACATTAGGGCATTGCCTGGTAAGTCCAGACTGAAATCTTCTGTATAAGATTTACAGACTGTCAATACTTCCTCAGTCCTCGTCAGATCTGTACGTGCATTTCTTATTCATGTTAAAATATATATATAATTCAGCCTTCTCTTGTTGTGGATCCTGCACTTACAATAATGAACAGCCTTAAATGAACTGTATGTGACCCAGTGGTGGGTCGTCAGGGCCAGTAAGGCCTTCTCTGTGCCTAAACATGCTCAGAAAAGTGAATTTATTTTCATAAATATGTAAACAAAAATATCCTCTGTCTCCTCATGTCATATTATATCCACTTTGTTGAGTGTCTTCCAATGTTGTTTATTGTGGTGGAGTTTTTATCCAATTATATTTCAGCTGCTTGTGTTGTCAGGCAGATTTCATTTTCCTGGGGCCTTAAACAGAGCAGGCCCCGCCCACTATACGTAGACACAGACACAGTCAGGTTTAACAGCCAATCAGATCTCGATTCTGCACATCAGGACAAGCTAGAAGGTCCTACGGGACGTGTACGTGTCCTGTGATTGGATAATAAGCTCTGCTACAGCGTGAAAGGCGGCAGTTTGCAGACTGTCAGACTAAACCCAAAGATCCAACAGCTCTTGCACATTGTTCTGTTGTTGTACGGATGGACACTTAAAGCTACAGTGTGTTTAAAAACGTCTGGAGACACTGGAGTGGACCTGCAGCTCAGCGGCGCGCAGGGAGACGGAGCTCCACTGTGGAAAAGTGACTTTATAATGTTAATAATAAGATGGAGCATTGAAGTCACCTCAGTTAAAACTGCACTAAAGTTTGTTCAGTCTCAGCTGTGTCTTGTCTTGTTGTGTCTTATATGAAACGGCGACATTGTGCAGTTTATTGGACAGACTTGTTCACATAGTGTCATTTTGGAGGCATTTTGTTTGGCATCTTTAAATCACATTTTTATTTTTGACAGTATGTGTGAACTTAGCTTCCTTCTCTTAATTGTGAATGCAGTGCTGCTGATTGGTTTAAATGCTCCTGAAATTAAGTGTTGCTTGACGAGTCTGAGGTGATGTTGTAATGTGTAAGACGTCACTGAAGGGTCAAGGGTCAAATGCACGGCCCGACACTGATGTAACCTGGTTAAACCCAGGAGTTTCTGATTACAAACAGCTGCAGGGGCGGAGTTTGAAATGTCGATACCTGTTAGACCAATCACACTGTTCCTCACATGTCCAGACTCCGCCCCCCCCCCGCTCTCAGTTCAGCAGCTCTATTAGAAATGTGGTTGTGGGAGGAGTTTAGGTGTTTAGTCGCACTTTAAGGTGTAGTTATTATAAAATGGTACCTATGTTTTCATTGACGAAACGTGGGCTCAAAATAATAAGCAGAATAATAAAAAGCTTAAAGTGGTAGTTGTACTCACCATGTCCTGAGGGGGGCAGAGGTTGGACCACAGCACAGAGGCCCAGGCACTGGGGCCCTGACTGGTGGTGGACACGACCACCAGAGGCAGAGAGCTGGTCTGGAACGAGACAAACAAAACAATCATTTTCACACATTTCAAATACCATGTGCAAATTATGGAATTTTAATTGAGATTCAGTCATTTCTAATCATCAAGGATCTTTGAGCTCTAGAGCCAATCCTCCGTCAGGAAAAACATGTGGTTTGGACCAAGATATTTAACTATATTATGTGTTCAGTTCCAATAATCACAAGATGAAGAGTTTATGTTCAGAAAATTGAGACTAAGTAGATTTGAAGCAGATTTTTAAGTAGCATGCATGCATTATTATTATTATTATTATTATTATTATTATTATTATTATTATCTCCTTTTACAGCATCACTGGCCCTTGAGGAGCAAGGCATGTCATGTTTTTTTTTTTTTTTGACAAATAAACAACCTTGATTTTCAGATTTTTTTTTCTCTTTTTCCTTTGAAAAATAAAAAAATAAATTTCCATCAATACGAGAAAAGCAGCTGATGTCATTCCCTGTGGGTGTGTTGCTAACTGTGGGCACTGCTCTGTCTGAAGCTCTGTTACACTTTAATCTGAGCTTTGTTTTAACACAATCAGACCTTAAAAAACTGAGCTGAAACTACAACAGGTAAGATGGTTTGTGCTGTTAAACAAGTCTCACATAAAATTACAGTCACAAGCTAGCTAGCATTAGCATTAGCCAACAGTTTTTCAGTCACTCTCACATTTTTGTTAAAAATCAAACCCCTAAATAGAGTCATAAACGCTTGTATTGATCACAGGCTCCTGACAATGTGTTGTCAAAATCAATTTAGTATTTTCTCTTGAGTTTTCAGACAATCTTAACACTGTTTTGCAGTGTTTGCTGATATGTGCTTTGTGTTACCATGGTAACTGCTGAACATTTGGTCATAAACATACAGGCATTGGAGCGCTGAGTGTTTTGTAAATGTGACCGGGGCTCACCTCCGCCTTACACTTCAGACCTGCGATCTGTAGATCAGTGCTGAATTTAATAATGTGCAGTTCCTCAGTCACTCTGATGGAGCACTGCTCAAAGAACAAAGTCATTTTAGTTTAATAGTTCCTCCTTCCTGTAGATAATCCAAACGTCCTATGGCTCCTTACCTCATTCGACCTTTTCCGTTTTGATTTCATTTCTGCAATTGACTAAAAAAAAAAACACACACACAAAAAACATGTAGACTTGACATTACAGAAAAAAAAGAGGAATAACTTAAAGCTGCAATATGTAACTTTTTGGTGGAGGGTCTGCCAGATACTTGTCTCCATTGATATGTTATTGCTGTGGAATGTTCCTCAGTATGGCATTAAATTTACCTTGCACTTATTTAATTACAGGGGTTATTGTTTGGTTAATTTCTTGAAAATCATGCAGTTTTAATGTGACCGGGGTCGCCTCTCCACAGATCTGACCTAGTGGTCTTAATGGAAGATTCATGGCAAAGCAATTACATCTCCATGGAGACTAGCAGGAGGCGGACCACCAGAAAAGTTACAAAGTACACCTTTAAAGAAGCATTTTTCCCCACATGTTCAGTTCTTAACACATGATCCATGTGTCGACCAGTTTATAAATAATAGCCACATTTACAGCAGTTTAATCCACTCCTGATCAACATTTTAAGACCAGCTGAACAACTGCAACAATTTACATTTTGCACTTTTGGATCTTAAGAAGGTTCTGAGCAGTGCATCAAAATGCAAAAAGAAGAAATTGGACTGAGACAAGAAAAAATTAAGTAAGAAATGTGTTGGCAAAAGAAGATTAGACGATTAAATCTATCAACTGGACAAATGGTTGTAAGAGTGAAGACTACACTGATGGTGTCACCATCCCTTACACTGCGGGGGTGTCTGAAAAACTTCAGAGAATTTTTAGGCAGTATGAGGTTCCTGTCTTTTTCAAACCCACAAACACTTTAAGACACAAACTGGTTCATCCAAAGGACAAAACCCTGAGACACAAAGTGATGTGTCTCCTCCATTCAGTGAAGAGTGAGCGTCACACTGGAGAAACTAAACACTCCACAAGAGAATGAACCAACACGAGAGAGAACAGCTCAGGACACAGTCTGCTGTTCATCTACATAAGAGAATAAACAGAGAGAACAGCTCAGGACACAGTCTGCTGTTCATCTACATAAGAGAATAAACAGAGAGAGCAGCTCAGGACACAGTCTGCTGTTCATCTACATAAGAGAATAAACAGAGAGAACAGCTCAGGACACAGTCTGCTGTTCATCTACATAAGAGAATAAACAGAGAGAGCAGCTCAGGACACAGTCTGCTGTTCATCTACATAAGAGAATAAACAGAGAGAACAGCTCAGGACACAGTCTGCTGTTCATCTACATAAGAGAATAAACAGAGAGAACAGCTCAGGACACAGTCTGCTGTTCATCTACATAAGAGAATAAACAGAGAGAGCAGCTCAGGACACAGTCTGCTGTTCATCTACATAAGAGAATAAACAGAGAGAACAGCTCAGGACACAGTCTGCTGTTCATCTACATAAGAGAATAAACAGAGAGAACAGCTCAGGACACAGTCTGCTGTTCATCTACATAAGAGAATAAACAGAGAGAACAGCTCAGGACACAGTCTGCTGTTCATCTACATAAGAGAATAAACAGAGAGAACAGCTCAGGACACAGTCTGCTGTTCATCTACAAAAGAGAATAAACAGAGAGAACAGCTCAGGACACAGTCTGCTGTTCATGTCCATCTCAAACACACTGACCACAACTTTGAAGAGAGGGAGGGTCAGATCTGAGCCAGTTAGGAAAGAGAATCCTTCCTTTAGCAGGAATGGAGGCCTGAGACATAAACTCTCCCCCATCTACAACTCCATCCTCAGATCCAAAACAAAGAGAACAATAGCAGGATTGTTAAGGGTTGAATAGAGGAGTTTCAGCTGAAACTGGAGACAGTAGCTGTTTAGCTCCTCCTTCAGACAGATATAAGGCCGTGTCCAGCAGGAATCTGAACAGAACTGAAGAAGCGGCTTGGATGAGCAGCAAAATGTCTTCACTCCTACAACGATTTGTCCAGTTGACAGATTTAAACTTCATGTTTTGCTCTGGATCAGACCTGGACGACTGAGGGTTTACAAAGAAATGTACTGCAAACAATCATTAAACTGAAACAGTCTGTTCATCAGGTGATCAAATGTTTAATACCACAGCCTTTTAAAGCCCAAATCTTCACAAAAATGTGGATTCAGTGTGATTTTCTGTCAGGTCTCCACACTGTCACGACCTCAAAAAAAGCTTTCTTTCTTTGAACGTGGTCGGATTGTAGAGCTGCATCAGCCTCTCACAGCACACCCTCGCCGCTGAGGTTGGACGCAGTAAGACTTCAAGACACGGGACGATCCTCGGCCCAAATTAAGCTCGTCACTGGTGCCAACTGCAGTCCCATAACCATTAGACGACATCTACGAGAGAAGGGTTTAAAGAATAAAACACGTCTTCAAAGAGCTCGTCTCCTTCAACGGCACAAAACCGCCGTTTGGAGTTTGCACGAGAGGACGAAACATGGGGGACATTGAGGGTGGAAGAAAGTTTTATTTTCTGATGAGAAAAAAATGAACCTTGACAGTCCTGATGTCTTCCGTTACTGACACGACAAGGAGATCCCACCTGAGATGTTTCCTCACGGCACACAGGGGGCACCATCATGATATGGAGGCTTTTTGCTTCAATGGAAGAATGGAGCTTCAGGTTGTGCAGAGGTGTCAAACAGCAGCTGGCTGTGGAGATGTTTCAGGGGCGTCCCTCATGACTGAAGACCATCGTCTCTGTGGTAATGACTGGGTTTTTCAACAGCCCAACGCTGCAGTTCACAACGCCGCCTGACAAAGGACTTCTTCCAGAGAAATAACATCACTCTTTTGGACCATCCTGCATGTTCCACTCATCTAAATCCAACTGAGAACCTTCTTAAGATCCAACAGTGCAAAATGTGAATTCTTGCAGTTGTTCAGCTGGTCTTATAATATTGATCAGGAGTATACAGCGTTTTCTGTGGATCTGCAGCTATCCATAGGAGGGGCCGACCTATTACTTGTTTTAGATGAACATTGTGATGTAAAATGTGCAAATTCTAACATAATGACCCACGGGTGTCATAGATTATAACTCCAGAGCAGACTCAAGTATGTCTTCTTAAAGTCACAGCTGCCCTGGGACTGAATAACAGATACCAAATGTTTGAGCCTCTCTAACCACCACCAATCACTCACATTCCACATTCACAGAGGCAAGATGGAGCAAGTGTCTTGCCTAAGGACACAATAACAGCAGGCACTAGTCATAGCTGGAATCAAACCTTCAACCATTCATGAATCGTACCATGTCCCACTCTGCCACAAGACCTCCACTTTCTTTGCTGACGTTCATGACTTTGGTGTTTTTAGAGGTGAACTGAAACTGACGGAACCTTGAATCAGAAAAATACATAAACATTTATATATTTATGTCGATTACAATTGGCTGAAGTGAACTGGAAACACTTCATAATAACTACACTTTAATTACTCTTAATATAGCATGAACACAATAATAATAATGATAAATATTGAACAAATAGTTTATTATTCACCTAAACCTAAGCCTGACCCAAACTAATTAAAGATGAGATGATTTTTAAATCAGGAAACAGAACTGGTTCACTTTAAACAGTCCAAAATGATTCCTCACAGACCTTATGCATTCAGAGCATCCTAATCATTCACCTCGATGAGTTTATAAGCACTTTTTGCACCTTTCAGAGGTCAATGTGGAGTTTTGCTAACATGCTAAGGTGCACCTCCTGATTATGGGACAATAACATGCTTCCTAATTGGATGCAGCACATAACAGCCTTATTTTAACCTCAAAGCTGCTCATACAATAGATCTGTAGTGGACAAAGGCAAAAGGAAAAAATCAGGCACAGGGACTTTAATTAATTCCCTTTACTGAACTTATTTTCATCATAATTTCTGTTCATGCTTTATTAAGAAGGAGTAAGGTGTAGTTATGATAAAGGGGTGCTGGTTATTTTAAATTCCACTTACCCTTGAATAGTCTTGATTTCCTCCACACCCCTTAATTGAAAAATACAAGTTTATATGACTGTGTGTAAGAGTGTGTTAAAACCATAGACTGTATAAATATAAATGGACGTAGCTAACCTGCTAGCAGCTGAACTCCAAACAGGAAGTGAGCCTGCGCTCCAATTCACTTTACAGATAAAAACTGTGTCCTCTCTCTGTCCCTGCGTCTGTCAGTCTCATTCTGGTCTTAAATGTTCGTATTAACCCTCTACATGATCCTGGGGTTCATTTTTTTTTTTTTTTTTTTTTTTTTAGTTATTTAGTTTATTTTTTAATATTGTTAATGATTTTTTTTTTATTTGTATTATTTTATTTATTTTTTAGGTTATTTTTTATTTATTTATTCTTTTTTAGCTATTTTGAGTTTTTTTTTTCATTTTGTTTATTTTTTGTTATTTAATTAGTTTTTTTTGTTATTTTGAGAGTTTTTTTTTGTTATTTTTATTATATTTCTTTTAGTTATTTTGAGTTATTTTGAGTTTATTTTTTATTTTTTTTAATTTATTTATTTTTGTTATTTTGAGTTGTTTTTATTTTGTTATTTTTAGATCATTTTTTGTTTTTTTTAAACTGTGTCCTCTCTCTGTCTCTGCTGCTTCAGACTCATTCTGGTCTTAAATGTTCGTATTAACCCTCTACATGATCCTGGGGTTTTTATTTCACTATTGTGTCTGTAAATCAAGATCTGAACATTAATAACAGACAAATCAGGTCCTTCTTTCCCCGATGCTCCTGCTAGCGTTAGTGGAGTGGGGTTGTCTGTTTTCCCCTGCTGCTCTTGAAAGCACCCCTGTGGGCTCCACCCTCGACCCTGCCCTCCGACTGAGAGACTATTTAAGCCACTTGCTCCCAAAATGACAGTCTCTCTGCTGCTGTGCCTTGACCTTTTTGGTTGATTTTAAGTCCTGCTCTGTTTGTCTGGGGAGTCCAGCCCAGGGCAGATCTGCTATAGAGGGCTGCTGCTTTAATTCCTGCTCGTCGTTAAAGGGTGGCTCAACCTGCTGTTGTTTTGCATCTGTTTTGTGTTTGTTTTGCTTTATTCTATTTTGCGCTTGTTTTGCCTTAGTTGGTTTTGCTGTTTTTCTTTTCTCTTATGAGCAGGTTTTGACCAATACAATGAACCTTTTTGTTCAGTTTGAGCGACGCGACGCTGGGTGCCCCCTGGTGGCGGGGTGAGGCATGTTGGTGAGGTTCCTCCACCTTTGCATGTGACGTAGTGCACCTTTCATTTGTTGTGCGTCTGCTGTGTGTGTGTGGCAACACCCCTGGACACACCCCCTGATAGTCTGCTCACCACAGGGGCCCAGCTACATTATTTAGATTTTTTTTGGGGGGTTATTTTAAACTGCTTAGACCTATTTTAGCTAGTAATTCAACTTTTAGCTTTTTTATTTTTATTTTTTTTGGTAATAAAATTCAACTTTAACTGAAGCTTTTGTTAAAATAAATATACTTTTTAAAAATGTAGTTGTCTTTATTTTAGCGACATAAATAGCTTTTCCATTTCAGCTTTAAAACTCTTTTTAAATACATTTTAATAGTTTTTCACGTCTGTCCTCTTTTAACTCAGGACCTTACCTGTGTGTCTTTAAACTGTAAATTTGATCGTGACCCCTGGGCCTTAAACGCCCCAAACGTGCCCTCGGTGGATGATCACCACGTTAGCAACAGGTTTGATTGACAGCGTTGCTAAGAGCGCGCTTCCTGCTAAACCAGCGGTGCGGGCGGGAAGAGGCGTTACCTACAACAGCCTCGCTCCTGATTGGCTCTTTGGTTGCTATGACACTCGTGGTCAGAATTCTAAATATGGACCTCTGCTCCAGATTAGCTGCTATAACTGCTAGCGTCGATGAGCTTCATCTGGAGCTGAAGCTGTGGTGACGTCTCACTCCCTCAGTCACGTCTTTATACAGTCTGTGGTTTAAATGTGAGAAAATATTTAGCATGTAGTTAATTTGACTTACTCATCAAACTCTGCTTTGATCAAACAGCCGTGCTGTAGAATTGGCAGGTTTACCAAAAACCTAAAACAAGAAATCACACATTTAATGCTACAATTTGCTAAAAACAAAACAGACGTCATTATTTCCTTTCACCCGGACTGTGGCACATTGGCTGTGGTTACACACTCAAAATATGATTATGAAGAGATTTGGGAGGTTATAAAATGATTAAAATCATGTCATTTGTGGCGATGGTCGTTCTGAACGCTCACGTCAGATCTTGAGGTTTGGACGTCATTTAAAGGGCCCACATTACACTATTTTATGATCTATGTTCAAATGTTTCCTCATCAAAAAAACAGACCTGGAGTTGTGTTTTGTTTCATTCATGTTTGACACACAAATCCTAAGTTCTTCTCTCAAACAGAAAACACTCTGTTCCATCTTGTGATGTCATCATGTGGTGATACAGGAAGTGCTCCACTGTGTTTTTAAACTCCACACACCTTCATTTATAGAATCATCTGGATCATTTCAGTCCTGGAGTTGTCACTTATCTCGACTGAACTAAAGGTAAAAGGAGCTGTTCACTTGAAAAGTACCACTTGATGACATCACAAGGTGGAACAGAGCGTTTTGATCTTTGTAGATGTGACAGACTAATAATAAAGTGTGACTCAAACATGTGAATGAAACAAAACACAGATCCAGGTCTGTTTTTGAGGAGGTCGCTTCATTCTAACGCGGCTTAAACGCTCACAAGAGTCCGTTTTGTGTAGGACCTTTAAATAATCTTAAAGGTCCTAAATGAGATTATAATCATATGTTGGTGCGCCTAAAACAAACACCACACTCAAGTACTCATTTTGTCAGCTTTGAAATTCATACAGTGAAAATGCTAAATGATTAAAGTGCATTGTTTCAAACAGTTTTCATAAATGAAGAGCAGTGGACGGCGTCCATAGGCCTGTCACAATAATCACTAGATCAACTCATCCGTCCATACATGAAACAATGGGCACATTTGTGTTGTAATACAATAAGATTTGAGCTGTAGAGGGGAACTTTTATGGCTAAATATGACTTTATTCTGATATTTATTTGCTGCAGCTCAGGCATTTTAATGATATTATTTAAAAATGTATTTACTGAGATTCTCCAGCTTTGTGTCAGAATACAATAGTTTCAATATTATCGTTTATCGTGGTATTTCTCTGTAGAAAATATATGATGCTTCAAAATGTGTTATCATGAGAGGCCCAGTGAGCGAAAACACTGAAGAAAAGACTAAGATAACACAAGTCAAACTGATACTAACAAGATATTTAGTCGTTTTACTCATTTACTAATCACAAATATTGAAAACTTCCTGGACTTGTGGTTTACCTGAGTTTCACATTGAACTGCACATTGGTCCTGAGCACCAGAGGTCTGTGGGTCTGGTTGTACATCACAGGCTGTTTCTCCACCACCAGTGCACTGCAGATTCAACAAATATCTGATCATTGAGATCATTTTAAATGATTAAAGAGGAGGTATTACACTTCTATGGGGCGTGAACTGCTACGCAAAACATATTTACATCACCACGTTGCCTTTTATCGTTTTGAAAACGCTAAATTTGCCAAAAAACACATTTTAACAGAGTAAAAGTCAAAAGTAAAGACGTTTGTCTGCTTGTCCAAGTCTCTTCTTCAGTTGTGGTCAGATTCCTGCTGGACACTGCCTTATATCTGTCTGAAGGGGGCGCTAACGACACTGAAACTGAAACTTACAGTTTCTGTGATCAGGCCAAAATTTAACAGTTAATAACTTTCACTTTTGTTTTTGACTCTCCGAGTCCCTTTGCTCTCTGTGCTAAGTCCCTCCCCCTTCAGGGCTCGATCTCAATGAAATCAGCTCCATCCCACTAATGAAGCTACTGCACATCACACCAGGTTTGTGAAGTTATAGTGTATCATTTTGTATCATGTTTTTGTATTTAGTGGTCCCTGGTTTATCTCGGGGGTTATGTTCTAAAAATAACCCACGATAGATGAAATCCGTGAAGTATCGTCTTTATTTTTTACATTATTCTCTCTGTTTTTGTCTGTAAAACCCCTCACCACACACTTTATACACTTTTCTCACACAGGCGTTAACATTTTCTCACATTTCTCTCTCGTTTAAACTCTCTCAAAGTTCAAACCTTCGTCGGCGTCTTTGTCGGTGCAGAACGTTTCATCGACATTGTGGGTTTTGTCGGGGAGAAAACAAATTGCAAACGTACAGCACTTCAGAGTCACACTGAGATCCAACGTTTATGTAAATTTGTCTGAACACATTCTGTACTGGACAGGAGACACGGCACGGAGGAGACTGATGGACAATGGTCTACAGTCCAACAGCCAATCAGGACGCACGACACAATGGTCTACAGTCCAACAGCCAATCAGGACGCACGACACAATGGTCTACAGTCCAACAGCCAATCAGGACGCACGACACAATGGTCTACAGTCCAACAGCCAATCAGGACGCACGACACAATGGTCTACAGTCCAACAGCCAATCAGGACGCACGACACAATGGTCTACAGTCCAACAGCCAATCAGGACGCACGACACAATGCACGTTCATACACTGTAAAAAAAACATGTAAAATTACACCAAAAAAATCTGCGAGACGGCGAAAGGTGAACCGCGATACAGCGAGGGACAACTATATTTATAAAAATGGCCGTGTGGGGTCAAGGATGACGTAGGGTTGTGGGTGGAGCTTTGGACAGGATCTTACAGCTAACCGTGAGGAGGGTTTGAGTAAGGCCTGAGAGAGATCACTAAATTACTGAAACATGGACCGATGACATTTAAAACCTTTTCACACATGGTTTTATGAGAGAACAACATTATAACACGGTAGAAAGCCCCAAAAGTAGATACCTCCTCTTTAACTTCATGTACAGATTCCCCCCAAAAGACTGAAATCAGGACAAACATTCACAAATCAAGACTTGCACTGTGTAACTTTTCTAATGGAGGGTCAATCACCTGCTCGTCTCCATGGAGATGTTATTGTTCCTCACATATTTCATTCCATGTTGAAGGAGGTGATAGCTACTTGTCTACATGGACATAGATTAGCTTAATGACACATTGTGGAACATTTCAGGCAAAACGTATCCCTGTTCTATCTCTTTGTAGACAAGACAAGTAGGTGCTCGACCCTCCAGTAGAAAAGTGACATAGTGAGCCTTTAAGTGATGCTTTTGGCCCAGTACAGCTGTGTGTAGTGTTCCATTGTACTTGTCCATGAGCTCGGTGAGCAGGGCCTCGGTGGAACAGTTGATTTGTTGTAACTTGGGGCTGATCTGAGGCCTGCTCTGCTCCTCCAGTTTCTTCAACTGTTGGACGATCTGCAGAAGAGTCTGTGCCACACCACTGAACCTGAGACAACAAAAGACATTTGTGTGAAAGACGTTTACTTTTCTCACGTATTCAGTATAAAACTATAACTTAAATCATCTACAACACTTTAAAAATAGAAACAGGTTCACTGGCGGAAAAACTGCAGAACTGGTTAACACTTTATGACCCAATCTGACCATAATGACCTGAGCAGAGCTTGTGCTGCTAAACAAACACCTCTCACATAAAAGTGCAGTCACACCAGCTCGCACAGCCCGAGGTTTTTGAGGAACTCTCTTCTTTTTTGTTGAAAATCAAACATCTAAACGAGACAAAGAATGTTTTTATTGATCACAAGCTCCTGCTGAAATTAAATATGTTGTTTAAATGCATTCTTGAGCATTAAAACATTTTTGGCCAGCGTTTGCTAATATGTGCACCGTGTCACCGTAGAAACTGCTGAACATTCCTCCATAGACATACAGGGAGAGCACCCCCCAGCGTGTCGACAAACCATGATGGAAAACACATAGTACACTGAAGACTTGTACCATTTCTCCAGACGCTCCAGACCGGTGCAGACTGGACTTCCCACGCAGGACATTTTCTGTTTGTGTTTCCATCGAGGAAGATCCACAGAAACCAACGTTTGAACAATCAGAGCGGCAAGATTCACCGACTTCACGATCTGCGAAACCACCTCCTGGAAACAAATGAGCAAAAACGATCAGAATATTTACAAACTATATCATTTTATTTATGTACAAGACAAAGAACGTCCAGATCTGTGGAGAGGCGAGCGTGCTTACAATACAAAGGCATTTTTTTCAACGTTTAAGATATAAAAGTCAATGGAAGGTGGATTAGTTTAATGCCATACTGCGGAACATTACAAGCAAAGCAATAATATCTCCATGGAGACGAGCAGACTGTGTACCCTCGAAAAGAAAAAGTTACATGGTGCATATGTTTTCCCCACCTCTTTTCTTTTTCTGATGCTGTTGGGTTGATTTAAAAACTTCTCTTGACTTGTCACGAGTCCATTCTGGTTTTGAACTGAAAAAATTAAAATAAATAAATAAAATAAATAAATAAAATGAATGTATTGGACTGTAAAAAATGCTTCTTTTAAAAGGGCATATATTATGATATTTTCTGATCTATGTTATATTTTTTTCAGGCTTCATTCACACATGTTTAACACACAAACTGAAAACACTCCACCTTGTGATGTCATCATGTGGTGATACAGGAAGTGTTTTTAAACTCCTCACACCTTCATTTCTAGAATCATTCGGATCATGTCAGGAATCCCGGAATAGCCACTTATCTGGACTAAAGGTAATAGGAGCTGTTGAGATGAAAACTATCACTCGATGACATCACAAGGTGGAACAGAGCGTTTTGAGCTTTGCAGATGTGGACAGACAAAACACAACTCCAGGTGCGTTTGTGATGAGGAAATGACACTATGCGTGGCTTAAAGCTCCAGTCACTTTGTGTGATTCAGATCCTTTGTTTTTACCTTCACTTTTCCATTCTTTGTACATCGATTCCACCTTTTCCACTGCTTTGATTTCATCTTCAATTTCCTGAATCAAAATAAAATATTACACAACTGACAGGACCAAGCAGTGCCTAAACACAAAACTGCATGCTCTTTAAAATGATAATAAGAGACTCCACTAAACACCGCCACAAACTCATGTGGTTTTAATTAATTTGAATTGACAGGTTGTTTATTGTATGATTTGATTCTTGTACCTGGGTCTGGTTCCTCAGTTGGATCACTTTGTTGTCCAGGTCTGTTTGAGTTTCTTCAGTCACAGTCGGGCTGCACTGCTAAAAAAATCAAATAAAATATAAATAAATTGTGCATAGAAAAATGAATTAGATCCAAATTCTAGTGGATTTTGTGAAGAGGTTTTCCAGGAAAAAGTCGTGATAATAGTTTATTTATTTTCTATAAGTGCGTCTGATAAGTTTATTTATTTTCTATAAGTGCGTCTGATAATAGTTTATTTATTTTCTATAAGTGCGTCTGATAATAGTTTATTTATTTTCTATAAGTGCGTCTGATAATAGTTTATTTATTTTCTATAAGTGCGTCTGATAATAGTTTATTTATTTTCTATAAGTGCGTCTGATAATAGTTTATTTATTTTCTATAAGTGCGTCTGATAATAGTTTATTTATTTTCTATAAGTGCGTCTGATAATAGTTTATTTATTTTCTATAAGTGCGTCTGATAATAGTTTGTTTATTTTATATAAGTGCGTCTGATAATAGTTTGTTTATTTTATATAAGTGCGTCTGATAATAGTTTATTTTATATAAGTGCGTCTGATAATAGTTTATTTATTTTATATAAGTGCGTCTGATAATAGTTTGTTTATTTTATATAAGTGCGTCTGATAATAGTTTATTTTCTATAAGTGCGTCTGATAATAGTTTATTTATTTTCTATAAGTGCGTCTGATAATAGTTTATTTATTTTCTATAAGTGCGTCTGATAATAGTTTATTTATTTTCTATAAGTGCGTCTGATAATAGTTTATTTATTTTCTATAAGTGCGTCTGATAATAGTTTATTTATTTTCTATAAGTGCGTCTGATAATAGTTTGTTTATTTTATATAAGTGCGTCTGATAATAGTTTGTTATTTTATATAAGTGCGTCTGATAATAGTTTATTTTATATAAGTGCGTCTGATAATAGTTTATTTATTTTATATAAGTGCGTCTGATAATAGTTTGTTTATTTTATATAAGTGCGTCTGATAATAGTTTATTTTCTATAAGTGCGTCTGATAATAGTTTATTTATTTTCTATAAGTGCGTCTGATAATAGTTTATTTATTTTCTATAAGTGCGTCTGATAATAGTTTATTTTCTATAAGTGCGTCTGATAATAGTTTATTTATTTTCTATAAGTGCGTCTGATAATAGTTTGTTTATTTTATATAAGTGCGTCTGATAATAGTTTATTTTATATAAGTGCGTCTGATAATAGTTTATTTATTTTATATAAGTGCGTCTGATAATAGTTTGTTTATTTTATATAAGTGCGTCTGATAATAGTTTATTTTATATAAGTGCGTCTGATAATAGTTTATTTATTTTATATAAGTGCGTCTGATAATAGTTTGTTTATTTTATATAAGTGCGTCTGATAATAGTTTATTTTCTATAAGTGCATCTGATAATAGTTTATTTATTTTATATAAGTGCGTCTGGTAATAGTTTATTTATTTTATATAAGTGCGTCTGATAATAGTTTGTTTATTTTATATAAGTGCGTCTGATAATAGTTTGTTTATTTTATATAAGTGCGTCTGATAATAGTTTATTTTCTATAAGTGCGTCTGATAATAGTTTATTTATTTTCTATAAGTGCGTCTGATAATAGTTTGTTTATTTTATATAAGTGCGTCTGATAATAGTTTATTTTCTATAAGTGCGCCTGATAATAGTTTATTTTCTATAAGTGCGTCTGATAATAGTTTATTTATTTTATATAAGTGCGTCTGATAATAGTTTATTTTATATAAGTGCGTCTGATAATAGTTTATTTTATATAAGTGCGTCTGATAATAGTTTGTTTATTTTATATAAGTGCGTCTGATAATAGTTTGTTTATTTTATATAAGTGCGTCTGATAATAGTTTATTTTCTATAAGTGCGTCTGATTAGTTTATTTATTTTCTATAAGTGCGTCTGATAAGTTTATTTATTTTCTATAAGTGCGTCTGATAATAGTTTATTTTATATAAGTGCGTCTGATAATAGTTTATTTATTTTCTATAAGTGCGTCTGATAATAGTTTATTTATTTTCTATAAGTGCGTCTGATAATAGTTTATTTATTTTATATAAGTGCGTCTGATAATAGTTTGTTTATTTTATATAAGTGCGTCTGATAATAGTTTATTTTATATAAGTGCGTCTGATAATAGTTTATTTTATATAAGTGCGTCTGATAATAGTTTATTTATTTTATATAAGTGCGTCTGATAATAGTTTGTTTATTTTATATAAGTGCGTCTGATAATAGTTTATTTTATATAAGTGCGTCTGATAATAGTTTATTTTATATAAGTGCGTCTGATAATAGTTTATTTATTTTATATAAGTGCGTCTGATAATAGTTTATTTATTTTATATAAGTGCGTCTGATAATAGTTTGTTTATTTTATATAAGTGCGTCTGATAATAGTTTGTTTATTTTATATAAGTGCGTCTGATAATAGTTTATTTATTTTCTATAAGTGCGTCTGATAATAGTTTATTTATTTTATATAAGTGCGTCTGATAATAGTTTATTTTCTATAAGTGCGTCTGATAATAGTTTATTTATTTTCTATAAGTGCGTCTGATAATAGTTTATTTATTTTCTATAAGTGCGTCTGATAATAGTTTATTTTCTATAAGTGCGTCTGATAATAGTTTATTTATTTTCTATAAGTGCGTCTGATAATAGTTTATTTTCTATAAGTGCGTCTGATAATAGTTTATTTATTTTCTATAAGTGCGTCTGATAATAGTTTATTTATTTTCTATAAGTGCGTCTGATAATAGTTTATTTTCTATAAGTGCGTCTGATAATAGTTTATTTATTTTCTATAAGTGCGTCTGATAATAGTTTATTTTCTATAAGTGCGTCTGATAATAGTTTATTTATTTTCTATAAGTGCGTCTGATAATAGTTTATTTTCTATAAGTGCGTCTGATAAATTAGTTGATTTATTTTCTATAAGTGCGTCTGGATAATAGTTATTATTTTTCTATAAGTGCGTCCTGATAATAGGTCTATTTATTTTTCTATAAGTGCGTCTGATAATAGTTTATTTATTTTATATAGTGCGTCTGATAATAGTCTATTTATTTTCTATAAGTGCGTCTGATAATAGTTTATTTTATTTCTAAAGTGCGTCTGATAATAGTTTATTTATTTTATATAAGTGCGTCTGCATAATAGTTTAGTGTTATATAAGGGCGTCTGAATAGTAATATATAAGTTGCGCTGCTATAGTTTATTTGTATATATAAGTGCGGTCTGATTAATAGTTTATTTATTTTATATAAGTGCGTCTGATAATAGTTTTATTTATTTTATATAAGTGCGTCTGATAATCGTTTATTTTATTTTATATAAGTGCGTCTGATAATAGTTTATGTCGATAAGTGCGTCTGATACTAGTATTTATTTTCTATAAGTGCGTCGAATAATAGTTTATTTAGTTTATATAAGTGCGTCTGATAATAGTTTATTTATTTTCTATAAGTGCGTCTGATAATAGTTTATTTATTTTATATAAGTGCGTCTGATAATAGTTTATTTATTTTCTATAAGTGCGTCTGATAATAGTTTATTTATTTTCTATAAGTGCGTCTGATAATAGTTTATTTATTTTCTATAAGGTGCGTCTGATAATAGTTTATTTATTTTCTATAAGTGCGTCTGATAATAGTTTATTTATTTCTATAAGTGCGTCTGATAATAGTTTATTTTCTATAAGTGCGTCTGATAATAGTTTATTTATTTTCTATAAGTGCGTCTGATAATAGTTTATTTATTTTATATAAGTGCGTCTGATAATAGTTTATTTATTTTATATAAGTGCGTCTGATAATAGTTTATTTATTTTATATAAGTGCGTCTGATAATAGTTTGTTTATTTTATATAAGTGCGTCTGATAATAGTTTGTTTATTTTATATAAGTGCGTCTGATAATAGTTTATTTATTTTCTATAAGTGCATCTGATAATAGTTTATTTATTTTCTATAAGTGCGTCTGATAATAGTTTGTTTATTTTATATAAGTGCGTCTGATAATAGTTTATTTATTTTCTATAAGTGCGTCTGATAATAGTTTATTATTTATATAAGTGGCGTCTGATAATAGTTTATTTATTTTATATAAGTGCGTCTGATAATAGTTTATTTATTTTCTATAAGTGCGTCTGATAATAGTTTATTTATTTTCTATAAGTGCGTCTGATAATAGTTTATTTATTTTATATAAGTGCGTCTGATAATAGTTTATTTTCTATAAGTGCGTCTGATAATAGTTTATTTATTTTCTATAAGTGCGTCTGATAATAGTTTATTTATTTTATATAAGTGCGTCTGATAATAGTTTGATTTATTTTCTATAAGTGCGTCTGATAGATAGTTTATTTATTTTATATAAGTGCGTCTGATAATAGTTTGTTTATTTTCTATAAGTGCGTCTGATAATAGTTTATTTATTTTATATAAGTGCGTCTGATAATAGTTTATTTATTTTCTATAAGTGCGTCTGATAATAGTTTATTTATTTTCTATAAGTGCGTCTGATAATAGTTTATTTATTTTCTATAAGTGCGTCTGATAATAGTTTATTTTATATAAGTGCGTCTGATAATAGTTTATTTTATATAAGTGCGTCTGATAATAGTTTATTTATTTTATATAAGTGCGTCTGATAATAGTTTATTTATTTTATATAAGTGCGTCTGATAATAGTTTATTTATTTTATATAAGTGCGTCTGATAATAGTTTATTTATTTTATATAAGTGCGTCTGATAATAGTTTGTTTATTTTATATAAGTGCGTCTGATAATAGTTTATTTATTTTCTATAAGTGCGTCTGATAATAGTTTATTTATTTTCTATAAGTGCGTCTGATAATAGTTTATTTATTTTCTATAAGTGCGTCTGATAATAGTTTATTTATTTTATATAAGTGCGTCTGATAATAGTTTATTTATTTTCTATAAGTGCGTCTGATAATAGTTTATTTATTTTCTATAAGTGCGTCTGATAATAGTTTATTTATTTTCTATAAGTGCGTCTGATAATAGTTTATTTATTTTCTATAAGTGCGTCTGATAATAGTTTATTTATTTTATATAAGTGCGTCTGATAATAGTTTATTTATTTTCTATAAGTGCGTCTGATAATAGTTTATTTTCTATAAGTGCGTCTGATAATAGTTTATTTATTTTCTATAAGTGCGTCTGATAATAGTTTATTTTATATAAGTGCGTCTGATAATAGTTTATTTATTTTATATAAGTGCGTCTGATAATAGTTTATTTATTTTATATAAGTGCGTCTGATAATAGTTTATTTATTTTCTATAAGTGCGTCTGATAATAGTTTATTTATTTTCTATAAGTGCGTCTGATAATAGTTTATTTATTTTATATAAGTGCGTCTGATAATAGTTTATTTATTTCTATAAGTGCGTCTGATAATAGTTTATTTATTTTATATAAGTGCGTCTGATAATAGTTTATTTATTTTCTATAAGTGCGTCTGATAATAGTTTATTTATTTTCTATAAGTGCGTCTGATAATAGTTTATTTATTTTATATAAGCTGCGTCTGATAATAGTTATTATTTTCTATAAGTGCGTCTGATAATAGTTTATTTATTTTCTATAAGTGCGTCTGATAATAGTTTATTTATTTTCTATAAGTGCGTCTGATAATAGTTATTTATTTTCTATAAGTGCGTCTGATAATAGTTTATTTATTTTCTATAAGTGCGTCTGATAATAGTTTATTTATTTTCTATAAGTGCGTCTGATAATAGTTATTTATTTTCTATAAGTGCGTCTGATAATAGTTTATTTATTTTATATAAAGTGCGTCTGATAATAGTTTAGTTATTTTATATAAGTGCGTCTGATAATAGTTTATTATTTTCTATAAGTGCGTCTGATATAGTTTATTTATTTTCTATAAGTGCGTCTGATAATAGTTATTTAGTTTTCTATAAGTGCGTCTGATAATAGTTTATTTATTTTCTATAAGTGCGTCTGATAATAGTTTTATTTGTATATAAGTGCGTCTGATAATAGTTTATTTTATATAAGTGCGTCTGATAATAGTTTTATTTATTTTATATAAGTGCGTCTGATAATAGTTTATTTATTTTATATAAGTGCGTCTGATAATAGTTATTTATTTATATAAGTGCGTCTGATAATAGTTTATTTATTTTATATAAGTGCGTCTGATAATAGTTTGTTATTTTATATAAGTGCGTCTGATAATAGTTTATTTATTTCTATAGTGCGTCTGATATAGTTTATTATTTCTATAAGTGCGTCTGATAATAGTTTATTTATTTCTATAAGTGCGTCTGATAATAGTTTATTTATTTTATAAGTGCGTCTGATAATAGTTTATTTATTTTCTATAAGTGCGTCTGATAATAGTTTATTTATTTTCTATAAGTGCGTCTGATAATAGTTTATTTATTTTATATAAGTGCGTCTGATAATAGTTATTTATTTTCTATAAGTGCGTTGATAATAGTTTATTTTATTTCTTATAAGTGCGTCTGATAATAGTTTATTTATTTTCTATAAAGTGCGTCTGATAATAGTTTATTTATTTTCTATAAGTGCGTTGATAATAGTTATTTATTTCTATAAGTGCGTCTGATAATAGTTTATTTTATTTTCTATAAGTGCGTCTGATAATAGTTTATTATTTTCTATAAGGCGTCTGATAATAGTTATTTATTTTTCTATAAGTGCGTCTGATAATAGTTTATTTATTTTTCTATAAGTGCGTATCTGATAATAGTTTATTTATTTTCTATAAGTGCGTCTGATAATAGTTTATTTATTTTCTATAGTGCGTCTGATAATAGTTTATTTATTTTTACTATAAGTGCGTTGATAATAGTTTATTATTTTATATAAGTGCGTCTGATATAGTTTATTTATTTTTCTACTAAGTGCGTCTGATAATAGTTTATTTATTTTCTATAAGTGCGTCTGATAATAGTTTATTTATTTTCTATAAGTGCGTCTGATAATAGTTTATTTATTTTATATAAGTGCGTCTGATAATAGTTTATTTTCTATAAGTGCGTCTGATAATAGTTTATTTATTTTCTATAAGTGCGTCTGATAATAGTTTATTTTCTATAAGTGCGTCTGATAATAGTTTATTTATTTTCTATAAGTGCGTCTGATAATAGTTTATTTTATATAAGTGCGTCTGATAATAGTTTATTTATTTTATATAAGTGCGTCTGATAATAGTTTGTTTATTTTATATAAGTGCGTCTGATAATAGTTTGTTTATTTTATATAAGTGCGTCTGATAATAGTTTATTTATTTTCTATAAGTGCATCTGATAATAGTTTATTTATTTTATATAAGTGCGTCTGATAATAGTTTATTTATTTTCTATAAGTGCGTCTGATAATAGTTTATTTATTTTCTATAAGTGCGTCTGATAATAGTTTATTTATTTTCTATAAGTGCGTCTGATAATAGTTTATTTATTTTCTTATAAGTGCGTCTGATAATAGTTTATTTATTTTCTATAAGTGCGTCTGATAATAGTTTTATTTATTTTCTATAAGTTGCGTCTGATAATAGTTTATTTATTTTCTATAAGTGCGTCTGATAATAGTTTATTTATTTTATATAAGTTGCGTCTGATAATAGTTTTATTTATTTTCTATAAGTGCGTCTGATAATAGTTTATTTTTCTATAAGTGCGTCTGATTAATAGTTTATTTATTTTCTATAAGTGCGTCTGATAATAGTTTATTTATTTTTCTTATAAGTGCGTCTGATAATAGTTTATTTAGTTTCTATTAAGTGCGGTCTGATAATAGTTTATTTTATATAGTGCGTCTGATAATAGTTTTATTTATTTTATATAAGTGCGTCTGATAATAGTTTATTTATTTTATATAAGTGCGTCTGATAATAGTTTATTTATTTTACTATAAGTGCGTCTGATAATAGTTTTATTTATTTTCTATAAGTGCGTCTGATAATAGTTTATTTATTTTCTATAAGTGCGTCTGATAATAGTTTATTTATTTTATATAAGTGCGTCTGATAATAGTTTATTTATTTTCTATAAGTGCGTCTGATAATAGTTTATTTATTTTCTATAAGTGCGTCTGATAATAGTTTATTTATTTCTATAAGTGCGTCTGATAATAGTTTATTTATTTTCTATAAGTGCGTCTGATAATAGTTTATTTATTTTCTATAAGTGCGTCTGATAATAGTTTATTTATTTTATATAAGTGCGTCTGATAATAGTTTATTTTCTATAAGTGCGTCTGATAATAGTTTATTTATTTTCTATAAGTGCGTCTGATAATAGTTTATTTATTTTCTATAAGTGCGTCTGATAATAGTTTATTTTCTATAAGTGTGTCTGATAATAGTTTATTTATTTTCTATAAGTGCGTCTGATAATAGTTTATTTATTTTATATAAGTGCGTCTGATAATAGTTTATTTTCTATAAGTGCGTCTGTATAATAGTTTATTTATTTTATATAGTGCGTCTGATAATAGTTTATTTATTTTCTATAAGTGCGTCTGATAATAGTTTATTTTCTATAAGTGTGTCTGATAATAGTTATTTATTTTCTATAAGTGCCGTCTGATCATAGTTTCTTTATATAAGTTGCGTCCTGATAATAGTTATTTATTTTATATATAGTGCGTCTGATAATAGTTGTGTTTATTTTATATAAGTGCGTCTGATAATAGTTTTGTTTATTTTATATAAGTGCGTCTGATACATAGGTTTCTTTATTTTTCTATAAGTGCATCTGATAATAGTTTATTTATTTATATAAGTTGCGTCTGATAATAGTTTATTTATTTTCTATAAGTTGTCGTCTGATAATAGTTTATTTATTTTTTTCCTATAAGTGCGTCTGATAATAGTTTATTTTATTTTCTATATAAGTGCGGGTCTGAGTAAGAGTTTGATATTATTTTTCCTATAAAGTGCGTCTGATAATAGTTTATTTTCTATAAGTGTGTCTGATAATAGTTTATTTATTTTCTATAAGTGCGTCTGATAATAGTTTATTTATTTTATATAAGTGCGTCTGATAATAGTTTATTTTCTATAAGTGCGTCTGATAATAGTTTATTTATTTTATATAAGTGCGTCTGATAATAGTTTATTTATTTTCTATAAGTGCGTCTGATAATAGTTTATTTTCTATAAGTGTGTCTGATAATAGTTTATTTATTTTCTATAAGTGCGTCTGATAATAGTTTATTTTATATAAGTGCGTCTGATAATAGTTTATTTATTTTATATAAGTGCGTCTGATAATAGTTTGTTTATTTTATATAAGTGCGTCTGATAATAGTTTGTTTATTTTATATAAGTGCGTCTGATAATAGTTTATTTATTTTCTATAAGTGCATCTGATAATAGTTTATTTATTTTATATAAGTGCGTCTGATAATAGTTTATTTATTTTCTATAAGTGCGTCTGATAATAGTTTATTTATTTTCTATAAGTGCGTCTGATAATAGTTTATTTATTTTCTATAAGTGCGTCTGATAATAGTTTATTTATTTTCTATAAGTGCGTCTGATAATAGTTTATTTATTTTATATAAGTGCGTCTGATAATAGTTTATTTATTTTCTATAAGTGCGTCTGATAATAGTTTGTTTATTTTCTATAAGTGCGTCTGATAATAGTTTATTTATTTTCTATAAGTGCGTCTGATAATAGTTTATTTATTTTCTATAAGTGCGTCTGATAATAGTTTATTTATTTTCTATAAGTGCGTCTGATAATAGTTTATTTATTTTCTATAAGTGCGTCTGATAATAGTTTATTTATTTTCTATAAGTGCGTCTGATAATAGTTTATTTATTTTATATAAGTGCGTCTGATAATAGTTTATTTTATATAAGTGCGTCTGATAATAGTTTATTTATTTTATATAAGTGCGTCTGATAATAGTTTATTTATTTTCTATAAGTGCGTCTGATAATAGTTTATTTATTTTCTATAAGTGCGTCTGATAATAGTTTATTTATTTTCTATAAGTGCGTCTGATAATAGTTTATTTATTTTCTATAAGTGCGTCTGATAATAGTTTATTTATTTTATATAAGTGCGTCTGATAATAGTTTATTTATTTTCTATAAGTGCGTCTGATAATAGTTTATTTATTTTATATAAGTGCGTCTGATAATAGTTTATTTATTTTCTATAAGTGCGTCTGATAATAGTTTATTTATTTTCTATAAGTGCGTCTGATAATAGTTTATTTATTTTCTATAAGTGCGTCTGATAATAGTTTATTTATTTTATATAAGTGCGTCTGATAATAGTTTATTTTCTATAAGTGCGTCTGATAATAGTTTATTTATTTTCTATAAGTGCGTCTGATAATAGTTTATTTTCTATAAGTGCGTCTGATAATAGTTTGTTTATTTTCTATAAGTGCGTCTGATAATAGTTTATTTATTTTCTATAAGTGCGTCTGATAATAGTTTGTTTATTTTCTATAAGTGCGTCTGATAATAGTTTATTTATTTTATATAAGTGCGTCTGATAATAGTTTATTTATTTTCTATAAGTGCGTCTGATAATAGTTTGTTTATTTTCTATAAGTGCGTCTGATAATAGTTTATTTATTTTCTATAAGTGCGTCTGATAATAGTTTATTTTCTATAAGTGCGTCTGATAATAGTTTATTTTCTATAAGTGCGTCTGATAATAGTTTATTTATTTTCTATAAGTGCGTCTGATAATAGTTTATTTATTTTCTATAAGTGCGTCTGATAATAGTTTATTTATTTTATATAAGTGCGTCTGATAATAGTTTATTTTCTATAAGTGCGTCTGATAATAGTTTATTTATTTTCTATAAGTGCGTCTGATAATAGTTTATTTATTTTCTATAAGTGCGTCTGATAATAGTTTATTTATTTTCTATAAGTGCGTCTGATAATAGTTTATTTATTTTCTATAAGTGCGTCTGATAATAGTTTATTTATTTTCTATAAGTGCGTCTGATAATAGTTTATTTATTTTATATAAGTGCGTCTGATAATAGTTTATTTATTTTCTATAAGTGCGTCTGATAATAGTTTATTTATTTTATATAAGTGCGTCTGATAATAGTTTATTTATTTTCTATAAGTGCGTCTGATAATAGTTTATTTATTTTCTATAAGTGCGTCTGATAATAGTTTATTTATTTTCTATAAGTGCGTCTGATAATAGTTTATTTATTTTATATAAGTGCGTCTGATAATAGTTTATTTTCTATAAGTGCGTCTGATAATAGTTTATTTATTTTCTATAAGTGCGTCCGATAATAGTTTATTTTCTATAAGTGCGTCTGATAATAGTTTGTTTATTTTCTATAAGTGCGTCTGATAATAGTTTATTTATTTTATATAAGTGCGTCTGATAATAGTCTATTTATTTTCTATAAGTGCGTCTGATAATAGTTTATTTATTTTCTATAAGTGCGTCTGATAATACTTTATTTATTTTCTATAAGTGCGTCTGATAATAGTTTATTTATTTTCTATAAGTGCGTCTGATAATAGTTTATTTATTTTATATAAGTGCGTCTGATAATAGTTTATTTATTTTATATAAGTGCGTCTGATAATAGTTTATTTATTTTATATAAGTGCGTCTGATAATAGTCTATTTTCTAAAAAGTCTTTTCTAATCGTGTCATTTTGATCGAGTTTACATAATGTTACTTCCTGGTTGGACACGGCGAGCAGATACGACACACGGAGAGTTACATCACAGACGAGCGCCAAAACACACACCTCGCTCGTAAATCGTCTCTGCGTTTTGGATGAAGTGACGACAAACACGACACACGTCTCACTCAATGTTTGATGTTTTGTGTTTATAAAATGTAAAAATACAGAATAAATCAGAGATATGAAGAAAGATGAAGAAAAGAAGATAAAGAAAAGAAAAAGAAAGATAAACAACTAAAAAAGAAGAACAAGGAGAAGAAAACAGATATGAAGAAAGAAACATAAAAGAAGAAAAGGAAACGAAGAAAAAGAAAAGAAAGATAAAGAAAAGAAGATAAAGAAAAGAAGAAAAAGAAAGATAAATAAAATCTCGCCTGACGCTGCCCCACTAAAGACGTATGTACAGCCTCGCTCTCGACAAGCAGAGTGTGAAGGTCTGTGTCCAGGGGTGACTGCAGTGTTCCTATAAGAAAGTCCATTTTCTCTCAATCTGCATTCTCTTTTAAATCCATCAAAGAATGGAACGGGCTTCCACAAAATCTTAAGAACATAGCAGATTATCACAGTTTTTCAGGGGCTGTTAAAAACTGTCTTCACCATCAGTCCTGTCCACACTGACTATACCAGACGGGTATTTGTCCATCAGATGTTTCCCTCGTGTGTATCATCTGACAGCGACTACACTGTATTTATTCTGATATTTGTTGCACTTTAATAACTTGTAGTTTGCACTATGTATTAAATTGTGCACACTTGTACATTGTCTTTTCTATTGCACTTTTTATATGTGAATTGTTTTGTTTTTAATGTTTGTGACACAGGACGACAGATGGAAATGAGCATTTTGCTAAATCTGGTGCAGCCATCTTTTTAATGCATCTGCATTCTGTCCTTTAAATAAATAAATAAAATAAAAATATGATAAATAAAAGAAGAAAAAGATAAATAAACAAAGAAGAAGAATGAGGAGGAGAAGAAAACATTAGTTATGAAGATAAATAAAAGATAATTATTTAATTAAGAATAAATACAAGTACAAAAGAAGAAAAGAATTAATTGATGTGTAAATTAAATGATTTTTAAAATATTTATAGAAAAAAATGTAGCATTTATGTATAAAAGTATTATTTTATAAGTAAATTACATTATGTATAAAATATTATTTTATAAGAATATTATATTATGAATAAAAAGATTATTTTATAAATATTTTATATTGTATAGAAAAGTATTATTTTATAAATATATTATGTATAAAAGTATTATTTTATATACACACAGAAAACATCAGAAATATGAATATGGGATTATGTAGAAGAAAGAAAATTTCTGAATGAATGATTTTATACATTTATATTTTGATTAATTACCGCATTTATTGTTTTATTTAATGTTTCTTCATTTCCACTTGTGTTTATTCATAATGAAGTCATTTTTGTACATAAACTCAAGTGTAAAGTCTCACTTTGCTGATTTCACATGAATCCAGGACGAGTTTTTCTCCTCGTAAACATTCAGACAATCTGGACGCCATGTCCAGAGGAGAGCGCTCGAACTGCACCTGCACAAACACGACATTTACACACAAAACACGACATTTACACACAAAACACGACATTTACACACAAAACACGACATGTGTGTGTGTGTGTTATGTGTGTGGCTGATGTAATATTGTGTGAATATTTTCATTGGGATAAATAAATGTGGAGTTTATTGTGTAACTTTTCTGATGCTTGAACCTGTGGAGATTGTAATTGTTTTGCCTTGAATGTTCCTTAAATTTGTCCTTCATCCTTCTCCATAGAGTCAAGAAATAAACAATCAATCACTAAGATGCTCCACACACACACACACACACACACACACACACACACACACACACACAGGAAAAGTCCCATAATCCCCCTTTAAGTTACCAACAGGTGGTCCTGGAGCAGAGAGAAGTCGGGCCCTGTTAAAGTTCGGCTGTTGTACAGAGATTCTTTGACGAGTTCGTCCAGTTTCAGAAGCAGAGTGTGAAAGTGCGTCCTGGCTGTGGCTTCATCTGCAGCGGCCAACTCCCTAAAGAAAAGCACAATTATGTCACACTCGTTTAGTCCATTCATCGCTCAATCGAGTCTTACTCCACCAAAATCTGTGTTAGTCGAATCATTATTTTATTTAGATGATGAAAAACGACAAGTGAGTGAGTGAGTGAGCTGAACATTTTTTTTTTTTTTGGTGTTTATATGTAAAAAGTCAGATTAAACTCATGACTCACAACATTAATCGGTCTTTATGTCAATATATTGTTTTATTTTTCTGTTTTTGCATGAACTCCGCCTGCAGGTGTAGTCTTGTGAGTGCAGTTTAGGTCAGACACATAGATGGATAATATTCTGCAGAGCTTTAACAGGACGTGCTCTAGTACGATCTGTAATGGACTGCAGTATTTTGAGTATTTGATCGTCTTTTCAGTGCAGATGAAATAAAAATGAATCATTACTTTTATGATCATTGAAATTTCAAAGTAAAACCATTATTGGTGAGAGGATATATGGGTCTCATTTGAAATATTTGCAAACTAGGCTTTAACATTTACTAAAATAACATGGACCTGAGGTTTATTCATTTGGGAGTAGCATAAACTCAAATCCTCAGTAGAGTTTTGGTTAGTCCAGCACACTCTGGTTTACCCCCCTCAGCCTACAGTCTATTTACCTGGAGCACGTGACTCAGTAAGTCTATAAAATGACAGCTGATCTTTTTAATTTAGAGGCAGAGGTGGGTCGAGTAGACAAAAATGTACTCACGTCACAGGAACATTACTACAAAATATGATTACTCAAGCAGAAGTAAAAGTACTGGTCCAGGAAATGACTCAAGTAAGAAAAAAAAAACTACTACTACACAAGTAAGAATAACTTAACCTCCTGAGACCAGAGCTTTGGGCTGATTGGACCTGATCAGTGTAAAAACAATTATTATTATTATCTTTTTACATTATGACAAAAATAACAATAATAATAATAATAATAATAATAATGTCTTACACTTGTAAAGCTCTTCACAGTCGTGTCAAAGCCTCTACACTAGACTCATTATTCATTCATTTCACTTGGTGATGGTAAGATACTACTGTAGCCACAGCTGCCCTGGGGCAGACTGACAGAAGCGAGGCTGTCAATCTGCGCCATCGGCCCCTCCGACCTCCACCATCATTCACACACACACCACTTTCATACTAGGCAATGTGGGTGAAGTGTCTTGCCTAAGGACACAACGACAGAACTTGGTCTGAGCGGGACTCGATCCTCCGACCTTCAGGTTGGGACCAACACTCAACCACTGAGCCACTGTCGCCCCTGAGCCACAGTCGCCCCTGAGCCACCGTCGCCCCTGAGCCACCGTCGCCCCTGAGCCACCGTCGCCCCTGAGCCACCGTCGCCCCTGAGTCCACCTACAGCCCACCCCATACAATCAGTCAGACTCCAACTACTAACACGGCCAAGACCAAAGAACTGACACAAACTAAGTCACATGTGTGAGTATGTCCAAACTATGGCCCTGGGGCCACATCAGACCCTTTTTTATTGGCCCTCAGGCCTCGTGTTGAACCGGCCCAATGGATCATAAACAGAACTTTTAAATTAAAATTAAACATTAAACTATTTCTACCACTATAACCTCAAACATCACAGTGTGACACAGACCTAAAATAAACATGTGTCAGGTGTTATTAACACACAGGGCTCAGACTGTGTGTAAAGCACCACACTGCACACCGTCTGGCCCTCAGCTTTAATATGATTTTGGCCCTCGATAAAAAAAGTTTGGGCCCCTCTGTCATATCTGAAGGAGTAAGAAACACAAATGTTGACATCAGTTCATATTGTTACTTGTAGATTTACTCACCGTGAGAAGAGGAGCCACAACTTTTACTCGAGTACTGTTACTTCAATAAACACATATACTCAAGTAGGCCTAGTGGTCAAAGTAACTACATTAAAGCTCTACTGCTCTCCTCTGCTTAGGCTCCACTTTAATCAGACCTGTACAAACCGCGCATGCGCAGAACAGGGACAGTATGGCACAGGCGGCACTCACCAGTCCTGAGCCTCCACCCAGTCACTCAGGCAGCGGCGCACCTCCAGGGGGAATCTGTGCATGTACAGGTGGCGCACACGGATCTGTAAACACTGCTCCAACTTCAGCACCTTCTGCCACTGCGCCATGGCCCCTCTGCCCCGATCCAGTGCGCAGTTTGGAGACTTCTGCCCAAAATCCTGTTCCTTCCTTTCGCTTTTTGAGTCTCTGTCAACACAACGGCTGCAAAACCCGTTTAAAAATCCCAAAACACCTTTGAATCGACGCAATAAACCTGGATAATGGCTCTCAGACGCGTGGCACCGGTGTCCTGCCCCGCGCACTGACGCCTCTGTTTATATAAGGCGTGTGCGTGAGGCGCGTGGGGCTGAGGGGGCGGGGTTTACAGGGAGTACACGCCCACAGCTAACCACGTGATTCTCTGGAAAAGCTTGAAACTCTTGCGAAAGGAAGATGTTACAGTGTCTGTGTCTTTTCTTTGTCTTTTGTCATAAAAAATGTTCCACAAAAAGTACAGATACAGGAATACTTCAAAGTAAAAGTATCCAAAAATCTACTCAAGTAAAAGTATCAAAGTGCTCGTGTAAAATGGACTTAAAGAGTAAAAAGATCTAAAAGAGATCTAATAAAGCTTCTAATGTGGTGATTTAGAGACAGATTTGTGCTGTTTAATGCAGATTTTGTTTTTATTGATATATTTTTGTTTAAATTCTGAAGATGTTAAAAATAAACCTCAGCCTTTTCAGCAGGTCTCACACAAAAACAAATACTTTTCCTTTTCCGTCCAAAGTGGAGGAGAAAGTACAGGGTGAATTCAGGTGGGACGATTAATCATTTGAGTATTTTTACATGTGAAACAGGCAGACATCAGTCGTGTTCTTAAACCGTGACCTCTGACCCTGTGACAGTCAGTTTAAGGTCAAATAAGTCACGTTTACACACGTGTATGTAAGAGACAGTGGCGTGTTGTACTGTGGCCTTGAATGAAAAAGCTACAAACCTGAATTTACGCACACACTTGTTTCTCCTGGATTATATTTGATGCTTGTGGACGAGTTTATACATGAATTTATATTAACAAAGATACATGTCAAACTTCTGTCATTCAGGTAAAGTGGGACGCCCATCTTCAGGTAAAGTGGTGTTTTTGAATACACTTTGGCCTAAATCCTACTGAATTTATATTATGTGGGTAAGATAATGTAAGGAATGTATATTTAAAGTCAGAGAAAAGCAAAAATAAAAAATAAAAAAACGCTCAATGAATCAGGTCCATATAGTGGAGCCAATAGAAACAGTTTCAGCTCAGAGACATGTGAGCTCCTCTTTGTCCTGAGCCACTGTGGCTCTGTAAACACCAGCACTGCTGTGTTTAGTGTAAAATAATGTTCACTCACTGCTCATATAGATTCGTCACAATAACATGGATTTTAAACCAAAACATGAGTAAATACATTCACTCCATGCAGTCAGTGGGAAATCCCATTGTTTCTTACTCTGTGCACTGAAGTGTCTGGTGTATAATCAATGTGCAGGGGAGAGGAGACTTACACTGAGCACACGCCCAAACCAAAACCACGTGATTCTCTGGAAAATACTAAATGTCGTCAAGTCAAGTCGGTTACACTGACAGTTTCCTGTCTACAAAACACAGGCCTAGACTCTACAGGAAACAGAGGACAAAGTGCAGTGTGGCTCCACTGCTCTACTGTAAACACTTTACACTTTAGAGTCAGTGCTGCCTGGGCAAACCTGAAAGATCAGATTAGAGAATAAAATCCTAAATCCTAATTTTCATCTTTTTTCATTATTCTAGACTCTAGATCAGTGGTGGAAAAAGGTAACAAGTACAACAAGTAAAGTACTGTACTTAAGTAGAATTCTGATGTATCTGTACTTTACTTAAGTCCATTTTACAGTGAATACTTTTTACTTTTACTTCACTACATTTGAGAGCAGTATCTGTACTTTCTACTTTTCCACTATATTTTTGAACAGGACTGAAAAGTAAAAAGTACTTTTCATATGATTTGAGGGGTTATTTTTACCATGTTTGTGATAACATCCTGACTAAAGTCCCCGACTTCAAACTTCAGCTTTGAGAAAAACAAAAATAAATACACAAGATTCAAGAGAAAAATAAAGAAACTGGTGTGTATTGAAACTGTTGACCAAAATCTGTATCATTTTTGACTCATGGACTGGGAGGGCATCTGTGGTACTGCACTAAACTGGTTCAAGTCCTATCTAGAAAACAGAAAGTACTTTGTTGAAATTGGAAAATGTGTCTCAGATAAAATGTCCCTGACCTGTGGGGTGCCCCAGGGGTCAATCCTGGGACCCCTGTTGTTCAGTCTCTACATGCTGCTGTTAGGACAGTTAATACACAACAATAATGTGTCACACACAACTCTGCAGACGAGTCAGATCTATGTCTCACTGCAGCAGGTGAATATGGACCAGTGGATTCACTGCATCAACAGATCAGTGTGTGGAGGAAAAACAACTTTGTCCAGATAAACTCAGACAAGACTCAAGTCATCATCTTTGTCCACAGAAACATAGAGAAAGTGTCAGTGTCACCTCCAGTCTCTGTCTCTAAAACCTTCAACTCAGGACAGAAATCTAGAGGTAATAATGGACTCAGACTTGAACTTTAACAGACACATCAAATCAGTAACATCTGCAGCTTTTTACATCTAAAAACATGTCAAAAATCAAAGTTAAACTGTCAAAACCAGACTTAGAGAGACTTATCCTGCATTTGTGTCCAGTAGATTAGACGACTGTAATGTCCTGATCACTGGACTCTCCAAACGAGAGACAGAACAGAACATCCAGAACATCCAGAACATCCAGAACATCCAGAACATCCAGAACATCCAGAACATCCAGAACACTGCTGCTCGGGTCAGGACTAGAACCAGGAAGTACTTCACACACGTGTCCTGTGGCTCCTGTGGCTCCTGTGGCTCCTGTGGCTCCTGTGGCTCCTGTGGCTCCTGTGGCTCCTGTGGCTCCTGTGGCTCCTGTGGCTCCTGTGGCTCCTGTGGCTCAGAGACTTTAAAGCAGCTCAGTGTGAACAAGTCTCTCCATGGACCAGCACCAAAGAACATCTCCCACATGAGCCACAAGAACCATCTCACATGAGGAGGACTTCAGGGACCGGCCTCCTGATGTAGACCTGGTTCAGTCCTGGTTTAGTCCTGGTTTAGTCCTGGTTTAGTCCTGGTTTAGTCCTGGTTTAGTTCAGTTTAAACCTTCTCTCTTCCTGTAGATGTGACTCAGGCCTCGACTTTGACTCTGTTTAAATCCAGACTCAGTTCTGTTTCTCTGCTGTGACTCAAAGGGGTTTATTCTGTACTTTTCTCCTTTAATGTTAATTTTATGATTATTTGTGATTATGTTTCTTTTGATTTGTTTGTATTGTGATTTTAAAGTCTTTTTTATTCTGTAAAACAATTACTTTGTGTACAGATTATGCCACAGAAATAAACTCGCCTTTACCAACATCACTACATTTAACAATTTAACAAATGAACAACACTTCTGTAAAGTACTTTTACTTTTTACTTTTAAAGTACATTTTTCAGCAGAAACTGAAATACTTTTACTTAAGTTTTTTCATGTGATAGTTTTACTTGAGTAACATTTTTCCTGAGTATGTGTACTTTTACTGAAGTAACACAACTGAGTACTTCATTCATCACTGACACAGATGTAGATCTACCTCTTTAACACATCCTTCCTCCTGATGTCGCCGTCGTTACTTTCCAGTGTAGACTTTTAAATTATTTACATTAAATACTTTTACTCTTTGAAAATCAACCATCGGGTCTGTGACAGTTGTATTTATGCTGCTCTCTAGTGGCTGATTGCAGTATGACAGGGGTAAATTCTGAAGTCCTAGTTGATATTTCAGTGTGACTGGTGTCTAGTTTCATCCAGGACAGTAAAGTTCCACTATGCAGCCTTTCTATTAGGGGGACCTGCCTCCTGTTTCCATGGAGATGTTTCTTCACCTTGAATGTTCCACTGTATCACTCTACTGCTGTGTAATGTCGTAAAGGAAATATTATTCCATTTTAAATGTCTCACGTTAATGCCACACTATGGAACATTCAAGGCAAAGTAATAACATGGCCATATAACACACATGGTTGAAGATGAGGTGCAAAAAAGAGTCAGAAATAATAACGGATACAAACAATAACATTAAAATAAAGTTATTATTTACAAGACAAGTTCTATAGTAGCAAAGTTTTGTTGCACCACTAATACTACTACTACTACTGTACTTCTCCTGTACTTGTAATGCTATATTTCAGATACTACTCTTCTGGGGAGTCATCTTCTCACTGGCGTGTACCATGAAAGTAGTTTTAGGCATTTAAGTGATTTAAATGTTTGAATTTATCTTTTACAATAACAACTGATATCTGTAATTATGACAGCTGACCACACGAGGGCAGCACAACACCATGTATCTCAAATAGTCTTTTCAAACTACAAAAAGTACAGTATAAGTAGTCCATGTGGATTACTTTAACTGTACTTTTTGTAGGTTTGTTTTTATTACAGCAAAACGATGGCTAACGACGATTGATTGGTTTGAGTTTTGGGCTTAATTATGACGTTTAAACTCATAATTATGACTTCCTGTGAGGCACAAATGGGCTTCCATACTTTGTCACTTTTTCTCAAACTTTTCATAAATCTGTCAAGATGCAAAACAATTCAGAATGTTTGAAAAAGTACACTTTGAGAACAAAACATAAAACAAAAGACACTTTGACGATTGTGTTTGCATTTTAACCACAGATTTATAAACTTATCCAACCATCACCAAGACCATAGACAGTCAATATAAACGGACATAGCTAACCTGCTCGCCGCCGCGTTACATTGGAAAATTGTCACCCCTCTCTCTGTAAATCGCCGTAATGAGCCTCGTTTTAATCCGCGCTACGTGATCCTTGTAGTTTTATTTTGCTGTTTCGTCTGTAAAAAGCTATGAACATTAATGACTCAGGCGTCTTCTTTCCCCGAGGTCGCTCCTGTTAGCCTTAGCAACAGGTTTGATTGACAGTGTTGCTAAGCGTCCTCTCTCGGTGTGGGTGGAAAGAGGCGTTACCATCAACAGCCTGGCTCCTGATTGGCTCTTTGGCTGCTATGATACTCGTAGCTGGATTTCAGAATATGGACCTCGGCTCCACTTTGGCCTCTCCACCTGCTCCGGCCTCGATGAGCTTCATCTGGAGCTGAAGCTGCGGTGACGTCGCATTCAGTCGACTTCTTTACACAGACTGTGATCCAGACACAGGCAGGAGACTCCGACACTGTTAGACGTGTCGTGTGTCGTGTGTCGTGTGTCGTGTGTCGTGTGTCGTGTCACAGCGCCGACCTGTATCGTGCTGTTCATGATGAATGTGCCAACAGTCGTCCCTATATTTATATATTTTTTATGAATTTGCATTGTGGTCAGAGGAAGAGGAGGGGTCAGAGGAAGTGGAGGGGTCAGAGGAAGAGGAGGGGTCAGAGGAAGAGGAGGGGTCAGAGGAAGAGGAGGGGTCAGAGGAAGTGGAGGGGTCAGAGGAAGAGGAGGGGTCAGAGGAAGAGGAGGGTTCAGAGGAAGAGTCAGAGGAAGAGGAGGGGTCAGATGAAGAGGAGGGGTCAGAGGAAGAGGAGGGGTCAGAGGAAGTTTGAAATACGTATGTACGTACGTATTTCTAAAAGCTGTCATTTTTATTTTCTGTACAGTGTAGTATTTGGTTTCGTTCTATAATACTGAGCTTATTTTTTCAAATCTACAAAGGTCTGAACTTTGAGAGAGTTTAAACGAGAGAGAAATGTGAGAAAATGTTAACGCCTGTGTGAGAAAAGTGTATAAAGTGTGTGGTGAGGGGTTTTACAGACAAAAACATAGAGAATAATGTAAAAATAAAGCTGATACTTCACAATTTTCGCTGGTTATTTTTAGATCGTGACCCTCGAGATAAACCAGGGACCAGTGTGAACTATACTACGAAATAAATACATAAAAATACAGAAACTATGCAGTAATATCTTACATAAATCTACACAATAAAAGCTTAAAATAAAAATAATCTAAACTTCTTAAATGCACTTTCAACTCAAATTGTAGACGTTCATTTTGTGCGGTGAAATCACAGACGTTTGATCAAACCTCAGTCCCATCGCTGCTGCTGGGTGTGAATAAAACTACTGTTGCTTGATATAAATATAAAGGACGTGTGCATTGCTCTAGTAGAGGCTGTCCAGGCTCTTCTCTTCACGATGCGGGTCACGACCACAGGGGGGCGTACTGTGCTTATCCTGAAACTGCTGCAGTAATTCGATCACTGCTTTGTGGCCGAAGTGAATCGCTTCATCCAGCGGAGTGTTTCCCCATCTGAGTCAAAAGTAAAACGCTCATGAACAAATGGTTTTACAAAGAGATTCTTTTGTGTTTAACTTAAAGGGAGAGTAACATTTTGATTTTAAAGGGCCCATGTTACGCTGTTTTCTCATCTGTTCTAATGTCGTTTCCTCGTCACACACAGACCTGGAGTTGTGTTTTGTTTCATTCTCACATGTTTAAGTCACAAACTCTGCAGATTTAGGCTGAGTTCTTCTGTCATCACGAGGTGGAACGTTGCATTTTGAGCTTTGGAGATGTAAACAGACTAATAATAAAGTGTTTCTCAAACATGTGTGAGTGAAAACACGACTCCAGGTCTGTTTTTGAGGAGGGAACATTTTAACATGGCCAAAGAATCCATTTTGTGTCATAAAGGACCTTTAAATTTCATAAACGTGATCTATGTGTGTCCAGATACAACGTAGACATGTTCAAATCAAACATGGATTTGACTTTTAATAAATCTACTGCTGATTAAGTCTTAATTACACACACATTGGACATTTTCATTGTGTGTTTTGGTTGTTATGTCATTGTGTGCCCTAAATCCTTATGTGTGTTGATGTTGTGTATCTCTTGGACCTCATGTTGGTGATCTGTTGTTACACACAGGTGTATCTCTGGTCTGTTTGTCTACGAGGCCGTGTGTCCTGGAGTCACTTAGATTAAACTGGTCTGATTATTGTGATGTATAAATACTCTGTGTATGTTCATTTGAGCTGAGGGCGACTCAGGGACAACGGCTCTTTGACCATTGTGCACAAATGACTCAATAAATCGGACTTTTTGATTCGAGACAACTTCTCTGTTGATTTTACATTTTATTTAAGGTTTTTATTATTAGAAATTCCACCACACGTCCCAAGAGGGAATCAGAAGCAGAATGAGGCTCACATGAGTCTCTCATTTGTGTTGTCAGTTTCAGCGCTGAAATTCAGTTGGTTTAAACCTAAAAGAACTCTCTCTGGTGTGAATCCTCACGACCTAAACCCCAGCACCTGCAGCCCATCATGGATCAGTGCTAGTGCAGCCTCTGCAGCTCAGGGACTGAATCTGGAGGTTCTGAACATGAGGCCTGTCCAGAAACTGAGAATGAGATCCACTTTTATGTGTCTATCTGGAGGATAAACTTGTACCTTTTTAAAACTACATACCCTTCCTTTAAATTCAACTCTTCATGTTGAGTTATAAGAAATGTTAAAATTTATTATATATAAATATAGACCAGATAAATATAAAACTCAATTTAAATATTGAACCATCCAAACAGCAGGATTTCAGCCTCAGACTTACCTGTCTCTGGGGACAGGGTTCACTTTACAAGCATCAAGTAGGAAACCCACCACCTCCACATGTCCTGCAGGGGGAGCAGTAATTATCATTTATACCATATACACCGCCCGGCCAAAAAAAAAGTCACCACCTGGATTTAACAAATAGGTCTGAGCCTGTAGGTACGAGTCAGGTCTAGGTTCAGCAACAGTCTGTGCTCAAAGAATGAGACACCTGAATAAACTGAATGACCAGGTTATTCCATCAAAATATTGGATTTGTTCTTCCCTGATGGCATGAGCATATTCCAAGATGACAATGCCAGGATTCATCAGGCTCAAATAGTGACAGAGGATCAGGAGCAGAGACGTCATTTTCACACATGGATTGTCCACCACAGAGTCCAGACCTTAACCCCATTGAGAATCTTTGTGCTGGAGAAGCTTTGAGCAGCGTCAGACTCGACCATCATCAATGGAACAGGTGAAAAATTAAAGCAACACTGGATAGAAATAAATCTGACGTTGTAGAAGCCAAATTGAAACAAAGTCACAGAGAATGTGACGTAATTAAAGATAAAGGAACAACCAAATATTAGAGTGTGACCTTTTTTTTGGCCAGTGTATGTGATGTATGTTTTTAGATAAGCTGTGATACTGCATCACATGTACAACTAGACAAACAACGAGTGGTTTTAGTTTTCACCTTCTGCTGCTGCCACGTGCAGAGCCGTCCTGGAGTCATAGTCTCTTTTGAATGACAGTTTTTGGACGTATTAGACATGTGCACGCCTGAAGTCTGACTTAAATGGGTCAAATTCAGTACAAACACATTTTCTGTATCATTATTAAAACCATTAAAAGAAACATTCATAAATATTACATTGTACGTCATATTATACATATTCATATTGCCCCACAGCTCAGCCGCCTCATGTTGTAGTTCACCCTGATGAACGAGAGGGTCGCGTCCCTGCGCCTTCGGGTCGGGGACAGGTCTCTCACTGTTGTGTCGGCCTACGGGCCAAACAGCAGTGCAGAGTACCCGGCCTTCTTGGAGTCCCTGGGAGGGGTACTAGACAGTGCACCAACTGGGGACTCCGTTGTTCTCCTGGGGGACTTCAACGCCCATGTGGGTAATGACAGTGACACTTGGAGGGGAGTGATTGGGAGGAACGGCCTCCCTGAACCTCTGAACCAGTGTTTTTTTTTTTGGTTTGTTTTTTTTTTTGGGGGGGGGGGGGGGGGGGGGTTATTGGACTCCTGTGCTAGTCACAGTTTCTCCATAATGAACACCATGTCCGAGCACAAGGGTGTCCATCAGTGCACGTGGCACAAGGACACCCTGGATTGGAGGTCGATGATCATGTCATCTGATCTCCCACCGCGTGTCTGCCCTCGGGTGAAGAGAGGGGCAGACACGCCTGGTGGTGAGTTGGATCCACTGGCAGAGTCCTCTGTCAGGGGGATCTTCAACTTGCTCTGGGAGAGCTTCTCCCAGATTCCATGGGAGTTTGGGGACATGGATTCTGAGTGGGCCATGTTCTCCACCTCTATTGCAGCTGCTCGTAGCTGTGGTCATAAGATCTGAGGTGCTTGTTGCGGCGGCAACCCCCGAACCCGGGGGTGGACACCGGAAGTAAGGGACGCCATCGGGCTGAAGGAGTCCTATCGAGCATTGTTGGCTTGTGGGACTCCTGAGGCAGCTGATGAGTTCCGGTGGGCCAAACGTGCCGCGGCTCTTGTGTTTGCCAAGCCAAAAGCTTGTTGGGAGGAGTTTGGGGAGGCCATGGAAGAGGACTATCGGATGGTGTCAAAGAGATTTTGGCAAACTGTCTGAAGCAGTACTTCACCAACACTGTGCGAGAGGCGAACTGCTGACCTTGACTGGAAATGTTGTTGTACGGTGAAAGAAATGCTCTGAGGATCTCTTCAATCCCCCCCATCATGTCTTCCGAGGAGTAAGCAGAGACTGGGGACCTGGGCACCCTGGCTGAAGTCACTGAGGTGTGGGGCTGTCTTGGCTAACACATCTCTGCAAAATCGAGTGGCGGTCAGGGACAGTGCTGCTGGATTGGCAATCCGGGATGGTAGTCCCTCTTTTAGGAAGGGGCACCGGATCATGTGTTCCAATTACAGGGGAATCACACACTGGAGGGAATATGTCTCTCAGCTGGCTTGGAAATGCCTTGGGGTCCCACTGGAGGAGTTGGAGGACGTGTCTGGGGGAGGGAAGTCTGGGAGTCCCTGCTTTCACTGCTGCCCCCGCGACCCAGTCCCGGATGAGTGGAAGTAAATGGATGGATATATTTGCCAAAAAGTACATTTTAACAGAGTAAAAGCCAAAAGATAAATCTGTCAAGTGGACAAAAAGTTGTTGGAGTAAAGACGTTTGGCAGCTTGTCCAAGCCACTTCTTCAGTTCTGGTCAGATTCCTGCTGGACACTGCCTTATATCTGTCTGAAGGGAGGAGCTAACTACACTAAAACTGTAAACAGCTTCTCTTTACAGTTTCTGTAGTCAGGCTAACATTTAACATAGTTAATAACTTTCACTTTTGGTTTTGAACAAGGTTGTCTGTGAAGTCACTCACAATGTCTGTGTAATCCCTCAGTCGCCCAGGTCTGATCCATATCAAAAGACGAAGTTTAACTCTGTCAACTGGACAAATCGTTGTAGGAATGAAGATGTTTGGCTGCTTGTCCAAGCTCATCTTGAGGGAGGAGCTAACCACACTGAAACTGTAAACAGCTATTGTCTCCGGTTTGCTTTGGGTCTGAGGATGGACTTATAGATGGGGGAAAGATTATGTTTCAGGCCCCCATTTCTGTTTAAGGGAGGATTGTCTTTCCTTTTGTTGGGAAAAACCCAGCTCTCCATGACCGGTTTGAAGATGTCAGCCTACGACTGTCTACTATCTTCTCCTTCAACCAACATTCACATTTCCTGGTTTGCAATAAACTCAAACTTTTACCTTGAGTCTGAATCTTTGATTCCTCAGACGTTACATCAGTTTGACAGAATAAGTCCCCATTGAACCTTTTCTTGTTAAATATATAGAAGACTTATACCATTTCTCCAGATGTTCCAGACCGGTGCAGACTAGACTTTCGACGCAGGACATTTGCTGTTTTTGTTTCCATTCAGGAAGATCCACAGAAACCAACGTTTGAACAATCAGAGCAGCAAGATTCACCGACTTCACGATCTGATCCATCACCAATGTAACAATTATACATGTTTTTGAATGTGGAAATACCAGGAGGAAAGTATCTAATTACAAATACTCATGTTACTGTAAACAAGTAGATATTTGGACTAATGGTACTTTTTGAGTAGTTTTTTTAACCTTGTACTCTGTCCCCGCCCATCTTTGCCTCTAAATGTGACTGAGCTATTTGATTTCCCCATTGAAATGAACTACAGGATTAACAGATTTTATATGATAAGATCTCCAAGGAGCAGCCCTGCTTACTATACTCACCAAAATACTAAATGAGTTCATATTTGAGCTAATATTATGCTGTTGTGCTGCACTGTAGGGTCTGAGTGATGAAGTTGGCTTGTTTCAGACCCTCCCATTGAACCACCTCACAAGAAACTTAATTTACCTTTTCAACTAAGAAAAAACATTAAAGTTATTTAATTTACAAATAGAAAAACATAAAAATTCAAAATTGAATTCATCTCACACTGGCTTTCCCTTGTCCTCTGTATATAAACCAGATTCTCATTCAGTGCCTCCAGTGATGCAAATGTTATCAAAAGTTTTTATGACACTATTTTCTCATCTTTGTTCTAATGTTGTTTCCTCATCACTATACTGCGAGGTGCATCAAGGACTAAATTTATTAGAATAAATGTCGGCCGACGTCTTCTACCTCCAGAATGACAGAACTGAACCAATATGTTGAGCCTTCAGTCCCAGCCAGCGCGATCACAACAGCAGCGAGATACAAGAGTGGAGCTCACACCAGGACACAGAAGTAGTGGAGGGTGTTCCACCTAAAGTTTAGTGTCTAAGTTTCCCCTCTTTGTTTTTTTTTCTTAATATTTATGAGCGAGGCAGCCCTCTTGAAACAAGACAACTCACAGGAAGAGGCCCTCCCCCGGGCGAAGGGGCCCTCCCCCGGGCGAAGGGGCCCTCCCCCGGGCGAAGGGGCCCTCCCCCGGGCGAAGGGGCCCTCCCCCGGGCAAAGGGGCCCTCCCCCGGGTGAAGGGGCCCTCCCCCGGGCAAAGGGGAGGGATCTCATTTGATCTTAATGAAAGACGTCATGAAACATCTACAGTTACAAAAAATAAAGTACTAACTCAAGGGAAATTTGAAAATATTTTCTTCTACTTGTCAACAGTTTATAGATTTCTATAACTCCACAAATGTGTAAAGAGCTGAACAGATATTATTGGACAAATCCTCTTGTTGATGTCTTGTTTTTTTGTTTTTATTTCATTTTTTTTTTTATAACCTGTGCTATATTTTATAATCTATATCTATGCTTGATTTGTGTAAAAAGGCAGTAAAGAGAGTGTGAAATATGAGAGCGTGATCCTGGCTGATAGTGAGTTTCCTTCACTCTGATAAAATGGGCCTTTGTGGTTCAATGCTCGGAACATCAGCTCTGAGCTGCACACGCTTCAAAACATGTCAGATCTCAAACTGATCTCAACTGTGGACCATGTGCTCTAAAATGTTAAATGGCCCCTGTTTTCATATTTATGACCAACTGAAGAAGACGACATCACCGCTGCACATAATGCTCCTCATGAACGAGCGGACTAACCTTAACCCTAACGAGCAGACTTCAGAGCACACGGAGCACACGGCCCTCGTGCTACAGTCACACCACAAAAATATTATATTGTTAAACCATTGGCCAATGGGCCGGATTTGGCCCGCGGGCCGCCTATTGATGACCCCTGTCATATCAGCTCTGTCTGAATAGACACAGGCCAACTGTGTTAGCAAACCTACAGTCCTATTGTACAGTACAGGAGTACTCTGACTCCTGTGATAGTCCTGGACTGGGCCTGGACTGGGCCTGGACTGGGCCTGGACTGGGCCTGGACTGGGCCTGGACTGGGCCTGGACTGGGCCTGGACTGGGCTTGGACTGGGCCTGGTCTGGTCCTGGTCTGGGCCTGGACTGGGCCTGGACTGGGCCTGGACTGGGCCTGGTCTGGTCCTGGTCTGGTCCTGGACTGGGCCTGGACTGGGCCTGGACTGGGCCTGGACTGGGCCTGGTCTAGTCCTGGTCTGGTCCTGGTCTAGTCCTGGTCTAGTCCTGGTCTAGTCCTGGTCTGGTCCTGGTCTGGTCCTGGTCTGGTCTTGGTCTGGTCTTGGTCTGGTCCTGGTCTGGTCCTGGTCTAGTCCTGGTCTAGTCCTGGTCTAGTCCTGGTCTGGTCCTGGTCTGGTCCTGGTCTGGTCTTGGTCTGGTCCTGGTCTGGTCCTGGTCTGGTCCTGGTCTGGTTAGTTCTGACTTACACTTCACATGAATCCATTTTGTGTAATATAGGACCTTTAATCAACAAATGGTCCAAACGCGGAGACCGTGGGGGACATCTGGACACAGACACACTGGACATCGCTCCTCACTGGTTTAGTTTAGTCACAGTTTTAAAAAGTGAACATTCAAACACATATTTGAATTATAAAACACATCAGATTATGGCGATGTTATGTAAGTTTTACCAAGAAAAGCCACAAATGATGAACAGATAAGAATGTGTTTAAAACAGGAAACTCTGAAAGACACGTCTCAGTCCTGGTTTAGATCTGGTTTAGTCCTGGTTTAGACCTGGCGTAGACCTGGTTTAGACCTGGTTCAGTCCTGGTTCAGTCCTGGTTCAGTCCTGGTTTAGTCCTGGTTTAGACCTGGTTTAGTCCTGGTTTAGACCTGGTTCATTCCTGGTTCATTCCTGGTTCAGTCCTGGTTTAGACCTGGTTTAGTCCTGGTTCGGTCCTGGTTCAGTCCTGGTTATGGCTCTGGGAGCACTGGTCTTGCTCTGGTTCGTCTACACTTTGGGTAAGTGAGACTTGTTTGTCTTTAATTGATTTATTTTATAAAATATAAAAAAAAGTCATGAACAGAGTCATAAAGTGAAACAAACGAGATATGAATGAAACATACAAAACATGACACTTAATATAAAACATGACACTTAAAATAAAACATGACACTTAAAATAAAACATGACACTTAAAATAAAACATGACACTTAAAATAAAACATGACACTTAATATAAAACATGACACTTAAAATAAAACATTTCAAAGTGTCATTTCCATCACACTCATTCTTTACAAACAGATATCTTTCCTTTTGTGCTGTTCAGACTTAATGAGCTGGTTTCATGTGTTTCTTAAATCTCATTATTGTTGTAGATCCTGGTCTTTGTCCAGATGACTCCATAAATGAACTCCTTTCACTGCTTTGTTCCATATTCTTGGTTCTGAATCTGTTTGAACACTTGTGTTCCTTTTAGGCTGTAGTAACTTGTTCTTATATCAAAGAGTCTTTGAATGTTACAGGTGATACATGGCACTTTGCTTTATACATGACTTTAGGAAACTTAAATCAACAATATCATGACCTTAGTGTAACTTTGACAAATACTGGGTTAGACGAGTCTCTATAAAGAGTGTGATGTTTTCATGTGATACTTTTACTTGAGTATTTCTTTGCTCTGGTCTCTGTACTTTTACTTAAGTAACTAGATGGAGTACTTGTTCCACCTCTGTTTATTTGTCAAAGTGTCTTTTGGCTCCACACTGGAGCTACGTCAGTCTGAGGGGAACTGGCTCGTGTGTGTCTGAAACTCTGTCTCAGCACTTGTCAAAATAAATGTACATTTATTGAATAAAAAGTGTTTCTAAACTCAAACACAGATCAGACGGGGCCATAGTGAGCTTCATGTTTCCATCACACTCATGAAACCAGCCTGTGGCTTTAATGAGCCCAACAGCCGCCATTTTGTGTGAAGCTCTGTGTCATGTGACCAACAGCCGCCATTTTGTGTGAAGCTCTGTGTCATGTGACCAACAGCCGCCATTTTGTGACATGACTTTTGTGTGTGCAGGGCTCCTGGCAGAAGACAACAGCTCAGGTAAAGACACACACACACACCAGGATAACCACTCTGCCACAGTAACACAGGGAGAACATGCACACTCCACTCAGATCAGGAGTCTAACCCACAACCTCCTGGTGAGAGGGAGGACACAGGATAACCACTCTGCCACAGTAACACAGGGAGAACATGCACACTCCACTCAGATCAGGAGTCTAACCCACAACCTCCTGGTGAGAGGGAGGAGGCAGGATAACCACTCTGCCACAGTAACACAGGGAGAACATGCACACTCCACTCAGATCAGGAGTCTAACCCACAACCTCCTGGTGAGAGGGAGGACACAGGATAACCACTCTGCCACAGTGTCTGTGTAATCCCTCAGTCGTCCAGGTGGGATCCAGGGGAAAAGAAAAAATCAACTCTGTCACTGGACAAAAGTTTTGAGTGAAGACGTTTGGCTCCAAGACACTTCTTCAGGTGTGGTCAGATTGTTTCTTCAGGTGTGGTCAGATTGTTTCTTCAGTTGTGGTCAGATTGTTTCTTCAGTTGTGGTCAGATTGTTTCTTCAGGTGTGGTCAGATTGTTTCTTCAGGTGTGGTCAGATTGTTTCTTCAGGTGTGGTCAGATTGTTTCTTCAGTTGTGGTCAGATTGTTTCTTCAGGTGTGGTCAGATTGTTTCTTCAGTTGTGGTCCGATTGTTTCTTCAGGTGTGGTCAGATTGTTTCTTCAGGTGTGGTCAGATTGTGTCTTCAGTTGTGGTCAGATTGTTTCTTCAGGTGTGGTCAGATTTTGTCTTCAGGTGTGGTCAGATTGTGTCTTCAGTTGTGGTCAGATTGTTTCTTCAGGTGTGGTCAGATTGTTTCTTCAGTTGTGGTCAGATTGTTTCTTCAGTTGTGGTCAGATTGTTTCTTCAGGTGTGGTCAGTTGCTTGTGGACACTGCCTTATATGTGTCTGGAGGGAGGAGCTAAATACTGTTTTGGTGTAGTTAGCTCCTCCCCCAGAGCTGTCCAAAGTATTTTCCATGATGAGACAAAATGAATATGTATTAATGAGTCGAGGGTCAAACCTGATGACAGTTTGTACTATAGACTGTATATATAAATGGAAACAGCTAACATGCTAGCCGCCGCGTTCATAACAGGAAGTGATCATGCCGCCATTTTGTGTGAAGCTCTGTGTCATGTGATCAACAGCCGCCATTTTGTGACATGACTTTTGTGTGTGCAGGGCTCCTGGCAGAAGACAACAGCTCAGGTAAAGACACACACACACCAGGATAACCACTCTGCCACAGTAACACAGGGAGAACATGCACACTCCACTCAGATCAGGAGTCTAACCCACAACCTCCTGGTGAGAGGGAGGAGGCAGGATAACCACTCTGCCACAGTAACACAGGGAGAACATGCACACTCCACTCAGATCAGGAGTCTAACCCACAACCTCCTGGTGAGAGGGAGGAGGCAGGATAACCACTCTGCCACAGTAACACAGGGAGAACATACACACTCCACTCAGATCAGGAGTCTAACCCACAACCTCCTGGTGAGAGGGAGGAGGCAGGATAACCACTCTGCCACAGTAACACAGGGAGAACATGCACACTCCACTCAGATCAGGAGTCTAACCCACAACCTCCTGGTGAGAGGGAGGAGGCAGGATAACCACTCTGCCACAGTAACACAGGGAGAACATACACACTCCACTCAGATCAGGAGTCTAACCCACAACCTCCTGGTGAGAGGGAGGACACAGGATAACCACTCTGCCACAGTGTCTGTGTAATCCCTCAGTCGTCCAGGTGGGATCCAGGGGAAAAGAAAAAATCAACTCTGTCACTGGACAAAAGTTTTGGCTCCAAGACACTTCTCCAGGTTTGGTCAGATTGTTTCTTCAGGTGTGGTCAGATTGTTTCTTCAGGTGTGGTCAGATTGTTTCTTCAGGTGTGGTCAGATTGTTTCTTAAGTAAAGGTCAGATTGTTTCTTCAGGTGTGGTCAGATTGTGTCTTCAGTTGTGGTCAGATTGTGTCTTCAGGTGTGGTCAGATTGTGTCTTCAGTTGTGGTCAGATTGTTTCTTCAGTTGTGGTCAGATTGTTTCTTCAGGTGTGGTCAGATTGTGTCTTCAGGTGTGGTCAGATTGTTTCTTCAGGTGTGGTCAGATTGTTTCTTCAGTTGTGGTCAGATTGTTTCTTCAGGTGTGGTCAGATTGTTTCTTCAGGTGTGGTCAGATTGTGTCTTCAGTTGTGGTCAGATTGTTTCTTCAGGTGTGGTCAGATTGTGTCTTCAGGTGTGGTCAGATTGTTTCTTCAGTTGTGGTCAGATTGTTTCTTCAGGTGTGGTGAGATTGTTTCTTCAGTTGTGGTCAGATTGTGTCTTCAGTTGTGGTCAGATTGTTTCTTCAGGTGTGGTCAGATTGTTTCTTCAGTTGTGGTCAGATTGTTTCTTCAGGTGTGGTCAGATTGTTTCTTCAGGTGTGGTCAGATTGTTTCTTCAGTTGTGGTCAGATTGTTTCTTCAGTTGTGGTCAGTTGCTGGTGGACACTGCCTTATATGTGTCTGGAGGGAGGAGCTAACTACTGTTTTGGTGTAGTTAGCTCCTCCCCCAGAGCTGTCCAAAGTATTTTCCATGATGAGACAAAAAGAATATGTATTAATGAGTCGAGGGTCAAACCTGATGACAGTTTGTACTATAGACTGTATATATAAATGGAAACAGCTAACATGCTAGCCGCCGCGTTCATAACAGGAAGTGATCATGGGCGCACTGCTGCCACTCTACATGATCCTGGGGTTTTTATTTCACTATTGTGTCTGTAAATCTAAATATGAACATTAATAACAGACAAATCAGGTCCTTCTGTAACAACCGGTTTGATTGAAAATGTTGTTAAGCGCCTGCTCCCTGCTACTCAGTGCTGAGGCCGAGAAGGAGCGTTACCTTCAACAGCCTCGCTCTGGATTGGCTCTGTGGTTGCTATGATGCTCAAGGTCAGAATTTCAAATGTGGAACTCTGCTCCAAATTGGCCCCTACAACTGCTCGAGCCTCGATGAGCTTCATTTGACTGGAGCTATCGATGGTTCATGAACAAGTGTCTTTTTACGGTCGGAACCGGCTCTGATTTTGTAAAAGAACTAAATCTTTTTATTTCTAATTTGTAAGCATTTTTTTACTGAGGCTGAACTGACACAAGAAGCAGAACAGAAGCAGAGCGACACGAGTGAGAGACTGATTTGGCATCATAATAACAGCAACGGACTTTTTATTATTATTAATATTGTAGTGAAATGTTTTATTTAGATTATATTTCAAAAGTGTAAAATAAACTCTCTCCCACTCTCAGTTTGAACCATTTTAAACACATCTGAGCCTTTGGTCTCTTTTCTCTGTGATTAGTTTGTAGATAAAGTGACTTTTCACTTTGACTGTCATATAAATAAATAGTAGAAGAGCCAGTATTTTGAACGGCTCTTTGAAGTGAACAGATCTAAAAGATTCGGATCCCATAAAAGAGCCGAAAGTTCCATCACTGACTGGAGCCAAACGATGTGGGTGACGTCACAGTCACTTAGTCTGTTTCTTTATACAGTCTCTGGTTTCTCTGCAAACAAATATATGATTACATTTAAAAATGAGGAAATAGACAGGACTGGCCTCTTTCCATCTCCTGACAGTCTTTTCACTGCAAAACTGAATCAAAACAGATTATTATTAAAATCTCAGAGCCCCCTTGGGCCTAATTAGAGCTCATGGAGGGCCAAGTTTGGCTCGTGGGCCCCACTTTTCCACCTCTGCTCTAAAACTTTTGTCCAATCGACAGAAGTGAAAATTTATTTTACCCTGCCCCAGTAACAAAACGAAGAAATACTCAGGTAAAGGGGCGGGGCCTCACTGCTCAGGTAAAGGGGCGGGGCCTCACTGCTCAGGTGAAGGGGCGGGACTCACTCTGTCTCTTGTCTGTTCAGATCTCAGGCTGGTGGGAGGAGCCAGTCGCTGTGCTGGGACTGTGGAGGTGAGACACAGAGGAGAGTGGAGACGGATGGAGCCCTATGAACTCTATAATTACGATAGACACATTGGATTCTGGTACCTGGAGCACACAGCTGCTGTGTGCAGAGACCTGGACTGTGGCTCTGCTGTTTATGGAGAAATTAGAGATGGTTTTCCACAGAGTCCAGTGTGGAGTGTCTCATCTGACTGTGTGAAGAAGAATAAGTCTGCAGTGAGAGAATGTGTCGATGGTTCATCCTCTCCCTCTTCCTCTTCCTCTTCCATTTCCTGGGGTCTGGAGGTGAAGTGTTCAGGTAAAAATCTGATCTCACATTTTTATGTTCCTCAGATGTTTTTTTCTCGTCTTATTCTTATTTATTTCTTTGTAAAGGGACAGCACATATTAATGAACATTTAAAAATGTAAATATGTAAAGATTAAAGCCAAAGTGGAACATTTCCATCTTCAGTCCCTCGACAGGTTGATGTAAAATAGTCGACAAGAAAAGAACAGCAACAATCACACAAAAGCAAATGCAACACACAACACACACACTATACACACAACACACTCACTATACACACAACACACACACTATACACACAACACACTCACTACACACAACACACTCACTATACACACAACACACTCACTATACACACAACACACTATACACACAACACACTATACACACAACACACTCACTATACACACAACACACTATACACATAACACACTCTTATACACACAACACACACACTATACACACAACACACTCTTATACACACAACACACACACTATACACACAACACACACACTATACACACAACACACTATACACATAACACACTCACTATACACACAACACACTATACACATAACACACTCTTATACACACAACACACACACTATACACACAACACACTCTTATACACACAACACACACACTATACACACAACACACTATACACATAACACACTCTTATACACACAACACACACACTATACACACAACACACTCTTATACACACAACACACACACTATACACACAACACACTCTTATACACACAACACACACACTATACACACAACACACACACTATACACACAACACACTATACACACAACACACTCATTGTACACACAACACACTCACTATACACACAACACACTATACACACAACACACACACTATACACACAACACACACACTATACACACAACACACTATACACATAACACACACACTATACACACAACACACTATACACACAACACACTCACTATACACACACAACACACATACACGATACACACAACACTACACACTCACTATACACACAATACATTCACTATGCACACAAAACACACACTACACACACACACACACACCCACTAAAACACACAACAAACACACTATACACACACAACACATGTGTGTCTCCAATTGGCTCAGAGCACACACACACAAACACACAGATGCACACAAACACACAAAAACTAAACCAGAACGAAACCAGGACTAAAAAAAGGACTAAACCAGGACTAAAGACGAGGACATTTCTCAGATGTGTCTTTCATGAACGCTGAATCTGTCCTATTGGCTCAGAGCAGTGATGTCACAGCCCTGTGTGTGTCCTATTGGCTCAGAGCAGTGATGTCACAGCCCTGTGTGTGTCCTATTGGCTCAGAGCAGTGATGTCACAGCCCTGTGTGCGTCCTATTGGCTCAGAGTGATGATGTCACACATGTGTGTCCACAGACTCGGTGCGTCTGGTCTCGGGGCCCAGTCTGTGCTCAGGATCAGTGCAGATCTGGGACCAGTCCTGGACCTGGGTCTGTGAAGGGGCCTTGGACCAGCAGGGGGCAGAGGTGCTGTGCAGGGAGCTGGGCTGTGGGGCTCCTTCTCTCCTCCAGGGGGCGCTCTCTCCTCTGAAGCAGACGTTCCACTGTGAGGGCCATGAGTCTGCTCTGATGGACTGTCCCCGCTCCGGCTCAGAGACCTGCTCCTCTGGAGCCGCTGTCAACCTCACCTGCTCAGGTAAAGGGGCGGGGCCTCACTGCACAGGTAAAGGGGTGGGGCCTCACTGCTCAGGTGAAGGGGCGGGGCCTCACTGCTCAGGTAAAGGGGCGGGGCTTCACTGCTCAGGTAAAGGGGCGGGGCTTCACTCTGTCTCTTGTCTGTTCAGAGCCGCTCAGGCTGGTGGGAGGGGCCAGTCGCTGTGCTGGGACTGTGGAGATGAAACACAGAGGAGAGTGGAGATGGATGGTGCACTATGGACTCCCTGGACTCTGGTTCCTGGGGGACATATCTGCTGTGTGCAGAGACCTGGACTGTGGCTCTGCTGTTTATGGAGAAGACAGATATAATATTCCAAAAGGTCCAGGGTGGAGAGTCTCACCTGTCTGTGTGAAGAAGGATAAGTCTGCAGTGAGAGAATGTGTCGATGCTTCATCCTCTCCCTCTTCCTTTTCCTTGGGTCTGGAGGTGAATTGTTCAGGTAAAGTCTGATCTCACATTTTTATGTTCCTCAGATGTTTTTTTCTCGTCTTATTCTTATTTATTTCTTTGTAAAGGGACAGCACATATTAATGAACATTTAAAAATGTAAATATGTAAAGATTAAAGCCAAAGTGGAACATTTCCATCTTCAGTCCCTCGACAGGTTGATGTAAAATAGTCGACAAGAAAAGAACAGCAACAATCACACAAAAGCAAATGCAACACACAACACACACACTATACACACAACACACACACTATACACACAACACACTCACTATACACACAACACACACACTATACACACAACACACTCTTATACACACAACACACTCACTATACACACAACACACACACTATACACACAACACACTCTTATACACACAACACACTCACTATACACACAACACACACACTATACACACAACACACACTATACACACAACACACTCACTTTACACACAACACACACACTATACACACAACGCACTCACTTTACACACAACACACACACACTATACACACAACGCACTCACTATACACACAACACACACTATACACACAACACACACACTACACACACAACACACACACTATACACACAACACACTCTTATACACACAACACACTCACTATACACACAACACACACACTATACACACAACACACTATACACACAACACACTCACTATACACACAACACACACACTATACACACAACACACTCTTATACACACAACACACTCTTATACACACAACACACTCACTATACACACAACACACTCTTATACACACAACACACTCTTATACACACAACACACACACTGTACACACAACACACACAATATACACACAACACACTCACTGTACACACAACACACACACTATACACACAACACACACTATACACACAAAACACACACTATACACACAACACACTCATTATACACACAACACACACACTATACACACAACACACTATACACACAACACACTCACTATACACACAACACACACACTATACACACAACACACTATACACACAACACACTCACTTTACACACAACACACACACTATACACACAACGCACTCACTTTACACACAACACACACACACTATACACACAACGCACTCACTATACACACAACACACACTATACACACAACACACACACTACACACACAACACACACACTATACACACAACACACTCTTATACACACAACACACTCACTATACACACAACACACACACTATACACACAACACACTATACACACAACACACTCACTATACACACAACACACACACTATACACACAACACACTCTTATACACACAACACACTCTTATACACACAACACACTCACTATACACACAACACACTCTTATACACACAACACACTCTTATACACACAACACACACACTGTACACACAACACACACAATATACACACAACACACTCACTGTACACACAACACACACACTATACACACAACACACACTATACACACAACACACTCATTATACACACAACACACACACTATACACACAACACACTACACACAACACACTCACTATACACACAACACACTCACTGTACACACAACACACACACTATACACACAACACACACTATACACACAAAACACACACTATACACACAACACACTCATTATACACACAACACACACACTATACACACAACACACTACACACAACACACTCACTATACACACAACACACTCACTATACACACAACACACACACTATACACACAACACACTCTTATACACACAACACACTCTTATACACACAACACACTCACTATACACACAACACACACACTATACACACAACACACTCTTATACACACAACACACACACTGTACACACAACACACTCTTATACACACAACACACTCACTATACACACAACACACTCACTATACACACAACACACACACTATACACACAACACACTCTTATACACACAACACACACACTGTACACACAACACACACAATATACACACAACACACTCACTGTACACACAACACACACACTATACACACAACACACACTATACACACAAAACACACACTATACACACAACACACTCATTATACACACAACACACACACTATACACACAACACACTATACACACAACACACTCACTATACACACAACACACACACTATACACACAACACACTATACACACAACACACTCACTTTACACACAACACACACACTATACACACAACGCACTCACTTTACACACAACACACACACACTATACACACAACGCACTCACTATACACACAACACACACTATACACACAACACACACACTACACACACAACACACACACTATACACACAACACACTCTTATACACACAACACACTCACTATACACACAACACACTCTTATACACACAACACACTCTTATACACACAACACACACACTGTACACACAACACACACAATATACACACAACACACTCACTGTACACACAACACACACACTATACACACAACACACACTATACACACAAAACACACACTATACACACAACACACTCATTATACACACAACACACACACTATACACACAACACACTATACACACAACACACTCACTATACACACAACACACTCACTATACACACAACACACACACTATACACACAACACACTCTTATACACACAACACACTCTTATACACACAACACACTCACTATACACACAACACACTCTTATACACACAACACACTCTTATACACACAACACACACACTGTACACACAACACACACAATATACACACAACACACTCACTGTACACACAACACACACACTATACACACAACACACACTATACACACAACACACACACTATACACACAACACACTCATTATACACACAACACACACACTATACACACAACACACTATACACACAACACACTCACTATACACACAACACACACACTATACACACAACACACTATACACACAACACACTCACTTTACACACAACACACACACTATACACACAACGCACTCACTTTACACACAACACACACACACTATACACACAACGCACTCACTATACACACAACACACACTATACACACAACACACACACTACACACACAACACACACACTATACACACAACACACTCTTATACACACAACACACTCACTATACACACAACACACACACTATACACACAACACACTATACACACAACACACTCACTATACACACAACACACACACTATACACACAACACACTCTTATACACACAACACACTCTTATACACACAACACACTCACTATACACACAACACACTCTTATACACACAACACACTCTTATACACACAACACACACACTGTACACACAACACACACAATATACACACAACACACTCACTGTACACACAACACACACACTATACACACAACACACACTATACACACAAAACACACACTATACACACAACACACTCATTATACACACAACACACACACTATACACACAACACACTATACACACAACACACTCACTATACACACAACACACACACTATACACACAACACACTATACACACAACACACTCACTATACACACAACACACACACTATACACACAACACACTCTTATACACACAACACACTCTTATACACACAACACACTCACTATACACACAACACACTCTTATACACACAACACACTCTTATACACACAACACACACACTATACACACAACACACACAATATACACACAACACACTCACTGTACACACAACACACACACTATACACACAACACACACTATACACACAAAACACACACTATACACACAACACACTCATTATACACACAACACACACTATACACACAACACACTCACTTTACACACAACACACACACTATACACACAACACACACTATACACACAACACACACACTATACACACAACACACACACTATACACACAACACACTCACTATACACACACCACACACACTATACACACACAACACATGTGTGTCTCCAATTGGCTCAGAGCACACACAAACACACAACACTCAGACGCACACAAACACACAAAAACTAAACCAGAACGAAACCAGGACTAAACCAGGACTAAAGAGGACGACATCTCTCAGATGTGTCTTTCATGAATGTTGAATGTGTCCTATTGGCTCAGAGCGGTGATGTCACAGCCCTGTGTGTGTCCTATTGGCTCAGAGCGGTGATGTCACACATGTGTGTGTCCTATTGGCTCAGAGCGGTGATGTCACACATGTGTGTGTCCTATTGGCTCAGAGCGGTGATGTCACACATGTGTGTCCACAGACTCGGTGCGTCTGGTCTCGGGGCCCAGACTGTGCTCAGGATCAGTGCAGATCTGGGACCAGTCCTGGACCTGGGTCTGTGAAGGGGCCTTGGACCAGCAGGGGGCAGAGGTGCTGTGCAGGGAGCTGGGCTGTGGGGCTCCTTCTCTCCTCCAGGGGGCGCTCTCTCCTCTGAAGCAGACGTTCCACTGTGAGGGCCATGAGTCTGCTCTGATGGACTGTCCCCGCTCCGGCTCAGAGACCTGCTCCTCTGGAGCCGCTGTCAACCTCACCTGCTCAGGTAAACGGGTGGGGCTTCACTGCACAGGTAAAGGGGCGGGGCCTCACTGCTCAGGTAAAGGGGCGGGGCCTCACTGCTTAGAAAAGGGGTGGGGCTTCACTGCAAAGGCAGACGCGGGGCCTCATTTCTCAGATAAAAGGGCGGGGCCTCAGTGCTCAGGTAAAGGGGCGGGGCTCACTCTGTCTCTTGTCTGTTCAGAGCCGCTCAGGCTGGTGGGAGGGGCCAGTCGCTGTGCTGGGACTGTGGAGCTGAGACACAGAGGAGAGTGGAGACGGATGGGGCCCCATGGATTCTGGTACCTGGAGCACACAGCTGCTGTGTGCAGAGACCTGGACTGTGGCTCTGCTGTTTATGGAGAAAAGAGATATGATTTTCCAGAAGGTCCATTGTGGTGGGTCTCGCCTGACTGTGTGAAGAAGTCTGCAGTGAGAGAATGTGTCTGTATTTCATCCTCCTCTTCCTCAGGTGTGGAGCTGGTGTGTTCAGGTAAAAGGTGTTTTTCCTTTTTTGTCAGGTGTAAAATGTGTGTCACACACACTCCTCTGTATCACACACACTCCTCTCCACAGACTGAACTGTCCAATCATCTCTCTCCACAGACTGAACTGTCCAATCATCTCTCTCCACAGACTGAACTGTCCAATCATCTCTCTCCACAGACTGAACTGTCCAATCATCTCTCTCCACAGACTGAACTGTCCAATCATCTCTCTCCACAGACTGAACTGTCCAATCATCTCTCTCCACAGACTGAACTGTCCAATCATCTCTCTCCACAGACTTACTGAATCGTCCGGTCATCTCTCTGTCTGTGTCTGACGGGGTTTCCGAGCCCCGGCCACAGGGGGTCCGGGTGCTGCTGGGGTCAAAGTTCAGTGTCAAATGCTCTGTGGAGCCACAGTACCCGGGAGGCTCCTTCCAGCTCCTCTCTCCCACTGTCCCCCTCGGTCAGAACCACACCCTGACCGCTGTCAATCACTCCGCACACTTCCTGTTCTCTGACACTGGCCCCGCCCACAAAGGAAACTACACCTGTGTTTACCACCTGCATGTGTTCAACCACAGCTTCTCCTCTCAGAGCCCCAGCCTCCAGCTCTCTCTGGGAGGTACGTCCAGCAACAGCCTCATGTGAGGGTCATGTGAGGGTCACACAGGGTCATGTGAGGGTCACACAGGGTCATGTGAGGGTCACACGGGGTCGTGTGAGGGTCACACAGGGTCATGTGAGGGTCACACAGGGTCATGTGAGGGTCAGGGGTCACACAGGGTCATGTGAGGGTCACACAGGATTCATGTGAGGGTCAGGGGTCACACAAGGTCACACAGGGTCATGTGAGGGTCACACAGGGTCATGTGAGGGTCACAAAGGGTCATGTGAGGGTCACACAGGGTCATGTGAGGGTCAGGGGTCACACAGGGTCATGTGAGGGTCACACAGGGTCATGTGAGGGTCACAAAGGGTCATGTGAGGGTCACACAGGGTCATGTGAGGGTCAGGGGTCACACAGGGTCATGTGAGGGTCACACAGGGTCATGTGAGGGTCACACAGGGTCATGTGAGGGCCACACAGGGTCATGTGAGGGTCAGGGGTCACACAGGGTCATGTGAGGGTCACACAGGGTCATGTGAGGGTCACACAGGGTCATGTGAGGGTCAGACAGGGTGGTCTTGGTACTGGTTTTGGTCTTGGTCCTGGTCTTGGTCCTTGTCTTGGTCCTGGTCTGGTCCTGGTCTTGGTCCTGGTCTTGGTCCTAGTCTTGGTCCTGGTCTTGGTCCTGGTCTTGGTCCTGGTCTTGGTCTTGGTCCTAGTCTAGACTGATCTGGGTCTTTTTGTTGCAGCTCCAGACTCAGACCTGATCATCAGAGTCCTGCTCATTCTACTGTTGAAGCTCCTCTACATCCTTCCAATGTTCTACTACTACTGCAAGGTACTGGACCTTTAGACCTGATTTAGACCTGGTTTAGACCTGATTAAATCTTGGTTTAGTCCTGGTTGAGTTCTGGTTTAGTCCTGGTCTTGGTTTAAGGTCTGGTTTAGTCTTTGTTTTGTGACCTGTGGATTTGCTGTTTCCTGTTGTCACAGGTGCGGGCCAGAGGGGGCGCTAGAGAGACGACCTCGTAGGGCCTGGACTTAGACCGGTTCAGATCCATGTGAGACCAGGACTTAGACCAGTTCAGATGTGAGCTCCTGGATGCTCAGGACATTTGTGTAAATACAGAGTGACTTTAAAGTGTCCGACAGGTTTGGACGATTCTCTCATTTCATCTGGAGGATAAAACATGTTTAAATATAAATTATACTTTTACACAAAACAAGAAGCAGTTTGTCTAGAAAACATGAAAAAAAAAATGAAAATGAGAGAAGTAGAGTTTTATTTAGAGAGTCTCATACTGATGACATCACACTGATGATGTCACACTGATGACATCACACTGATGACATCACACTGATGATGTCACACTGAGAATCCTGTGCAAAGGTCTGGCACAATTTACACATGATTTTAACACTTTACACACGATTCCAAAAAAAAAAAAAAAAGGTTTTTAAAATATTTATATTTGTCAAATATTAATCTCTGTGACATTAGAGGAGTATTGGACCAGTGTACCACATGGTTGTGGGTAACAGTTATTCTCAAGTGTGATGTCATCATTTACAATTAGGAAATTAAACTTTAAATCTAAAGTCTTAACCTGTCGTAAGCATTTTAATCATGTGACTGCTTCTGTTATGTTTAGTTACACTCTAGGGTTAGTTACACTCTAGGGTTAGTTACACTCTAGGGTTAGTTACACTCTAGGGTTAGTTACACTTTAGGGTTAGTTACACTTTATTATATTATACTTTATCTGATGTTTAATAAACTGTTTTAATTTTGATTTTCAAAATAAATGTAAGAAATGAGTTGCAAAACACACAAATAAAACATTTAAATTTTGCATTTGAACTTCTGTGTGTGTGTCATACTTTGCTCCAGCAGCAGGGGGCATAAATGTATTATAAATGCTAGACAGATTATCGCCATGGGAAGCAGGATAGCATTAGCCAACAGTGTTTCAGTTAGTCACGAGCTAACTAGCATTAGCCAACAGTTTTAAGGTTAGTCACAAGCTAGCTAGCATTAGCCAACAGTTTTTAGGTTAGTCACAAGCTAACTACCATTAGCCAACAGTGTTTCAGTTAGTCACGAGCTAACTAGCATTAGCCAACAGTTTTAAGGTTAGTCACAAGCTAGCTAGCATTAGCCAACAGTTTTTAGGTTAGTCACAAGCTAACTACCATTAGCCAACAGTGTTTCAGTTAGTCACAAGCTAACTAGCATTAGCCAACAGTTTTTAGGTTAGTCACAAGCTAGCTAGCATTATCCAACAGTTTTTAGGTTAGTCACAAGCTAGCTAGCATTAGCCAACAGTTTTTAGGTTAGTCACAAGCTAGCTAGCATTATCCAACAGTTTTTAGGTTAGTCACAAGCTAGCTAGCATTATCCAACAGTTTTTAGGTTTGTCACAAGCTAGCTAGCATTAGCCAACAGTTTTTAGGTTAGTCACAAGCTAACTACCATTAGCCAACAGTGTTTCAGTTAGTCACAAGCTAACTAGCATTAGCCAACAGTTTTTAGGTTAGTCACAAGCTAGCTAGCATTATCCAACAGTTTTTAGGTTAGTCACAAGCTAGCTAGCATTAGCCAACAGTTTTTAGGTTAGTCACAAGCTAACTACCATTAGCCAACAGTGTTTCAGTTAGTCACAAGCTAACTAGCATTAGCCAACAGTTTTTAGGTTAGTCACAAGCTAGCTAGCATTAGCCAACAGTTTTCAGTGAGTCGCTCCCATAGAGTGACCAGACGTCTCTATTTACCTGGGACAGTCCCAGTTTTGAGCTCTAAAATTGTCATAAATGGTCATTTGTTGAGCAAAAAACAGAAAATGTGCTTGAAAATGACCAGAACACAAACATATGTACTCAGTTGAACTGAAGTGTCTCAGATTAAACTGACTCAAGATAAGTGAATAAGTCATGACTGACAGAAACATCACATTAAACTCTTTTCACACTTTTATTATTACCAAACATTCCAACCCGACTATGTCCCCGTTTGTGATTTTGAAAATCTGGTCACTCTCCACTCTCATCTTTTTGTTGGAAATCAAACTCCTAAACAGGAGCATGAACGCCTGTGTTGATCACTGGCTCCTGAAAATGTGTCTCTCTTCTTCCGTGTGCCCTCTCTCTCCTTTCTCGCACTCTCTCTCTTCTCTCTTGCACCCTCTCTCTATTCGCACGTGCTCTTTCGCGCGCATTCTCTCTTATCTTGCGCATGCCCTCTTTCTTCTCTCACGCCCTCTCTCGTCTCGCGTGCCTTCTCTTCTCTCGAGCGTGACCTCTCTCTTCTGTCGTGCGCCCTCTCTCTTCTCGCGCGCGCAACCTCCCTCTTCTCGCGCATGCGCCCTCTCTCTTCTCTCTCTCGCGCCCTCTCTCTCGCGCCCTCTCTCCTCTCTCGCGCCCTCTCTCTTCTCTCGCGCCCTCTCTCTTCTCTCGCGCCCTCTCTCTTCTCTCGCGCCCTCTCTCTTCTCTCTCTCGCGCCCTCTCTCTTCTCTCTCTCGCGCCCTCTCTCTTCTCTCTCTCGCGCCCTCTCTTTTCTCTCTCTCGCGCCCTCTCTCTTCTCTCGTGCCCTCTCTTCTCTCGTGCCCTCTCTCTTCTCTCGTGCCCTCTCTTCTCTCGCGCCCTCTCTCTTCTCTCGCGCCCTCTCTCTTCTCTCGCACCCTCTCTCTTCTCTCGCGCCCTCTCTCTTCTCTCTCTCGCGCCCTCTCTCTTCTCTCTCTCGCGCCCTCTCTCTTCTCTCTCTCGCGCCCTCTCTCTTCTCTCTCTCGCGCCCTCTCTCTTCTCTCTCTCGCGCCCTCTCTCTTCTCTCGCGCCCTCTCTCTTCTCTCGCGCCCTCTCTCTTCTCTCTCGCGCCCTCTCTCTTCTCTCTCTCGCGCCCTCTCTCTTCTCTCTCTCGCGCCCTCTCTCTTCTCTCGTGCCCTCTCTTCTCTCGCGCCCTCTCTCTTCTCTCGTGCCCTCTCTTCTCTCGCGCCCTCTCTCTTCTCTCGCGCCCTCTCTCTTCTCTCGCACCCTCTCTCTTCTCTCGCGCCCTCTCTCTTCTCTCTCTTGCGCCCTCTCTCTTCTCTCTCTCGCGCCCTCTCTCTTCTCTCTCTCGCGCCCTCTCTCTTCTCTCTCTCACGCCCTCTCTCTTCTCTCGCGCCCTCTCTCTTCTCTCGCGCCCTCTCTCTTCTCTCTCTCACGCCCTCTCTCTTCTCTCTCTCGCGCCCTCTCTCTTCTCTCGCGCCCTCTCTCTTCTCTCGCGCCCTCTCTCTTCTCTCGCGCCCTCTCTCTTCTCTCGCACCCTCTCTCTTCTCTCGCGCCCTCTCTCTTCTCTCGCGCCCTCTCTCTCGCGCCCTCTCTCTTCTCTCTCTCGCGCCCTCTCTCTTCTCTCGCGCCCTCTCTCTTCTCTCTCTCGCGCCCTCTCTCTTCTCTCTCTCGCGCCCTCTCTCTTCTCTCTCTCACGCCCTCTCTCTTCTCTCGTGCCCTCTCTCTTCTCTCGCGCCCTCTCTCTTCTCTCTCTCGCGCCCTCTCTCTTCTCTCTCTCGTGCCCTCTCTCTTCTCTCGTGCCCTCTCTCTTCTCTCGCGCCCTCTCTCTTCTCTCTCTCGCGCCCTCTCTCTTCTCTCTCTCGCGCCCTCTCTCTTCTCTCGTGCCCTCTCTCTTCTCTCGCGCCCTCTCTCTTCTCTCTCTCGCGCCCTCTCTCTTCTCTCTCACACTCCCTCTCTCTTCTCTCGCGCCCTCTCTCTTCTCTCGCGCCCTCTCTCTTCTCTCGTGCCCTCTCTCTTCTCTCGCGCCCTCTCTCTTCTCTCTCTCGCGCCCTCTCTCTTCTCTCGTGCCCTCTCTCTTCTCTCTCTCGCGCCCTCTCTCTTCTCTCTCACACTCCCTCTCTCTTCTCTCGTGCCCTCTCTCTTCTCTCGCGCCCTCTCTCTTCTCTCTCACACTCCCTCTCTCTTCTCTCGCGCCCTCTCTCTTCTCTCGTGCCCTCTCTCTTCTCTCATTATTCTTATTATTTACACTAAAATGTCAATCAAATCAATTTTTTGCCAATTTCAACACTTTTTTTTTTTTTTTTTACCTTGTTTAATTTACAGGAGCCCTTTCCCCACACCTGGTCAGTTCTCAGGAGGTAAGTGTCACAATTACGGCAAAACATTGGTTTCCTCCAATGATTTCCAGAGAGAGCATCATATCAAAATATTTCAGCAACAAAAAGCCCTTTAGTGTACCAAGTGGACCCAACTTTATTTTCTCATGAGTACCTTTAGCTTTTTTAAACTTGTAAGAAAGTGTTCAGTGATTTGCTGTTTTATTCTTTGAGATTAGAGCTGATTGGCTGCTCATGGATAAAACCCCTGCTTCACTTCTGTGTTTGAAAAATCTGTTCTAAACGTGGCCAGGGACCAATAAAACATGCATGTGAATCTAATGAGACAAAAAGGTTTGTGAGAGTGAGAAAGAGAGGAGTTAGAAAGGTTTAAATTCATATATATTTTTAACTGTTTTAAAATGAGGTACTTCACTTGTTTTCAGTTTAATGTTATTACAATAAGTTTGTGAGGGAGTTTATTTTGAGTAGACAAATATGGTTGTGTTTTTTCCCCATGTTGACACACAGTAGTTGAAATCTGACTTTCTCTTATCCTTTATTTGCAGTTGTTTTTTGATGTGGAAATGTAAGCACTGTGGTTAATGTGTGTGAGTATTGGGTCTATCTACAAGAAGCAAACTGGTTCAAAAAAAAAGTGTGAAAGTAAAATTATCCTATTTCCACTCTATTCAACATTTATGCATCCTAAATTGAGATTTCTCACAAACTGTAAATCTGTTTAAGTAATCTGAAATTATAATTCAAGAATTTGAACGCAACCTATAGAGTTTGGGACAGAACACAAATCTCAAACCTCGTGCAGCAAGATATGTTAAATGTTCATAGAGCTACATTATCAAAAAGAATAAAACAAAAAAGCTCTGGAACAATAAACTGCTGGGTGACTATTGTAAATACATCTGTCACACTATAGAGTCAGAAAATGTTTTGATTAATGCAAAGTTCTGCATTTACCTTCAGAAAATGTCAATGGATGGAAAAAAAAGATGCTGATTATTGAACTTAATGTTCCTTTAAATTGTCCACTAAGACCCCTCTTGCTTAAAATGCGTCCAAGGGTGCGTTTGCTCACTGTTATTCTATGTGAATGTTCAAGTAAACGCAGTATTTTGTTAGTTGTAAAGCCGTCTCTACAGTACTACTCTGCCAACTTGGAAGACACTTAGAATGGGATTCATATTTATATACTCAGAAACTTGTTACGAGTTTTAAACTCCTAACTATGAGTTTAAAAGTCCTAATTTTGAGTTTAAACTCATAATTAGGGTGACCAGCCGCTGGATCACGGTCGCAGAAAAAGAACCGGACAAAAAGCTTAGTTTGTGGAGCCAAAGTTGTGTGATTTCTAATGGTAAAAACTTACAAAGATATAAAATCAACAGAGAAGTTTCTTGAGTCTTGTTTATTGAATCATTTGTGCACAATCGTCAAAGAGTTGTTGTCTCATCGTGTCGTCCTCAGCTGACGAGTGAACACACACACAGTGGATTTATACCATCAAAACAATCAGACCAGTTTAGTCTAGTCAGAGTGGAGACTGTGAGACGCACAACACACACACAACATCACAACAGATGGTATTATGAAGGTCAGGTCACAGAGATCTAGAACAAAACAAAGATTTTAGGGTAAAAAAGCCATGACACCTATTTGATATTTTGTCCCAAATTCTTAAAGATTTAAGTAGCTCCAATAGTTTCTCTGTGGAGTGAAGTCTGCAGCTGTCCAACCATCAAACCCTCAGGTCAGTGTGGTGCACGATGCTTTTAGCACAAACATTAACTTTGCTAAACTGGAAACAAAAAAAACACCTCCATCTCATTTGATCTTAATGAAAGACGTCATGAAACATCTACAGTTACAAAAAATAAAGTACTAACTCAAGGGAAATTTGAAAATATTTTAAATGTGTAAAGAGCTGAACAGATATTATTGGACAAATCCTCTTGTTGTTGTCTTGTTTTTATTTCATTTTATTTTTTATAACCTGTGCTATATTTTATAATCTATATCTATGCTTGATTTGTGTAAAAAGGCAGTAAAGAGAGTGTGAAATATGAGAGCGTGATCCTGGCTGATAGTGAGTTTCCTTCACTCTGATAAAATGGGCCTTTGTGGTTCAATGCTCGGAACATCAGCTCTGAGCTGCACACGCTTCAAAACATGTCAGATCTCAAACTGATCTCAACTGTGGACCATGTGCTCTAAAATGTTAAATGGCCCCTGTTTTCATATTTATGACCAACTGAAGAAGACGACATCACCGCTGCACATAATGCTCCTCATGAACGAGCGGACTAACCTTAACCCTAACGAGCAGACTTCAGAGCACACGGAGCACACGGCCCTCGTGCTACAGTCACACCACAAAAATATTATATTGTTAAACCATTGGCCAATGGGCCGGATTTGGCCCGCGGGCCGCCTATTGATGACCCCTGTCATATCAGCTCTGTCTGAATAGACACAGGCCAACTGTGTTAGCAAACCTACAGTCCTATTGTACAGTACAGGAGTACTCTGACTCCTGTGATAGTCCTGGACTGGGCCTGGACTGGGCCTGGACTGGGCCTGGACTGGGCCTGGACTGGGCCTGGACTGGGCCTGGACTGGGCCTGGACTGGGCCTGGTCTGGTCCTGGTCTGGTCCTGGACTGGGCCTGGACTGGGCCTGGACTGGGCCTGGACTGGGCCTGGACTGGGCCTGGTCTGGTCCTGGTCTGGTCCTGGTCTAGTCCTGGTCTAGTCCTGGTCTGGTCCTGGTCTGGTCCTGGTCGGGTCCTGGTCTAGTCCTGGTCTGGTCCTGGTCTGGTCCTGGTCTGGTCCTGGTCTGGTCCTGGTCTAGTCCTGGTCTGGTCCTGGTCTGGTCCTGGTCTGGTCCTGGTCTAGTCCTGGTGTAGTCCTGGTCTGGTCCTGGTCCTGGTCTGGTCCTGGTCTGGTCCTGGTCTGGTCCTGGTCTGGTTATTTTATGATTTGTTATAATGTTGTTCTTTTCTCAAACTGAAAACTCTCTGTTCCACTTTGTAATGTCATTATGTGGTAAAACAGGAAGTGCTCCACTGTGTTTTTAAACTCTAAAATGCTCACTAAAATGCATACTCTTTGAAGTACTCTTTGAAGTACTCTTTGAAGTACCTGGCCACAAACGTGTACTCCTCAGTGTAGCTGCCATCTTGCTGAAATGGGACAGGCCGACACCACGGACCGCACTTCCTCCGCTGTCTGTGCGTGTTATATTTAATTATTTATTATTCAATAAAAGAAGAGTCAAGGTTATTTCTGTTTTGATTGAATGAAGTAAGGAGTTAATGTTTCCCTTTGAATATCAATAGGCAAACATAAGGTTCAAGGTGAATTTTTCCCAATTGTAGCCACTTCATAACTTTAACAAAACAAACCTTGTTAAAACGTAATAACAGAGACAAAGGAAACAATATAATTTTTACATTCATAGTCTATAAACCAGAAAACACTGATTAGTTATAATCAGTGGGATATTGCAGTTTAACGATTCTGTATTTGGGCCAGGTTTAATTTGCTCTGTGGCTAAACCACTTTAATACCAGTAGAGGGCGCTGTTTACCTTCTAGGCCATGTGCCAGTTCATATAATATTATTATTATTGTTAATCATCAAACACACTGTACAGATCTTTATTCAGATTAAACAGTTTCATGTCGCACTGTTGTACATGACGTAAACCAGTACAAACATTTAGACCTGTATTGCACAGTGGACTCCATTTTCTTCTCTTTTTTGCGTAGTCGCGGTGCATGATGGGATATAGCAGTGCGTGAAGTCGAAACGCGGGAAACACAGGAAACACAGGGCACATCACGTAACTGCCCTTCGACGCACACTGTGAACGGTGCATCTAAGGGCATTTTGGCAAAGAAACACGGCCCACACACCTTCAGCTGATTCATTTGGATCATTTCAGACCTGGATTTTCTAGTCGACTGAACTAAAGGTAAAAGGAACTGTTAACTTGAGAAGTACCACTTGATGACATCACAAGGTGGAACAGAGCATTTTGGGCTTTGGAGATGTCGACAGTCTAATAAAGTGTTAATCAAATATCTGTGATTGAAAAAAAAAAAAACAACACAACTCCAGGTCTGTTTTTGATCAGGAAACAACATCCTAACACGACTTACAGCTCACATGAATCCATTTTGTGTAATATAGGACCTTTAATCAACAAATGGTCCAAACGCGGAGACCGTGGGGGACATCTGGACACAGACACACTGGACATCGCTCCTCACTGGTTTAGTTTAGTCACAGTTTTAAAAAGTGAACATTCAAACACATATTTGAATTATAAAACACATCAGATTATGGCGATGTTATTTAAGTTTTACCAAGAAAAGCCACAAACGATGAACAGATAAGAATGTGTTTAAAACAGGAAACTCTGAAAGACACGTCTCAGTCCTGGTTTAGATCTGGTTTAGTCCTGGTTTAGACCTGGCGTAGACCTGGTTTAGACCTGGTTCAGTCCTGGTTCAGTCCTGGTTCAGTCCTGGTTTAGTCCTGGTTTAGACCTGGTTTAGTCCTGGTTTAGACCTGGTTCATTCCTGGTTCAGTCCTGGTTTAGACCTGGTTTAGACCTGGTTTAGACCTGGTTCGGTCCTGGTTCAGTCCTGGTTATGGCTCTGGGAGCACTGGTCTTGCTCTGGTTCGTCTACACTTTGGGTAAGTGAGACTTGTTTGTCTTTAATTGATTTATTTTATAAAATATAAAAAAAAGTCATGAACAGAGTCATAAAGTGAAACAAACGAGATATGAATGAAACATACAAAACATGACACTTAATATAAAACAGGGGTCCCCAACCTTTTTTGCACGACGGACCGGAATAATGTAGTTTGTATCTTCACAGACCGTCTACACGTGGCAGATAAATATGGAAAAAATAAGTTGTGCATAAAAAATACAACTGACCGCTGCATCAGTGTGAGCTCTGTGCTTGTTTCTTCTTTCCTTCTTGTTCACGTTTGTTTCTTTCATAAAACTCTAAATCTTATCTTTTAATCCAGGTGCTTATTCTCCATGTGCCAAAGCAGTTTTAAAGGTTTCATTGCCTCGTTCACTTTTCCTCCTCATGTTCCACAGAGCGGACTCTGTGTGAGACTCACCTGTGGAGACAAACACATATTTAAAGTTGGACTCCAGGTGTTGTCTGTTAAATTTATCTTTCTTTTTCTTGGAGGTCGTAGTCTCCTCTTCTGGCTCTTTGTCCTTTTCTCCTTTGTTAAAAAGCTCCACATAGACTTTTGTGTTTGTCTCATTTTCACTCTCTTGTGGCTCTACTTTTGTGCGTCGTGTCTGATGTGTTACACCTGATACTTCATCACGGAGACAAGAGCAGATCCAGCAAAGATATAATAAACCTGCCTCCATAAATGAACTCCTTTCACTGCTTTGTTCCATATTCTTGGTTCTGAATCTGTTTGAACACTTGTGTTCCTTTTAGGCTGTAGTAACTTGTTCTTATATCAAAGAGTCTTTGAATGTTACAGGTGATACATGGCACTTTGCTTTATACATGACTTTAGGAAACTTAAATCAACAATATCATGACCTTAGTGTAACTTTGACAAATACTGGGTTAGACGAGTCTCTATAAAGAGTGTGATGTTTTCATGTGATACTTTTACTTGAGTATTTCTTTGCTCTGGTCTCTGTACTTTTACTTAAGTAACTAGATGGAGTACTTGTTCCACCTCTGTTTATTTGTCAAAGTGTCTTTTGGCTCCACACTGGAGCTACGTCAGTCTGAGGGGAACTGGCTCGTGTGTGTCTGAAACTCTGTCTCAGCACTTGTCAAAATAAATGTACATTTATTGAATAAAAAGTGTTTCTAAACTCAAACACAGATCAGACGGGGCCATGGTGAGCTTCATGTTTCCATCACACTCATGAAACCAGCCTGTGGCTTTAATGAGCCCAACAGCCGCCATTTTGTGTGAAGCTCTGTGTCATGTGACCAACAGCCGCCATTTTGTGACGTGACTTTTGTGTGTGCAGGGCTCCTGGCAGAAGACAACAGCTCAGGTAAAGACACTCACACACCAGGATAACCACTCTGCCACAGTAACACAGGGAGAACATGCACACTCCACTCAGATCAGGAGTCTAACCCACAACCTCCTGGTGAGAGGGAGGAGGCAGGATAACCACTCTGCCACAGTGTCTGTGTAATCCCTCAGTCGTCCAGGTGGGATCCAGGGGAAAAGAAAAAATCAACTCTGTCACTGGACAAAAGTTTTGAGTGAAGACGTTTGGCTCCAAGACACTTCTTCAGGTGTGGTCAGATTGTTTCTTCAGGTGTGGTCAGATTGTTTCTTCAGGTGTGGTCAGATTGTTTCTTCAGGTGTGGTCAGATTGTTTCTTCAGTTGTGGTCAGATTGTGTCTTCAGTTGTGGTCAGATTGTTTCTTCAGTTGTGGTCAGATTGTTTCTTCAGGTGTGGTCAGATTGTGTCTTCAGGTGTGGTCAGATTGTTTCTTCAGTTGTGGTAAGATTCTTTCTTCAGTTGTGGTCAGATTGTTTCTTCAGGTGTGGTCAGATTGTTTCTTCAGTTGTGGTCAGATTGTTTCTTCAGTTGAGGTCAGATTGTTTCTTCAGTTGTGGTCAGATTGTTTCTTCAGGTGTGGTCAGATTGTTTCTTCAGGTGTGGTCAGATTGTTTCTTCAGGTGTGGTCAGATTGTTTCTTCAGGTGTGGTCAGATTGTTTCTTCAGGTGTGGTCAGATTGTTTCTTCAGTTGTGGTCAGTTGCTTGTGGACACTGCCTTATATGTGTCTGGAGGGAGGAGCTAACTACTGTTTTGGTGTAGTTAGCTCCTCCCCCAGAGCTGTCCAAAGTATTTTCCATGATGAGACAAAATGAATATGTATTAGTGAGTCGAGGGTTAAACCTGATGACAGTTTGTACTATAGACTGTATATATAAATGGAAACAGCTAACATGCTAGCCGCCGCGTTCATAACAGGAAGTGATCATGGGCGCACTGCTGCCACTCTACATGATCCTGGGGTTTTTATTTCACTATTGTGTCTGTAAATCTAAATATGAACATTAATAACAGACAAATCAGGTCCTTCTTTCCCGACATCACTCCCACTAGCGTTAGCAACAGGTTTGATTGACAGCTGCTAAACCAGCGTTGTGGGCGGGAAGGGACATTACCTTCATCAACCTCACTCCTGATTGGCTCTTTGGTTGCTATGATACTCACAGTCAGAATTCCTAATTTGTGGGTTGTGGGTCTCTGGTTTCTCTGCAAACAAATATATGATTACATTTAAAAATGAGGAAATAGACAGGACTGGCCTCTTTCCATCTCCTGACAGTCTTTTCACTGCAAAACTGAATCAAAACAGATTATTATTAAAATCTCAGAGCCCCCTTGGGCCTAATTAGAGCTCATGGAGGGCCAACTTTTGGCTCGTAGGCCCCACTTTTCCACCTCTGCTCTAAAACTTTTGTCCAATCGACACAAGTGAAAATGTATTTTGCTCTGCCCCAGTAACAAAAGGAAAAGATATTCAGGTCTAGGCTCACTGGACCTGAATATCTTTCAGGTCCAGTGAGTATCATAGCAACCAAAGATTGACTGCTCAGGTGAAGGGGCGGGGCTTCACTCTGTCTCTTGTCTGTTCAGATGTCAGGCTGGTGGGAGGAGCCAGTCGCTGTGCTGGGACTGTGGAGGTGAGACACAGAGGAGAGTGGAGACGGATGGAGCCCTATGCACGCTTTGGACTATGGGACCTGAAGGACACAGCTGCTGTGTGCAGAGACCTGGACTGTGGCTCTGCTGTTTATGGAGAAAAAAGAGATGGTTTTCCACTGAGTCCACTGTGGACGGTCTCACCTGGCTGTGTAAAGACATCTGCAGTGAGAGACTGTGTCTATGACTCATTCTCCTCTTCCTCTCCCTCTTCCTCGGGTCTGGAGGTGAAATGTTCAGGTAAAAATCTGATCTCACATTTTTATGTTCCTCAGATGTCACAGGCCTGTGTGTGTCCTATTGGCTCAGAGCGGTGATGTCACACATGTGTGTGTCCTATTGGCTCAGAGCGGTGATGTCACACATGTGTGTGTCCTATTGGCTCAGAGCGGTGATGTCACAGCCCTGTGTGCGTCCTATTGGCTCAGAGCGGTGATGTCACAGCCCTGTGTGTGTCCTATTGGCTCAGAGTGATGATGTCACACATGTGTGTCCACAGACTCGGTGCGTCTGGTCTCGGGGCCCAGTCTGTGCTCAGGATCAGTGCAGATCTGGGACCAGTCCTGGACCTGGGTCTGTGAAGGGGCCTTGGACCAGCAGGGGGCAGAGGTGCTGTGCAGGGAGCTGGGCTGTGGGGCTCCTTCTCTCCTCCAGGGGGCGCTCTCTCCTCTGAAGCAGACGTTCCACTGTGAGGGCCATGAGTCTGCTCTGATGGACTGTCCCCGCTCCGGCTCAGAGACCTGCTCCTCTGGAGCCGCTGTCAACCTCACCTGCTCAGGTAAAGGGGCGGGGCCTCACTGCTCAGGTGAAGGGGCGGGGCTCACTCTGTCTCTTGTCTGTTCAGATGTCAGGCTGGTGGGAGGGGCCAGTCGCTGTGCTGGGACTGTGGAGGTGAGAAACACAGAGTGGGGACGGATGTGGCCAATTGACTTCTCTGGACCCTGGTTCCTGGAGCACACAGCTGTTGTGTGCAGAAACCTGGACTGTGGCTCTGCTGTTTATGGAGAAAAGAGAGATGGTTTTCCACTGAGTCCATGGTGGAGAGTCTCAACTGACTGTGTGATGATGAAGTCTGCAGTGAGAGAATGTGTCCTTGAGTCATACTCCTCTCCCTCTTCCTCAGGTCTGGAGGTGAAGTGTTCAGGTAAAGTCTGATCTCACATTTTTATGTTCCTCAGATGTTTTTTTCTCGTCTTATTCTTATTTATTTCTTTGTAAAGGGACAGCACATATTAATGAACATTTAAAAATGTAAATATGTAAAGATTAAAGCCAAAGTGGAACATTTCCATCTTCAGTCCCTCGACAGGTTGATGTAAAATAGTCGACAAGAAAAGAACAGCAACAATCACACAAAAGCAAATGCAACACACAACACACACACTATACACACAACACACACACTATACACACAACACACTCACTATACACACAACACACACACTATACACACAACACACTCTTATACACACAACACACTCACTATACACACAACACACTCACTATACACACAACACACACTATACACACAACACACTCTTATACACACAACACACTCACTATACACACAACACACACACTATACACACAACACACTCTTATACACACAACACACTCACTATACACACAACACACACACTATACACACAACACACACTATACACACAACACACTCACTATACACACAACACACACACTATACACACAACACACTCTTATACACACAACACACACACTATACACACAACACACTCACTATACACACACCACACACACTATACACATACAACACATGTGTGTCTCCAATTGGCTCAGAGCACACACAAACACACAACACTCAGACGCACACAAACACACAAAAACTAAACCAGAACGAAACCAGGACTAAACCAGGACTAAAGAGGACGACATCTCTCAGATGTGTCTTTCATGAATGTTGAATGTGTCCTATTGGCTCAGAGCAGTGATGTCACAGCCCTGTGTGTGTCGTATTGGCTCAGAGCGGTGATGTCACAGCCCTGTGTGTGTCCTATTGGCTCAGAGCGGTGATGTCACACATGTGTGTCCACAGACTCGGTGCGTCTGGTCTCGGGGCCCAGTCTGTGCTCAGGATCAGTGCAGATCTGGGACCAGTCCTGGACCTGGGTCTGTGAAGGGGCCTTGGACCAGCAGGGGGCAGAGGTGCTGTGCAGGGAGCTGGGCTGTGGGGCTCCTTCTCTCCTCCAGGGGGCGCTCTCTCCTCTGAAGCAGACGTTCCACTGTGAGGGCCATGAGTCTGCTCTGATGGACTGTCCCCGCTCCGGCTCAGAGACCTGCTCCTCTGGAGCCGCTGTCAACCTCACCTGCTCAGGTAAAGGGGTGGGGCCTCACTGCTCAGGTAAAGGGGTGGGGCCTCACTGCTCAGGTAAAGGGGCGGGGCCTCACTGCTCAAGTAAAGGGGCGGGGCCTCACTGCTCAGGTAAAGGGGCGGGGCTTCACTCTGTCTCTTGTCTGTTCAGAGCCGCTCAGGCTGGTGGGAGGGGCCAGTCGCTGTGCTGGGACTGTGGAGATGAAACACAGAGGAGAGTGGAGACGGATGGGGCCCTATGGACCCTGGCTCCTGGAGCACACAGCTGCTGTGTGCAGAGACCTGGACTGTGGCTCTGCTGTTTATGGAGAAAAGAGAGATGATTTTCCAAAAGGTCCAGTTTGGAGTGTCTCGCCTGACTGTGTGAAGAGGTTTGCAGTGAGAGAATGTGTCTATGATTCATCCTCCTCTTCCTCAGGTGTGGAGGTGGTTTGTTCAGGTAAAAGATGTTTTTCTTTTTTTGTCAGGTGTAAAATCTGTATCACACACACTCCTCTGTATCACACACACTTCTCTGTATCACACACACTCCTCTCAGACTGAACTGTCCAATCATCTCTCTCCACAGACTGAACTGTCCAATCATCTCTCTCCACAGACTGAACTGTCCAATCATCTCTCTCCACAGACTGAACTGTCCAATCATCTCTCTCCACAGACTTACTGAATCGTCCGGTCATCTCTCTGTCTGTGTCTGACGGGGTTTCCGAGCCCCGGCCACAGGGGGTCCGGGTGCTGCTGGGGTCAAAGTTCAGTGTCAAATGCTCTGTGGAGCCACAGTACCCGGGAGGCTCCTTCCAGCTCCTCTCTCCCACTGCCCCCCTCGGTCAGAACCACACCCTGCCCGCTGTCAATCACTCCGCACACTTCCTGTTCTCTGACACTGGCCCCGCCCACAAAGGAAACTACACCTGTGTTTACCACCTGCATGTGTTCAACCACAGCTTCTCCTCTCAGAGCCCCAGACTCCAGCTCTCTCTGGGAGGTACGTCCAGCAACAGCCTCATGTGAGGGTCAGGGGTCACACAGGGTCATGTGAGGGTCATACAGGGTCATGTGAGGGTCACACAGGGTCATGTGGGGGTCACATAGGGTCATGTGTGGGTCACACAGGGTCATGTGAGGGTCACACAGGGTTGTGTGAGGGTCACACAGGGTCATGTGAGGGTCACACAGGGTCATGTGAGGGTCACACAGGGTCGTATGAGGGTCACACAGGGTCATGTGAGGGTCACACAGGGTCATGTGAGGGTCAGGGGTCACACAGGGTCATGTGAGGGTCACACAGGGTCATGTGAAGGTCACACAGGGTGGTCTTGTCCTGGTCTTGTCCTGGTCTTAGTCCTGGTCTTGGTCCTGGTCTGGACTGATCTTGGTCTTTGTGTTGCAGCTCCAGACTCAGACCTGATCATCAGAGTCCTGCTCATTCTACTGTTGAAGCTCCTCTACATCCTTCCAATGTTCTACTACTACTGCAAGGTACTGGACCTTTAGACCTGGTTTAGACCTGATTTAGACCTGGTTTAGTCCTGGTTTAGACCTGGTTTAGACCTGGTTTAGTCCTGGTTTAGTCCTGGTTTAGACCTGGTTTAGACCTGGTTTAGACCTGGTTTAGACCTGGTTTAGAAATGGTTTAGACCTGGTTTAGTCCTGGTTTAGACCTGGTTTAGACCTGGTTTAGACCTGGTTTAGACCTGGTTTAGAAATGGTTTAGACCTGGTTTAGTCCTGGTTTAGACCTGGTTTAGACCTGGTTTAGACCTGGTTTAGTCCTGGTTTAGACCTGGTTTAGTCCTGGGTTAGACCTGGTTTAGTCCTGGTTTAGTCCTGGTTTAGTCCTGATTAAATCTTGGTTTAGTCCTGGTTCAGTCCTGGTTTAGTCCTGGTTGAGTTCTGGTTTAGTCCTGGTCTTGGTTTAATTTCTGGTTTAGTCTTTATTTTGTGACCTGTGGATTTGCTGTTTCCTGTTGTCACAGGTGCGGGCCAGAGGGGGCGCTAGAGAGACGACCTTGTAGGACCTGGACTGGTTCAGATCCATGTGAGACCAGGACTTAGACCGGTTCAGATCCATGTGAGACCAGGACTTAGACCGGTTCAGATCCATGTGAGACCAGGACTTAGACCGGTTCAGATGTGAGCTCCTGGATGCTCAGGACATTTGTGTAAATACAGAGTGACTTTAAAATGTCCGACAGGTTTGGACGATTCTCTCATTTCATCTGGAGGATAAAACATGTTTAAATATAAATTATACTTTTACACAAAAGTTTGTCTAGAAAACATGAAAAAAAAAAAATGAAAATGAGAGAAGTAGAGTTTTATTTAGAGAGTCTCATACTGATGACATCACACTGATGACATCACACTGATGACATCACACTGATGATGTCACACTGAGAATCCTGTGCAAAGGTCTGGCACAATTTACACATGATTTTAACACTTTACACACGATTCCAAAAAAAAAATAAAGTTTTTTAAATCATTTGTATTTGTCAAATATTAATCTCTGTGACATTAGAGGAGTATTGGACCAGTGTACCACATGGTTGCTGGGTAACAGTTATTCTCAAGTGTGATGTCATCATTTACAATTAGGAAATTAAACTTTAAATCTAAAGTCTTAACCTGTCGTAAGCATTTTAATCATGTGACTGCTTCTGTTATGTTTAGTTACACTCTAGGGTTAGTTACACTCTAGGGTTAGTTACACTCAGGGTTAGTTACACTTTACGGTTAGTTACACTTTATTATATTATACTTTATCTGATGTTTAATAAACTGTTTTAATTTTGATTTTCAAAATAAATGTAAGAAATGAGTTGCAAAACACACAAATAAAACATTTAAATTTTGCATTTGAACTTCTGTGTGTGTGTCATACTTTGCTCCAGCAGCAGGGGGCATAAATGTATTATAAATGCTAGACAGATTATCGCCATGGTAACCAGAATAGCTAGCATTAGCCAACAGTTTTTAGGTTAGTCACAAGCTAGCTAGCATTAGCCAACAATTTTTAGGTCAGTCACAAGCTAACTACCATTAGCCAACAGTGTTTCAGTTAGTCACAAGCTAACTAGCATTAGCCAACAGTTTTTAGATTAGTCACAAGCTAGCTAGCATTATCCAACAGTTTTAGGTTAGTCACAAGCTAGCTAGCATTAGCCAACAATTTTTCAGTGAGTCGCTCCCATAGAGTGACCAGACGTCTCTATTTACCTGGGACAGTCCCAGTTTTGAGCTCTAAAATTGTCATAAATGGTCATTTGTTGAGCAAAAAAACAGAAAATGTGCTTGAAAATGACCAGAACACAAACATATGTACTCAGTTGAACTGAAGTGTCTCAGATTAAACTGACTCAAGATAAGTGAATAAGTCATGACTGAGAGAAACATCACATTAAACTCTTTTCACACTTTTATTATTACCAAACATTCCAACCCGACTATGTCCCCGTTTGTGATTTTGAAAATCTGGTCACTCTCCACTCTCATCTTTTTGTTGGAAATCAAACTCCTAAACAGGAGCATGAACGCCTGTGTTGATCACTGGCTCCTGAAAATGTGCCCTTTAAATCACAGTGTGTTTTCTTGAGTTTTCAGATTTTACTTTTTTGCTCCATAAAAATGAAACGGTGTGATTACGTTTGTTGTTTAAATGTCCTATATATTTATCCACACATCGATAAAAATATAAGAAACAAAAAAAGTGAGTGACACAGCGTTGTGTGTTTTGTATAACTCAACCCTGTGAGTGTTGTTCCCCTGCTGTTTGTGCTTTGTGGATGGGGGGATTGGAGCGATAAAAGAGGTGTGATGGAGGGGTGTGAGCTCTCTCTCTCCTCTCTCTTTCATCATGGAGGCTGAAGACCAGCTGTGTTTCCCTCTCATCAACAACTCGTGCAGGAAGATCCTACACTCCAACCCAGACGCAGCTTTAGGCTTCAGCGCGCTCACCACCATCACCCTGCTGGTCATCATCTCTATCGCCCACTACAGGCAGAGACCAGCCACACACACACTTTTCACAAGGGTCATGGTTGCTGTTTTGTAGCACTGTTATAATAATAATAATAATAATAATAATAATAATAATAATAATAATAATAATAATAATAATAATAATAATAATATTCCATCCAGGGCCGGGTCAAGGAGGCAGCAGTTTCAGCAGGGAGGCCCAGACTTTCTTCTGCTCACACACCTCCTCCAGTTCTTTCGGGAGGATCCTGAGGCATTGCCAGGGCAGCTGAGAAACATAGTCCCTCCAGTGTGTCCTGAGTCCTCCCTGGGGCTTCCTCCTGGTGGGACATGACTGGAATACTTCTCCAGGGAGGCGTCCAGGAGGCATCCGAAATAGATGCCTGAGCAACCTCAGCTGGCTTCTCTCACTGTGGAGGAGCAGTGGCTCTACTCCGAGCTTTTGTGACTGAACTCCTCACCCTATTCCTAAGGGAGCAACCACCCCACGTGCAGAGGAAACTCATTTTGACCATGATCTTGTCTTTTCAGTCATTACCCAAAGCTCATGACCAAGCTCCATGGTAGGAATGAAGATTGACCGGTAATTCAAGAGTTTTGCCTTTCAACTCAGCTCCTTCTTTACTACGACAGGCCGATACAGCGACCGTATCACTGCAGACACTGCACCGATCCTCCTGTCAATCTCACGCTCCATCCTTCCCTCACTCGAGAACAAGAACCTGAGATACTTGAACTCCTCCACTTGAGGCAGGGACTTTCCACCCACCTTCTTCCGTGGCCTCAGATTTGGAGAAGCTGATTCTCATCCCAGCCGCTTCACACTCGGCTGCAAACCACGCCAGTGCTGCAGGTCCTGGTTCGATAAAGCCATTAGGACGACATCATCTGCAAACAGCAGAGATGAGATCCTGTGATCGCTGAACTGGACCCCCTCTGGCCCCTGGCTGCACCTAGAAATTCTGTCCATAAATCAATGAACAGAACCAGTGACGAAAGGCAGCCCTAGCGGAGTCCAACATGCACCGGGAACAGGTCTGATTTACTGAAGGCAATGCGAACACAGCTCCTGCTCCGGTCATACAGGGACTGGGCAGCCCTTAGTAAAAGGCCTCGGACCCTGTACTCATGGAGCAATCCCCAAAGGACACCACGAGGGACACGGTTGAATGACCTCCAAATCCACAAAGCACATGTGGACTGGTTGGGCAAATTCTCATAAACCCTAGAGCACCTGACGGAGAGTATAGAGCTGGTTAAGTGTCCCATGACCAGGATGAAAACCACACTGCTCTTTCTGAATCCGAGGTTTGACTATCGGTCGGATTCTCCTTTCCAGTACCCTGGAAAAACCTTACCAGAATGGCCGAGGAGTGTGATTCCCCTGTAGTTGGAAAACACCCTCCTGTCCCCCTTCTTAAAGAGAGGGACCACCACCCTGCTCTGCCAATCCGCAGGCACTGCCCCCGACCGCCACATGATGTTGCAGAGGTGAATGATGAATCCTGGCAATGTCATCTTGGAATATGCCTGTAGGAAAAGATTTGTTTCTTTAAAAAATTGAGATCCAGTTTTAATTGTTTACGTTAAGGAACCATTCAAAAGAGCCCACAATACACAGTTTATAAACTCCGGAGTGTTATTTTTTTCTCTCTTATTTATTGAAGCTGCTGTATTTACTTTGACACAAATGTGATGTGTATGCATCTTTATAAAGTGTAGGAAAAGTGTGTAGCCTCATCTGCTTAAAATGTGGTAACTCCCCAAACTGCCCAAAGGGTATGCGGTCACATTTTGATTCTGACTTTCACACATATTTGAGACCACAGACTTACAGTGCCTGGCCAAAAAAAAAGGTCACACACTCTAATATTTGGTTGTTCCGCCTTTAGCTTTGATTACGTCACACATTCACTGTGACATTGTTTAGATAAGCTTCTACAATGTCACAGATTTATTTCCATCCAGTGTTGCATTAATGTTTCACCTGTTGCATTGATGATGGTCAAGTCTGACGCTGCACAAAGCTTCTCCAGCACATCCCAAAGATTCTCAATGGGGTTAAGGTCTGGACTCTGTGGTGGACAATCCATGTGTGAAAATGACGTCTCTGCTCCTGATCCACTCTGTCACAATTTGAGCCAGATGAATCCTGGCATTGTCATCTTGGAACAAATCCATTGATGGAATAACCTGGTCATTCAGTATATTCAGGCATCTCATTCTTTGAACACAGACTGTTGCTGAACCTAGACCTGACTCGTACCTATAGGCTCGGACCTATTTGCTTAGTTAAATCCAGCTGGTGACTTTTTTGACCAGGCAGTGTATAAAGAAGTGGACTAGGTGAGTGTGACATCACTCATAGAGTTCAGTTCCAGTCAAGTGAAGCCCATTTGCAGTTATAGGGACCAATTAGGAGCCAAGTTGCATATTTGTAATTCCAGCGGCGAGTATCATCGCAACCAAAAAGACAATCCAGAGCGAGGCTGATGAAGGTAATGCCCCTTTCCGCCCACACCGCTGGTGTAGCAGGGAGTGGCAGTTTAGCAACGCTGTCAATCAAACCTGTTGCTAACGCTAGCAGGAGAGACCTCGGGAAAAGAAGGCGCCTGATTTGTCTGTCATTGATGTTCATATTTTGATTTACGGACACAACAGAGAAATAACAAATAAATAATACCAGGATAATGTAGAGCGGGTTAATACAAACATGTAAGATCAAAATAACGAGTCTGACAGCAGCAGTTACAGAGAGGACACAGTTTTTACACAGAAAGTGAGTCGATGGAGCTGGAATCACTTCCTATTTGGAATGTGGCAGCTAGCAGGTTAGCTATGTCCATTTATATATACAGTCTAAGCTAGCTATGTCCATTGAACTGTCGCCAAAGATGAGGGTGCACGTGAACGCGCTACAAAGTTCAGCGTGTGATGTAAGTGAAGCGGTGTCGAGCTGCAGTCAGACGGTGGCACTAAAAGAAGCGATGATTTAAGAATTTGGATATTTTCATGAATGAAGAGGAAGATTGGGACTTTACCTGAGCATGGAGGACAGATCTGCCTACACAGGGACCCAGAAATGCGTGTGGGCAAAGGGAGAGCAATGAGAAAGAGAGCGCTTATATAGTCCACCAGACTGCACCGCGGGAAACCAGGTAAGTGCACCTGCCGCACAGGCCTCAACAGCTGTCTTACCACACACAGTTCATAGATGAAGTAATTAAAAGTACTTTATAGAATAAGAAAGATATTAAAGTCACAAAACAACAAATCAAAACATAAATTATCAAAAATAAAAGTAACATTAAAAGAGAAGAGGCAGAATAAAACCCTTTCAGTCATATGCACAGATAAACAGAACCTGAGCCTGGATTTAAACATTGTCAAAGTCGAGGCCTGTCTCACATCTTCAGGAAGAATGTTCCAGGTTTTAACTGCACAAAACTCCAACACTGATTCAACAGGTTTAGTCCTGGTTTAGAAATGACTCTGGGACCAGAAAGAGGCTGGGACTGAACCGGGACTAAGCTGCTTATTCACTTGTTGGGTGAGCTAGTCTCCCTCTTTATCATTGGTCACTGTTGTTTTGGTTCAGTGTTGTTTTTGTTGTTCCAGGGAGCTGATTGGATGAAGAATGAGTGTTGCCTTCCTACATCCAAGGCTATGCTTTACTCTGCTTTTCCAGTCTTTAAATAAAACATTAAAAACCCAGTTGTTTCCCACTCAATAAAAATGTTGACTCACTTCAGGAAACACTTTGGATGTAAGGACTTTTCTGTGTGTGCCTTTGTTCAATAACCATTCATTTGCCCCATTGTCACATACATCCTATAATCAATGATTCAGAGGGGTATACACACTATAAAAGACCTATTTATACTTTTCACACATTTCAACAAGAGCAGAGTTAATATAAATTTGGATGTTCAAGGATATATAATAATAATAATAATAATAATAATAATAATAATAATAATAATAATAATAATAATAATACATTTTATTTATATAGCGCTTTTCAAGATACTCAAAGACACTTTACATAGAAGAACAATTTTAAAAAGAGATACAAATATACAAACATTTAAAATCAACACTCATAATAATTAAAGATTAAAAGCAGCTTTAAATATATATATATATATATATATATATATATATATATATATATATATATATATATATATATATATATATATATATATATATATATTTATATATATTTTTTTTTTATTTATTTTTTTTAATATTTGCAGATTAGAAGTTTTATAAAGACATTACTTTCCAAAGAATGATATTTGCTGGACAAAAGTTCAAGAGAATGAACACTCCTCCTCTGTTTGTATTTGACTCAATCTTCTTCAGTTTAAAGTGTTGTATAAGAAGGGGCCCCAGAGGGTGTGTTACATTTACAGGGGAGTCACACTCCTCCAGGGACTGGAGAGGAGAATCTGAGCTATCGTCAAACCTCGGATTCAGGAGTTCCGGTTTTCATCTCAGTTGAGGAACAGTGGACCAGCTCAATACTCTCCATTCTGTCCTCAAGGGTTCATTGTCAGGATTTGTTTTGTTTTTTTTGTTTTGTTTTTTTGTGTGTGTTCTGTGCTGTTTTCCCCCTTCCCTTCTGTGTTTGAGCCTGGAGATGGCACCACCTCCACACATTATTGCCTGCTTCTGATCAGGCAATAATGCCTTCACCTGCTAGTACGAAAGGACTGAGAATCCAATGCTCTGATCGTCTTGTCATCTTCATGTCACTCTCCTTTTTACTTGCTCGTCTATCCACCATGATTCCACTGCTTGGAACAACCCTGCACCTCTGTCTCTATGTCTCATATTCGGTACGAACACCCGAGCCTTTGACCCTGTGACCCACAACCCGCTCCAGAACTACTGCCTACAACACCGCTCTCAAATGTCTGTTATAAATACCTTCATTCAGTTTCCCATATCTACAAATAAACTCTGTTCTTTCTTTGGTCCCCCTGTCAGTCTTTATGACAGTTCATGGAAGTTTGCCTAACTAGTCCACATGTGTGTTGTGAATCTGGAGAAGGCATATGACCGTGTCCCTCATGGTGTCCTTTGGGGGGTGCTCTGGGAGTATGGGGTCCGGGGCCCTTTGCTAAGGGCTGTCTGGTCCCTGTATGACCGGAGCAGGAGCTGTGTTCATTGTCGGCAGTAAGTCAGACCTGTTCCCGGTGCATGTTGGACTCAGGGCTGCCCTTTGTCACCGGTTCTGTTCATTATATTTATGGACAGAATTTCTAGGTGCAGCCAGGGGCCGGAGGGGGTCTGGTTTGGGAACCACAGGATTTCATCTCTGCTGTTTGCAGATGATGTTGTCCTGATGCTTCTTCGAGTCAGGACCTGCAGCACTGGGGCGGTTTGCAGCCGAGTGTGAAGTGTCTGGGATGAGAATCAGCTCCTCCAAATCCGAGGCCATGGTTCTCGACCGGAAAAAGGTGGTTTGCTCTCTCCGGGTGGGTGGTGAGTCTCTGCCCCAAGTGGAGGAGTTCAAGTATCTCGGGGTCTTGTTCAGGAGTGAGGGAAGGATGGAGCGTGAGATTGACAGTTGGATCGGTGCAGCGTCTGCAGTGATGCGGTCGCTGTATCGGTCCGTTGTGGTAAAGAAGGAGTTGAGTTGAAAGTACGGAGTGACAGAAGTCTGGGAGTCCCTGCTGAGACTGCTGCCCCAGCGACCCAGTTCTGGATAACGGGAGGAAGATGGATGGATTTAGTCATCTAAAACTGTGTCTGTATAAAACACAAATTTGCAAAGAAAGCTTGGATACCAGATTTCATTATTACAGACTTGTAACATTGGAGCTGAAATAAGTTGGTTTGTTCACACTATGTTTTTGCATATTCTCTCATGCTAAGTTTACACACAGTACACACAATACATAGATAACCAAATAAAGACAAAGAATAAGGGTGAAGTTGTGATTTTTTGTCACATTCCTGTTGTTCAGGTCCTGTTGTTCAGGTCCAAGTCGAGTCCAGCTCATCAAGGATCACTTCACACTTGCACATTCAACAAAACTCAGAGAATACTGGCATTAAAGAAGACCTATTGTGCTTGTGTCATATAGTTCTAATCTATGACACCCATGAATCATTATGATCTAAAATGTTCACATTTTAAATCACAATATTCTGCTAAAACACCTTAATAAAAGAAATGTTAGAAAACAGTGGTGCCAATGAGAAGTAATTTCGCCCTAATCCTCAGCGAGCAGCCAAAATAACTACACGACACTGCCAAATCCTATGCGTATCATCGATTAAGAAAACAAAATGAAAGAACAAAGTAAGTACAGCGCAGTGGGCAGGTAACGGTGACGGTGAAAACAGGAGCAGATCTGCAAACTGGCGTCTTGCAATTAAAGATTGCTCAACTATACACAAATCTCTCCAAATACAACTTTAGGAAGATAAATGAGAAGAGGAAAAAACTGACATTGTTAGAAGCTCTGAAAAGTTGATTTTGCTGAATAGATCTGCTTTAAACCTGGAACTAAACCCTTATTAGACCATTAAACCAAGACTAGAATGAGACCAAACCCAATTAGACTAAGCACAAACCAGGACCAGACTAGGCCAACTTTGAACACGCCCCAAGAAGAGTTTTATTTTGGTCACTTCAGTGGATTGTACTGTGATTTCTTACCTCATTAAACTACATTTGAACTTGAAAACAATCATTGAATTCATTTAATTTTAAACAGATATACAGAGGTATGCAGTATAAGGACTGAATTTTTTAATTTACAGTTTTTGAAGCATGGTATAAATCACAAAACTAACCCAAAACTGAATTATGTATAAAGCAGGACTAACTTGGGAAAGAATCAGGTCTAAACCAGGTCTGAACCAGCTCTAAGTGACGATTAACCCATGACTGAATAAGGTCTAAACCATGTCTAAACCCAAAGTAATCCAGGACTAAACCTGCTCTACATGAGGACTAACCCAGGACTAAATCAAGTCCAAACCAGGACTAAACTTGGTCTAGACCAGGACTTATCCAGGACTAAACCAGATCCAAGTCAGGTATATAAAAGAAACAATATGGACTAAACCCAGACTTCAATGAGTCAAAAGTATTTCAGATTTTTTGCCACATTTTAATTTGAAGTTGCTTTTTGGGTCTTATATTAAAACGTCTAAAAATGACCGTTCTAATTTGTGGCAGATTTAGTCCATATATAAAAGGGTTATTTAAGGATGGGATTACAAGATATTCCAGCGACAAAACAGCAACAACATACGGATTTACTTTGTCCTTGTCAAATCGAGTAATTGAAAGTTCACAAAACAGACAGGTAGAATACATCACAAATGTCACTAAATGAGGGATACATGTTTGCAGTGCTTTTTTTCTTGTTTCCAATGAGCCGGTTCTGCACACTATTAAAATTCGCAGATAAGAATACAGGACAAATAATAAAGGGATGAATATTGTGGTCATGGTTGTATACTGTCCGAGAATATTGTTCAAAATAGTGTCCACGCAAGAAATTTTAACCACTGGCCAATTTGAGCAGAAAATTCTGTGTAGTTTGTAGCCACATAATGGTAAACGTATGGAGAGATAGAGGCATAATCCACAGAAAATGGCTGGATAGATAATACCAGCAGCCCATAGACATAACGCCTTTTGAATGGTCATTTTGCTCCGATAGTGCAAAGGTTGGCAAATAGCAACAAACCTATCGTAGGCCATGATACCTAAAATAGTGAACTCGCACGAAGCGTAGGTGTAAATTACATACATTTGAATGAAACATGACGGTCGTGAGATGAAATGAGAATCGGACAAAAGATCAGTCAAAAACCTGGGGAAGAATCCAGTAGAACCGTACAGAGAGTTCACAGATAAACAGCAGATAAAGATAAACATTGGCTGGTGCAAAGATCTTTCTAACATAATAGTGATTATAATGACCATGTTAGCAGAGATTATCGTTATGTAGATCAACAAGCACAAAGCGAAGAAAAGATATCGTAAATGTCCATAGTCCATAAAAAGAGTCAATTCAAAGTACGCCGGATTAGGTCTACTTGTGTTCATCTCATTGATTTGTTGTTATTAAAATGCACAGAAGATGATCCAATCCAACAGTAACCATGAGGCATTAGCATTTATTAGCTCCTGTTGCTAAGTTACACAAAATGGTTTCTGTTTTTTCCAGGTATTACTCCCAGTAGACAGGACAAAGCTAATCAGTGTTGGGAGTGAAAATAATGCATTACTTAGTGTCAGCGTAAGGTTAGAATATTTTAGGGACGAGGGTAGGTAGAATTACTTTAGTTGCTATAATAAATCAACTTTGAGGGGTCTAGTAATCAGTGGTGGATGAAGTACTCAATTTTGTTACTGAAGTAAAAGTACAGCTACAGAGATAAAACGTTACTCAAGTAAAAGTATCACAAGAAAAAAATGTACATAAGTCAACGTATTTAAGTAACCATGTAAAAATGTACTTAAAGGGTAAAAAGTAAAAGTATTTAACACAAACATTGCTGATTTGTTAGTGTTAAATGTAGTGATATTGACAACAATACATATTTTGGTCAACGGCAGCAAATGAATAGATTTCTTTTTTTTTTTCTCACTAATCTTGTGTATTTATTTTTGTTTTGCTCAAAGCTGAAGCTTGAACTCAAAACCTTTCGTTGAGATGTTATCACGAACATGGTAAAAATAACCCTCAAAGCATGTGAAAGGTACTTTTTACTTTTCAGTACTGTTAAAAATGTAGTGAAGTAGAAAGTACAGATACTGCTCTCAAATGCAGTGAAGTAAAAGTAAAACGTATCAATTGTTAAATGTATTTAAATAAAGCACAGATACCTTAAAATTCTACTTAAATACAGTACTTATACAGTAAAAATGCCATTAATTCCACAAAGCAAATAACAACCAGCGAACTAGACATTTAGAGCTGACTCACTTTGCACCTGTAACTGACAAAACTGTCCAAGAGATCATCACCAGTCTGAGTTCCTCTACATGCTGCCTCCATGTGTTACCCACTACATTTGAGGGTAAAGTCTGTGCTCAACAGTTTGCTGTAACCACTCACTTGCATAGTTAATATGTCACTTCAATCTGGAACATTCCCAAGAGCTTTGAAAACTGCGGTTATCAAGTCTCTACTAAAGAAGAGCAGTCTTGATGCCACGGTATTGAACAATTACTGACCAATCTCAAATCTGAGGTTTTCAGGCAAAGTCCTTGAAAAAGTTGCTTACCAACAGCTTATTAACTTTCTCCAAATGAACAACTCCTTTGATGTTTTCAGGTTTTAGACCCACCACAGCACTGAGATGCTCTTATCAATGTGACAAATTACATCCACCTGAACACTGATGCAAAGTCTCAGTATTTATCCTGTTAGATCTGAGTTCTGCCTTTGACACTGTGGATCATGGGATCCTCTTACAGAGACTAGAGGACTGGGAGGGCATCTGTGGTACTGCACTAAACTGGTTCAAGTCCTATTTAGAAAACAGAAAGTACTTTGTTGAAATTGGAAAATGTGTCTCAGATAAAATGTCCCTGACCTGTGGGGTGCCCTAGGGGTCAATCCTGGGACCCCTGTTGTTCAGTCTCTACATGCTGCTGTTAGGACAGTTAATACACAGCAATAATGTGTCACACACAACTCTGCAGACGAGTCAGATCTATGTCTCACTGCAGCAGGTGAATATGAATCAGTGGATTCACTCACTGCATCAACAGATCAGTGTGTGGAGGAAAAACAACTTTCTCCAGATAAACTCAGACAAGACTCAAGTCACAGAAACACAAAGAAAGTGTCAGCGTCACCTCCAGTCTCTCTCTCTAAAACCTTCAAATCACACTAAAAATGAGATAATAATGGACTCAGACTCGAACTTTAACAGCCACATCAAATCAATAACATCTGCAGGGTATTACCATCTAAATTCATTGCAGGTAAACTGTCAAAGCCAGACTTAGAGACACTTATCCTGCATTTGTCTCCAGTAGATGACTGTAACGTCCTGCTCACTGGCCTATCCAATCGAGCCTTAAGACAGCTGCAGTATATCCAGAACACTGCTGCTCAGGTTCTGACTAGAACCAGGAAGTGTTCTAGTTTGAATTGTGCAATACAAATAAACTTTCCTTGCCCTGCTATACAACTTGTCATTCATTAAATTCCACAACTGCTACTAGTCATTCATCAGGTTACACTTTTTGTAATAATAACAATAATAAAAAAATGCCTTACAATTTTGTCCATTATTCATTCACTGAATCACCAGATTAGAAAATTAGATCTTTTGCATGAATGCCGGTTGCACATGAGGCTTGCAAGAGATGCCTTGATAGTTGAGTGCGGAGAGGTGCAATACTCAAGGAGAAACTCACACAGCCTTTGGTGCAGAGTGCCTTGTCCTTGTGAGGCTTTGAGTGCATGTTTGAGGGTTTGCACAAACCTCTTTGCTAACCCATTAGTTGCAGGGTGGTATGGAGCTGACTTTATATGACTTGCAGAAAATCAGACATTTCTTTTGACATGAGTTGGGAGCTGTTATATGAGGTGAGCTGAACAGCAGTCCCGAAACAGCTAAATATCTCTTCAAGCTCCTCAAAAGTCTTTTCTGATGTAGTGGATTTCATAATAGCTACCTCCGGCCACTTGCTGTGAGACAGCTACCAGGAAGATTCAGTCTTCAAATAGACCCGCAATGTCTATGTGAATATGGTACCGAGTGTCTTGTGGAAAGTCCCATGGATACAGTGGCACTGCAGGTATTTTGTTATGAGTCTTTTAATAATAATGGCTTACACTTTTAATGCGCGTTTCAAAGCACTACACTATAGTCATTATTCATTCATTTCCACACTTGGTGATGGTAAGATACTATTGTAGCCACAGCTGCCCTGGGGCAGACTGTAGAACTTTCATACTAGGCAATGTGGGTGATGACACATCGAGCGGGACTCGATCCTCCGACCTTCGGGTTGGGAGACCACTGAGCCACTGTCGCCCTTTTGAGAAGACCATGTTTTCTATCTGTTTGTCTAAACCTGGCCACCAAATATAGCTCCTGGCCATTTCCTTCATTTCCACTATCCTACAGACAGCCTGACTGAACAGAAAGCTCCCACCTTCTATCAATAAAAGGTTTGAGGGTGGAGCTGTTGCATTTTGATTGTCCTTTGATTACCATGTTTATGAGTACAGACAGGCCATGGTCATTTCTGGTTGCCTTCTTCACTTGGGCAGCTGAAATTGGTGCCTTTTCCATGTTTTTGAAGTAGAAAATGTCCACTGTGTTAGGTTCATGTTTGATGTCTCTCGGCTGGCCTGGGAACACCTTGGGATCCCACTGGAGGAGCTGGAGGACGTGTCTGGGGTGAGGGAAGTCTGGGAGTCCCTGCTTAGACTGCTGCCCCCGTGACCCGGCCCCGGATAAGCGGAAGAAAATGGATGGATGGAACTAATAAATATAAGTGTTGCAACAACGCCACCCCAAATCTAGTTTGGGGACTAAACCCTAAGTATAAGGCACACAGGTAAGCATATCAAGATGAAAGAGCCAGGTTCCATTTCATTTACATCATGTTTATTTTACATCTTAAAAGGGAACAGTGGTTTAATTTAATTAACAATGACTACAATACATATAAAATCCGCTTTTACCGTACACTAATTCAATCCATTAAAAGTTTACCGAGCCCAAACCTACCGCCTGCCAGACCATGTACAGGGTGAAATACCGCTCGATGCACAGAGCTCAGGTGTGACCAGCCCGAGCTCAGCCCAGAATAGCGCCACTAAAGGCGATCTCACAGTGGGCCAACTTGACTTAAGTGGAACAAGACAAAACAACAGGCAAAGCAAAGGTGGGACAAGACAAAACAACAAAAAGGGGCAAAGCGTCGAAAGACAAAGCAGCGCAGGCAGCGCGCCCTGTGCCACTGCTGACCACAGAGGACACCGCTGGTTAAATAGGGTGAGCACAGAATCCCAGGGTTGATGGCTGGGAGTCTTTACGCAGCTCACTTTCTGGAGTTTGTAATGAGACGCAAGATGTCTCGTGTCATCTCTGGCACAATGCCAGCTTTTATTGATGAAAATGCACCACTGTGCGTAATGGGCCTGGTGCAGTGACTACAGCCGAGCAGCGGGACTGTCACCGCATATGAGGGCACATGGCGACGCGCACTTGGCCCAAGGTGCAACGTTACAGCCAAGCAGCGGAACTGTCCCCAAAAACGAGGGCGCACGTGAACGCGCTACGAAGTTCAACCAAGGGTGCACGTGAACGCACTACGAAGTCCAGCATGTTGAATAGTGAACCGGTGCCAAGCTGCAGTCAGGCGGTGGCACTGGGCATGAAGGACAGAACTGCCTACACAGAGACCCGGAAATACATGTGGGCAAAAGGGGGAGCAATGAGAAAGGGAGCACTTATATAGTACACCAGACCGCGCCGCGCGAAACCAGGTAAGCGCACCTGCAGCACATTCCTCATCAACTATCTTACCACATGTCCAATAATCACTCCATGGTGGGAAAATGCTTGGCGCAGCGTCTGATCCAGTCCCGAGTCTGCTTGGTCCATTTTGGCCTGTCGTAACCCGGGTGTAGGGTGGACCAAAGAGGTGCAGAACTCGGGGCAGATTTACAGTGTTTATTTACAGTTTGTGAAATGTTCAACAAGAGTTCATTAAACCAACAAGGGGTGAGGAGCAGGATGCGAGCCAGAGCCCAGGGACGTGTCGGGAGGAGCAGAGATGGGAACAGAGAACCGACAAGACCGGGACGAAGACAGGACCGGGAACAGAACCAGAGGAAGCCGAGCAGGGGCGCACCGGGGAACGGGAGCCAGAACAGGAGACATGGAGCAAGCCGGGGTCCAGGACGAGACAAGGAGGTGAAGGTAAGGAGTAGACTGTACGGGAGCAGGAGCGCGGAGTCAGGAGCAGAACCAGAGACCCGGAGCTGGGATGGCCGGGAGAACCGGAACCGGGAGGCAGCAAACTCTAATTAACATCAAAAAGGCAAGTAACAAGTGTACAAAAACGGAGCTAGAATAGTCACGTTTGACACGCGGACAATCTGGCACCAAGTGTCTTCTCCCAGCTCCTCTTATCCATGGCAGGTGGTGATGATTGCCCTGATGGGAAGCAGGTGCGAGCGGGAGGAGCCGGGAGCTCCGCCCATCTCCAGGTTCAGGCAGGCGAGGGAGGGGGGAAGAGCACACAGGGAGGGATACGTGCCTCATGACATCTACATGTTCTGTTAGTGATGATTGTTTATGAAATCTGATTAATGAATAATCAAAAGGGAGAAAGTGTGATAGAAATTTAAGTATAGTCATGTAGTGTATTTAAAAGCATTTGATCTGTGTCAGTCTGCCAGACCCAGACAAGACATTAACATGTGTGAAGGCTCTGTCTCCATCCCACAGGAAACTTGTTGTTGCTCTACCTGTCTAAGTGTGAAAGTTCATTATCTTATGGGTGTGAAACAAAAGTCACTTTGCTTTGAAATGTACACTCACCTGAAGGATTATTAGGAACACCATACTAATACAGTGTTTGACCCCCTTTTGCCTTCAGAACCGCCTTTATTCTACGTGGCATTGATTCAACAAGGTGCTGATTCATTCTTTACAAATGTTGGCCAATATTGAAAGGAGGATCTTGCAGTTGATGGAGATTTGTGGGATGCACATCCAGGGCACGAAGCTCCCGTTCCACCACATCCCACAGATGCTCTATCGGGTTGAGATCTGGTGACTGTGGGGGCCATTGTAGTTCAGTGAACTCATTGTCATGTTCAAGAAACCAATTTGAAATGATTGGAGCTTTATGACATGGTGCATTATCCTGAACAAGACCCCGAGATACTTGAACTCCTCCACTTGGGGCAGAGACTCACCACCCACCCGGAGAGAGCAAACCACCTTTTTCCGGTCGAGAACCATGGCCTTGGATTTGGAGGAGCTGATTCTCATCCCAGCCGCTTCACACTCGGCTGCAACCCGCCCCAGTGCCTGCTGCAGGTCCTGGCTCGAAGAAGCCATCAGGACAACATCGTCTGCAAACAGCAGAGATGAAATCCTGTGGTTCCCAAACCAGGCCCCCTCCGGCCCCTGGCTGCGCCTTGAAATTCTGTCCATAAATATAATGAACAGAACCGGTGACAAAGGGCAGCCCTGGCGGAGTCCAACATGCACCGGGAACAGGTCTGACTTACTGCCGGCAATGAACACAGCTCCTGCTCCGGTCATACAGGGACCGGACAGCCCTTAGCAAAGAGCCCCGGACCCCATACTCCCAGAACACCCCCCAAAGGACACCACGAGGGACACGGTCGAATGCCTTCTCCAGATCCACAAAACACATGTGGACTGGTTGGGCATACTCCCATGAGCCCTCGAGGACCCGATGAAGAGTATAGAGCTGGTCCAGTGTTCCACAACCAGGACGAAAACCACACTGCTCCTCCTGAATCCGAGGTTCGACTATCGGTCGGATTCTCCTCTCCAGCACCCTGGAATAGACCTTACCGGGAAGGCTGAGGAGTGTGATTCCCCTGTAATTGGAACACACCCTCCGGTCCCCCTTCTTATACAGAGGGACCACCACCCCGGTCTGCCATTCCACAGGTACTGTCCCCGACCGCCACGCGATGTTGCAGAGACGTGTCAGCCAAGACAGCCCCACAACATCCAGAGACTTGAGGTACTCAGGACGGATCTCGTCCACCCCCGGAGCCTTGCCACCGAGGAGCTTGCTAACCACCTCAGTGACTTCAGCCAGGGTGATGGACGAGTCCGCCTCTGGGTCCCCAGTTTCTGCTTCCTCCTCAGAAGACATGACGGGGGGATTGAGGAGATCCTCAAAGTATTCCTTCCACCGCCCGACAACATCCCCAGTTGAGGTCAGCAGCTCTCCACCCGCACTGTAAACAGTGTTGGTGAAGCACTGCTTCCCCCTCCTGAGGCGTCGGACGGTTTGCCAGAATCTCTTTGAGGCCGTCCGATAGTCCTCCTCCATGGCCTCCCCGAACTCCTCCCAACCCCGAGTTTTTGCCTCTGTGACTGCCCGAGTCGTGGCACGCTTGGCCCGCCGGTACTCATCAGCTGCTTCAGGAGTCCCACGAGCCAACAAGGCTCGATAGGACTCCTTCTTCAGCTTGACGGCATCCCTTACTTCCGGTGTCCACCACCGGGTTCGGGGATTGCTGCCGCGACAAGCACCACAGACCTTACGGCCACAGCTACAAGCTGCCGCATTGACAATAGAGGTGGAGAACATGGTCCACTCGGAGTCCATGTCTCCAACCTACCCCGGGATCAGGAAGAAGTTCTTCCAGAGGTGTGAGTTGAAGACCCCTCTGACAGAAGGCTCTGCCAGGCGTTCCCAACAGACCCTTACAATACGCTTGGGTCTGCCAGGTCTGTCCGGCTTCCTCCTCCGCCAGCGGATCCAACTCACCACCAGGTGGTGGTCGGTTGACAGCTCAGCCCCTCTCTTCACCCGAGTGTCCAAGACACGTGGTCGGAGGTCAGATGACACGACAACAAAGTCGATCATCGACCTCCGACCTAGAGTGTCCTGGTGCCATGTGCACCGATGGACACCCTTGCGCTCGAACATGGTGTTTGTTATGGACAAACTGTGACTAGCAGAGAAGTCCAATAACAAAACACCGCTCGGGTTCAGATCAGGGAGGCCGTTCTTCCCAATCACGCCCCTCCAGGTGTCACTGTCATTACCCACATGGGCGTTGAAGTCCCCCAGGAGAACAATGGAGTCCCCAGTCGGTGCTCTGTCTAACACCCCTCCCAGGGACTCCAAGAAAGCCGGGTACTCTGCACTGCCATTTGGCCCGTAGGCCGACACAACAGTGAGAGACCTGTCCCCGACCCGAAGGCGCAGGGACACGACCCTCTCGTTCACCGGAGTGAACCCCGACACGAAGTGGCTGAGCTGTGGGGCAATGAGCAAGCCCACACAAGCTCGCCGCCTCTCCCCACGGACAACGCCAGAGAAATGGAGAGTCCAGCCCCCCCTTGGGTTCCAGAGCCCAAGCTGTGCGTGGAGGTGAGGCCGACTATATCTAGTCGTAACGCTCAACCTCCCGCACAAGCTCCGGCTCCTTCCCCCCCAGCGAGGTGACATTCCACGTCCCCAGAGCCAGTCTCCATGTCCAGAGATCCGGTCGTCGAGGCCCCCGCCTTCAACTGCCGCCCAGATCTTCATGCACTGGCCCCTTATGGATCCTCTTGCGGGTGGTGGGTCCAGATGAGGACGGCCCCACGTCACTCCTTCGGGCCCGAAGTGAACCTGTTAAGTGGAAGAAAATGGATGGATTTCTGATCTCCTCAACCTATCTCAGCTCTATCAGAGTCCAACATGACGAATACTCTGACTTATTAACCGTTGTATTTACAGTATATTGTGCCTTTCAAAATACCCAAAGTGCTTTACAGTGCATTATTCATTCACTCCACACTACCTTAGGGCTTATGTAATCAAGGCAGGATGGGCTTACATAAACATATGGCTTCAGCCCAATCCTTTTTTGGTTGTAATTAATGAAGGAAATGTTTTTGTTTTGTCTTTTTCATAAAAAACAAAGAGAAATGTAAACAACCAAAATAAAAATGTATCCATTCATTCAAGGCAGCCAATCTACTCCATTGGTCCTTCTGACCACCACCAACACTCAAGTACATAGATGCTGTTTAAATACTCAGTGGCGCCACTAGGTTTTCTGGGCCCTATGAAAACAAATTGTCTCTGCCCAAATTTTCTCTCTAGTAGACATATCAAAGTTAAAACTAAAATACAAAAGCTGTTTATTCTCAATGTTATCTTAAGCACGTCCTATGCTATGTGTCCATTTTGTTGGTCTTAAAAGATTTCTGGAGGTCAAACAGACTCTGAACAGGTTAGCATAATATGCTAGTGGTCTTTTGGCGCTTGGAAAAGTTAGCAAAAGAAAGTAGGAAATACTCCGTACAACAATACAGAGAAACATTCCCGCGGGGATGTTTGGTGCTGTGTTGAGGTGAGTTTACAAATTTGACCTTAATCTCAGCTCCTTATCCCTGAGTCGCTCTTGCAATGGAATGTAGCCTGTCATGCGCAGCATTCATGATTCTGCCCAAACTATGAGTTAGGACCAGCCCTATGTACTCTGACCACTTCACCTGTCAAGTGCTTTGGCTCTGCACTGCATTTGCTCTTCTTTGAGGCTCTGCCTCCTGGCTCCTGGCACTTCCCACACAGTAGGGTCGCTCCACATGGAAAATATAAACTAAAAAGAAAAAAACTGCAAAGGAATGCAGCTTTGAGTTAGTTTTAGATTTACACTTAAACACATAGTGGGATTTGTAGAAAAGGTGTGCATTGTGGATCGGACAGTTGTCAAAGGCAGAGTTCTTCAGGATTTTTAATGATGATGGTTTATGGGAGTTTACCACAGTTCACATGTGCTTCGTGGATCTGGACAAGGCATTCGACCGTGTCTCTCATGGGCCCTCGGGGTGTGCTCCGGGAGGTATGGGGTCCACGGCCCTTTGCTCAGGGATGCGCGGTCCCTGTATGACAGGAGCAGGAGCTGAGTTCTCTGCAGTAAGTCAGACCTGTTCCCAGTGCGTGTCGGACCAGGGCTGCCCTTTGTTTATTATTTTTATGGACATAATTTTCCCGTAAGAGGCCACTGGATCTCATCTCTGGTGTGTGCAGATGATGTTGCCCTGATGGCTCCATTAAACTGGGACCTGTAACATGCACTGGGTTGGGTTGCAGCTGAATGTGAAGCTGGGATGAGAATCAGTTCCTCCAAATCCAAGGCCGTGGTTCCTCAAAGATCAGTGGTAATCAATGATTAGCATTTGTGACACAAGTCAAATCATCATATACCTGGGCAATAACAGAACAGCACTACAAAAGTGTCTGAAACTTAGATAAAAGATTTACATTCATTGTGACTTTATGTTAATTTACTACGAATATTTTTACTATAAATAAGAGAGGAGTGAAATTGCAGACATCCAGATACAGACATCAATGTTAATTTTAATGATACGGCAAGTAAAAGCATGACACTATATACACACACTGTATCCATACAAACTCTTAGAATGTTAGACACTAGAGTCACATTAGAACACTTCTGTGGGAGCCGATCTTTCATGCTGTATTTGCTCATCACTTTTTCGGTCAAAAACAAAATGGATAATAGTCATGTACTTGTCATTTTGTTTTATATGTGGCTCACAGTTTTGGCTCTGATCGTAAATCGCTGGTAAACTGCTGCTCTGATCTGTGGCAGCTTGAGTCCGTAGATAAGAGGGTTATTAATTGAAGGCACCATTAGATACTCCAAAGATAAAACAGCTGTGACTATTGGGTTGATTTTGTTTGTGTCAAATCGTGTCAGTGACAGCTCCAGAAAAACTGAGAAAGAATATGTGACAAAAGTCACTAAATGTGGAACGCAGGTTTGCAAAGCTTTGCCTCTCAGTTCAGCGCTGGCTGTTTTACACACAATGAGAATTTGCACATATGAGAACAGCACAAACAGCAGAGGGATAAAGATCGTAGTAATAGTCACAAACTGACCCACTGCATTGTTATGTGTCGTGTCCACACACGAGTTTTTAACCACAGGCCAGTTTGAGCAGAAAATCCTGGGCAGTTTATTTCCACACAGAGGTAACTGAACAGTTAGATACATACCCACAAAACAACACACAAAAGGATAGCTGATTCCAGTCATCCACAAACTCAGTGCTTTCCTTATGGTCATTTTAGTGTGATAATGCAGAGGCTGACAGATGGCCACAAACCTGTCGTAAGCCATGACTCCAAGTATTGTAAACTCACATGAAGCATATGTGTAAATTACATACATTTGAATGAAACATGAAGGTCGTGAAATAAAATGAGAATCAGACAAAAGATCGACCAAAAACCTGGGGAAGAATCCAGCAGAGCCGTACAGAGAGTTCACAGATAAACAGCAGATAAAGATAAACATTGGCTGGTGCAAAGATCTTTCTAACATAATAGTGATTATAATGACCATGTTAGCAGAGATTATCATTATATAGATCAACAAACAGAGAGTAAAAAACAGATATCGAAGACGTCCATAATCTGCAAAGAGTGTTAGTTGGAAATAGGCTGGGTTTTGTGTAACATTCTTCATAACTTGAAATTAGTCCAGTAGTAATTCAAAAATGTCTAGACAAATAATGTTCTCTCGATAAAGACAAAAACTTATGACACAAAACTCATATTCTGTATGAGTGAAACTGTGAAGTGCAGCCAGGCTCTTGGATCTTATATTTCTTAGTCACAGGGTGTGCATAAGACCCTCCCACAAATGATCAGGCCTGTTCTATAATGAACATCACAATCAAAGAACACATTTAGTGTTAACTGCAGCTGCATTCCCCAAAAGAAGTAACAGTAAAAAGACACTGTGTTTACGTCTTGTTATGTCTTTCTTTAGCATAAATCTTTATTTGTATTATTATGGATCATTCTGACCTAACCTTCATAATACTATCTGTTATGTATGTTACGTTGTTATGTCTTTTCTGTGTGTCTGGCATCCTCCAGCCACTTCGATGAGACCAAACTGGCAAGATTGTTTTGGTGGTATAAATACTCTGTATTGTTTACATTTGTCAGCTGAGGGCGAGACGACACCGTTAGGGACACAGCTCTTTGACAATTGTGCACAGTTGATTCAATAAACCAGACCTTTGATTCAAGACAACTTCTCTTTTTTATTCTTTAAGACTTTAAGACTTTTTTATATCTTTAAGACTTTTTGACCATTAGAAATTCCACAACAATTTGGCGTTGTCGGCATGCCCTTTCGTCCGGTTCTTTTTTCTGCGACAGTGATCCAGCGGCTGGCCACCCGGGGAGAGCACTCCCTTCCTGCCTCATCTCTGCCTTTGAGTGAGAGGGCTGCATCACTCTCGCTGGAAAACGCCGGCGCTAAGGCCTTGAATCTGAGCTACTAGAAGTTGTGGTGAGTTGTCTTGTTTCAAGGGGGCTGTCTCGTTTGGGGGAAAAGAAAAAAAAAAAAAAAAGGGGGAAACTAAGATACTGAAACACTAATACTAACACTTTAAAATGAAAACCTTGCCACTACTTCTGTGCCCTGGTGTGACCTCCACTCTGGTATCTAGCTGTTATTGTGAGCGCGCTGGCTGGGATTGAAGGCTCACCATATTGGTTCAATTCTGTCATTCTGAAGGTAGAAGACGTCGGACGACATTTATTCTAATAAATTTAGTCCTTGATGCGCCTCGCATGAATGAGGACTTGTCAATAGGAGGGTGGAGCAAAGCCTACTGTATTCCTAAATTGTGTGTTCTGGGCTGAAATTGTCGCAGTAACGTGGGTATTTATGAATACAGAGAGGAGACGAAAATAACGTCTAGTAAAAAATTCACCCTACGGACGCGTAGAGATTGGTATTCAGCGCGCTGACCATTTTAGAGAAAATGGGAAAGAACCAATCCAGGAGCGAGGCTCAGCGGACCCCAGAGTCTGCAGTCACTGCAGCCATGCGCGGCAAGTATGGTCAAGGTTGTCTTGATTATTTGCATATTTGGTAAAAAAAACATGGGTTTCCTGAGAGTGGGTCTTTTAGCTTAAACCAACTGAACAAACTTAAAGCAAGTCTTGAAAAGGAAATAGAGAAACTAATGCAGGCTAAGAGGGTTCCTACTGCAAAATTACGAATGATAAATGATCAGGAGAAATGTTTGAGTGTGTGGATGAATGAGGCAGAAAGGCGTGATCGTAAGAAAATTTGCAAACAGGCAGCACATGCCAACACTGAGATAAAGAATGAATGTGAGAAAGGGAGTAAATGGGAAGGTCCCAAGTGGGAAAACAAGAATGTGTGTGATAGTAGGACGGGACCGGATGGTCCACCAATTTATTCACCCAGAAATCCTTTTACTCAAACATATACACCTGCAAACAACACTGGATCCAGCACACTCACACAAGTACACAATGTTAAAGAACGAGTTACTGCTGTTGGTTCTCGTCTCTATCCAGATCTGAGCGCCCTTTCTGCTGTGCACATCGACCCTGACCTCGACCTTTGCCCACCTGTCAGCCGATCCCAGCAGCCTAAATCGGAGGATGACGAGGAAGACGTGCCACCCCCACCACCACCTAAAGCTAAACCCAGACTGACCAGGATGACACCAGTGGCTCTGCGCAGCACCGCAAAAACAGCCAGCACATCCAGCTCATTTCCTATAGTGGAGGCTGTCGGTCCGGATGGTCCTGTGTTTGTGTATCGACCTTGGGGCACGGACGAGGTGGAAAATAACGCACGTACCCTGCCCGGCCCTGTAATGAATGGAACCAGATTTGCAACTGAGTTTCGTGCCTTTTATGAGGAGTTCTGTCCATCTTGGCGAGAATGTAGAAAGATACTGTCGAATTTGATGAAAGCAAGCGATATAGCGAAAATCAGAGACCATTTCCCAGACTCAGACATGCATGCCTCTGAACCGCGCTTCTTGGACAATTGCGAGTACATCCAGGCCATGGAGGGCTTGTGCAAGGCCATTGAAGCTGCTTTTCCTGCCAAAATCAACATGCTTGCTGTGACAGCGTGCAAACAGAAACCAGATGAGGACACTGACCAATTCATACATCGCCTGATTGAGACTTTTACTGTTAACAGTGGCTTCTCTGACATTGACCCTGTTCAAAAACGTGCATTTAATATCCACATCTGCCATGCCATTCGCAGAGGTCGCTGCTGCTGTGGACAAAACTTATGTGGGTGGACTTGAGGAACCAGACTTGGATGAGTTGCGTAAGCATGCACGCCACGCTTACCTGACCTACCAAGAGAAGCTACAGGCCAAAGAGGTCAAAAGAGACAAAGACGCTTTCAATGCCACAATGACACTATTCTCACAGGCCCGGGGACAACGTCAATTCTTTCCCCGCCATGGGCGAGGCCGTGGGAGATCTGGGTTTGACAACAGAGATGGATGTAGACGTCAAACCTGGTACGGTCAAGATGTCTGTTATATCTGTGGCCAGAGTGGACATTTTGCTCATGACTGCCCGGAGGGGCCACAGTCAGAGGGGCCTGCTGACCGCCGCAATGAGCGTGGCTGCTTCAACAGGGCACCACGGGATGACCGATGCCGATCTTCAGACTGACTAGGCGGCACAGAGGCGGGGGATGGACTTGACTGCACCGGAGAAATGGCCTTACCACACCCACCACGAGATGGTAACATGCACCAGACAACACACACACCTGAGAACACTTCATTTGGAGCACAAGGGAAAATTGGCATGTATGCACAACTATCACAGAATCATGATAAATTTCCAGAGTACACTCTAATTGTTAATGGTGATCAAATTAAATTTCTAGTGGACTCTGGGGCTACGCATTCCATAGTACGAACTTCAGCTCTCTCCCATGTGCCCCGAATGAGTGGTCGGTATACTTTTTCTCAAGCAGCATCTGGTAACACAACAAGAGAACGTTTCACTTCTCCTTTGCATTGTTCTGACTCTGAGGGCAATTCATTTAGGCACTCCTTTCTCTATTCTCCACTATGTCCTGTGAATCTACTTGGACGCGATTTTTATGTGCAAATTGAGCCTTTGTCTAGTTTCCACACCAAACGGTCTGCAAGTGGTGACCACAAAAGATTTGGCTGTGACTCAACCAAATTTCATAGGGCTTCACACGGAAAGTCAAACTCCCAGTTATGATTTTCACTGGAAATTGTCCCCAATTCCCTCAAATGACTTACTTGATTTGGCAATTGACAGAGTATGCCCAACAGAGAGCACAGAGTTGAGGGACGTGGGAGACGTGCAATTTTCTGTTGATGTGCCTGTGACAGCATTTCAGGATTTTGAAAAACTTTGGGTTGAGAGTAGTGGGGATGTGTTAGTTACTGAATGGTTGTACTGGTCAAATCAGTACTCTGCTATTTCTGTGTCTAACCCACAGTCTCTGCAGGCTCCTGTTCTATTTTTAGATGCTCACCCCTACATAGCGTTATCTAAACCAAAAGAAGTTGAGTGGACTGGGGTGGGGTTGTTTTTGTTGAGCAATGCTTGGCTGCCAACGATTGGGCACAGACCAGTGACGTCACTGTTTCATTCTCGCACTCTGCTCAGGCCTGGAGAATGGGCTATCCCTCCTCCCTCCAGGCATCCCGGTGTGTTTGTGTGTTCTCTGATAACAGTGCTGAGACAGGCTGTTTTTTGTCCCAGGCTGAAGCAGAAGCTATACCAGAACTGAGGGGTATTCCAGCTGATCTCTGGGCGAAAGGCCCCACAGATGTAGGCCTCATACGCAGTTGTCAGCCAGTGGTAATCACGCCTAGATCTAACGTGCGTCCCTGTAGGCCACAATACCCCCTTTGCCCTGAGGCTAAGGCAGGTATAGCTCCGGTGTTCAATGACTTGTGCAAAGCAGGTGTCATTGTCCCAAGTGAATCTGGGGGCGTTCGAAGCCCAATTTTTCCAGTCAAAAAGCAATGTGAGCCTGGTGAACCTCAAAAATGGCGATTCACAGTAGATTTGAAAGCTGTGAATGAAGCAGTTGAGCCAGTTGCTGCGGTGGTTCCAAACCCATACACAATTCTATCACAGATTCCACCTGAAGCAAAGTGTTTTTCCGTTGTTGATTTGGCAAATGCTTTTTTCTCAGTCCCAGTGCACAAGGACTCTCAATTTTGGTTCTCTTTCGAATATGATGGCAACCTGTACAAATTTACTAGGATGTGTCAGGGTTTCATTCATGCTCCCACGTGGTATAATGCAGCGCTGCGTGATTCATTAACTCCACTCGAGTTGACCCAAGGCACATGTCTATTGCAATATGCCGATGACATTCTTTTGTGTGCTCCTACTGAGGAACAGTGTAAACGTGACACAGTGTCACTTCTGAAACATTTGCATGCCGATGGTCACAAGGCTAGCCTTTCCAAATTGCAATTTGTTAAAAAGGAAGTCACTTTTCTGGGTCATGTGATTTCTGAAAAAGGCAAAACTATTCCTATCAAACGGGCTGCAGCCATTCAAAACATTCCAAAGCCTCAGACTAAAAAAACAGCTCATGTCATTTTTAGGTATTTGTTCTTACTGTCGACAGTTCATTCCTAATTATTCAGTTCTAGAGGCTCCTCTGAGGGCGCTCATTCGTGGTAAGACTCTACGCACATGTGACAAAATTACCTGGACTGAGGAAGCAGAAAAATCTTTCTGTGACTTGAAACTAGCCTTGCAGACACCTCCAACTCTGGGTCTGCCTGACCCAGCTGGAACATTCACTCAGACATGCATGGTTTCTGTTCTCCTTCAGAAACATGGGGGTACCCTTCGTCCTGTCGCTTACTTTTCTGCTAAGCTCGACCCTGTTGCTGCTGGTATGCCCCGGTGTTTACGTGCTGTTGCCGCAGCTGAGAAGGCTGTTTTAGCATCACGTGACCTCGTGAGTTACTCTGACCTCACTTTGTTGGTACCACATGCTGTTTCTCTGATCATGCTTGAACAGAAATGGCGAGCCACACTGCTGTGTGTCAGAGATAGATTTGGTATGTGCTTCTCGCTTTGATTTGCAGGAAGAGCCTTTAACTAACCCTGATTTGATTGTGTATGTAAATGGATCTGCATCCCGTGACACAAACACCGGCAGAAATAGGGTGGGATTTGCTGTGTGTTCTGACCATGACACAGTGGTTTCAGGACCCCTGCCCTCACACTATTCTGCACAGACTGCAGAATTGGTGGCACTAACTAAAGCTTGTGAATTTGCAGCTGGACAATCTGTGACCATCTACACTGACTCACATTATGCTTTTGGCGTGTGTCATGATTGGGCGGGTCTGTGGAGGCACTGCAAATTTTTGAAATCTGATGGTAAACCTATTTTGAATGCTTCCCAGGTTGCTGACAATTCTGTTGCCTTCGGAGGTGGCTATTTGCAGATGTCACCCTCACACTAACTCCAATGACCCCGTCTCTTTAGGTAACAGGCGAGCAGATGCAGCTGCGAAGGCTGCGTCCTATCAGTCTGAGACAACACACTCTCTGTGTCTTGCTTCTTTTTCCACTAATGTTGACATTCCTTCATCTTTATCAGCTATGCAGAGTTTCACAACACCATCTGAAATTGCCCTGTGGACTAAACATGGGGCTGTGAGGCGACAGGGCATCTGGCTTGGCCCTGACAACAAGCCTTGCCTACCCAAACACTTTTTCAGGCACATGGCAATACTTTCTCATGGTCGTGACCACGCCTCAAAGGGGGCAATGGTTGATCTGGTCACACAAAATTGGTTCACAAAGGGCTTCTGTGCTTATGCGCAGAAGTTTTGTCAGTCGTGTGCTATTTGCTTGGCACACAATCCAGGTAGGACTAAACCAATCCCGCAAGCAGCGCACCCACCACCAAATCGACCGTTTGGACACATCTAAATGGATTTCATTGAACTCACTCCGTGTGAAGGTAAGAGATTTTGTTTGGTTTTAGTTGATGCCTGGTCACGACATGTCGAGGCGTTCCCATGCAAACATGCTTCAAGTCATGCCGTGGTTAAAGCACTCATAACTGAGATTGTGCCACGGTGGGGCATTCCTGAAAAAATATCAAGTGATAATGGGTCGCATTTTGTGGCCAGGATAGTTGAGGAGGTGGGCCGATTTTTAGGTATTGATCTCCGCAAACACACTTCTTATCACCCTGAATCTGCGGGTATGGTAGAAAGGGAAAATGGCACATTGAAACGCAAACTTGCCAAAATCTGTGAAGACACAGGACTTTCATGGATCAAAGCTCTCCCTCTTGCTCTCATGTATATGCGAATGAGGGTGCGATCCCGATGTAACATGAGTCCGTTTGAAATACTGTTTGCAAGACCCCCAAATCTTGGTCTTGGCCCACCTCCAAGGGAACTTCCACACAGCTCCTTGTGCGATGACAATGTTTTGGCATATTGTAAGGAACTTAATGCACTCTTGTCTTCTATTTCGGTACAGGTTAAAGCTGCCCTGCCAACGGCAGCTGAGGCTGTACTGCACAATATCCGAGTGGGAGATTCTGTTCTGGTCAAGGAAACCAGACGCAAATATACTGTATTTTAGTCAAAAGTATTGAAAATCAGACACTAAATGATGCTAAAACTAGAATAAAAAACTTGATACTCATTTGAATAAGTATCAATACTAAACATAAATGAGCCTTTCCTGAATAGCTTTTCAGTGATCTTGAGAACTTCCATTTAATGTTGACAATCACATTATATCGTCTAAATAAAGAAATTTAGCTTGAGCTTATCTGACAGCAGTAGGATCGATTAAACCTCCAACTTATTGTTTTTAATCGTGTTTTTTTTTACGTTGTACAGCACTTTGGGCAGCCTGGGTTGTTAGAAGGTGCTATAGAAATAAAGTTTGATTGATTGATTGAACTTCCACTGCATTTTTATTTATTTATTTTTTTTAACAATAGGAGTACTGTGTATGAAGTGGTCAGGGCTAGTAATGTTTAAAGTGAAGGCTGAGTGAGGTGACTGCTGTTAGAAAATTGTCATTGTTAAAGCTGGACTATGTAACTTTTGTAGCTGAGGTTTCCATTTAGCTACTCATCAAGAACATACATTTAATGTGCGAGTATTGGGACAGGGCCATCCAGGTTCAGAATGGTTCTGTTTAGCTGTGCACGTGACTGAAAAGTTTTATTCTGCACTCTTCTTCTTCTTGTTTAATGTTAACTTTATGATGATAATTATGTTTTGATTTGTTTATATTGTGATTTTAATGTCTTTCATATTCTGTAAAGGACTTTCGGTTACTTTGTCTACCAAAACTTGCCTTGCTTTGCAGTCCGAACTGTATCCCAAGTGTGGGAAAGCCCCTTTGTCTCAGTTTAGAGTATTATGGGCATGTTTCAGGATTTCTGTTCTATTCTTTTATCCAGCAGTGGTGTTTGTTTTCCTCTGTCCCAGTGACTTCAAATCCATAACGTGGTTCTCCCTTTTGCAGTGGTCTGAGATGACAGACTGCAGTTGTTCATATTCTGCTTTTCTCTTTAGTGCTCATGTACACTTGCTTTTCCATATTTGGGATACTGTTCTGCAGAAGCTGGACTGCAAAGGGTGTTTGCAGTTCTCTTTTGGAAGAAAGACCGTGCCGTCAGCTGTTTAAATCACCTGCCAAGACAAATCGCAGCAAAACAAAACAGTAATTTGAAGAAAAGACCAGATTAACCTTTTTGGAATTTGACATTTCATGCTTTAGAACATTATTTAGGCAGTATTTTTCTTCTATGGGGTATTAATTGCTTACACATACCATATTTAGATTGTCATGTTTTGCATAATAACCTTTCTTTAAAATACTGACTTCTGATCTTCCAAGAATTGTCATAACGGTGGGTGTAGCAGACCAAAGAGTGCAGACTCAGGGCAGATTTACAGTGTTTATTTTACAGATTGTGAAATAATTAACAAGAGTTCATTAACCCAGCAAGGAACTGGGAGCGGGGTGTGAGCCAGAGCCCGCGACGAGACACGAGGGTGAAGACCAGGAGTTGAACAGTACCGGGGCCGGAGCGGGAGACGTGGAGCAAGCCGGAGTCCAGGACGAGACAAGGAGGTGAAGACAAAGGGTGGACTGTACCGGAGCTGGGGTGCGGAGGCAGGAGCAGGAACGAGCGGGAGCAGGAACGTAGAACGGACACTCTGGCCACGAACAGGATGAAGCAACGCAGGAATGCCGGAACGAAGGAACGACCTGGCTCCTCTTATACATGGCAGGTGGTGATGATTGCGCTAACAGGAGCCCAGCCCAGATCCGGCAGATGAGGGAGGGAAAGAGCAGGACAGGAGGAAAACTAGGAGCGGACGGTGCGGATCATGACAAGAATAGACACCTTCTTTGTAGAGCTGCATGCCAATACTGCGCTCTATTGGCAGTAGGGGCAGTTACTATTCAATTAACAATCCACAACTAAGCTTTTTAAACTTAGACGTGCTAACACAGGCATGAGGTTGTAATGAACTCAATTTGATGGTAGATTTTTATTTATGGACTTAAAAATAACGCAGGAGACCACTGGACTTTCACCTGTTACATCACAAAAGTTAGATATTGAAAATTGCATGTTTTTTACGGGGCGTAGCAGAGGTAGACTTACTAAACAAGGAGTAAACAAACAAATCAAAATCGAAGTAGATATATGTTCTGATGATTAAAAGCTCAAGAGTCATAATATGGGTTATCTGTCTACAGTATTCTACAGTATAGATTGATCTAAACAGAAGGCTCGCTATTGGGTGGTGAGGTGGGTAGAGTAGTCAAAAATTGTACTCTATGTTAATTCAAAATAATATTACTCAAGTGTTCAAAGCTTCTGCTATAGACTGACTCACAATGGGACGAGTTACCAAAAACGTTTACGCAATAGTACAGTTCACTAAATTATTACTCAAGTAAGACAAAAGGTGTGTTGCTAGAAAAGTACAGTTTCTTTATAAAGTAACTCAGTACTACCCACCTCTGGTCATTCATTTTATTTTGGTTGTGAGGTCAACACGATCTTAGTTCTGATTTTAAAATGGCGAGAAACTGCTGCTCTGATCTTGGGCAGCTTTAGGCCGTAAATTAGAGGATTATTGATGGAGGGCACCATTAGATACTCCAACGATATAATAGCTGTTACTACTGGGTTAATTTGACCTGTGTTAAATTGTGAAATAGACATCTCAACAAAAACAGAGCAGGAGTACACCACAAAAGTCACTAAATGTGGAAGACAAGTTTGCAAAGCCTTTCCTCGCAGTTCAGCGCTGCCCCTTTTGCACACGATGAGAATTTGCACATATGAGGACAAGATAAAAAACAAAGGGACAAAAATTGTTGTGAAGAAAATTATATAACCAACAATCACGCTGTGTGTGACATCCCCACAGGAATGGTGTACCACTGCTCTATTCGCACAGAAAATCCTAGGCAATTCGTTCCCACACAAGGAGAGTAGACTAGTGAGGACCAAGGCATAAGTCACTGTGAATACTGGGTAAACAACAGCAATTCCCCACAGAAACACTGCTTTCCTTATGGTCATTTTAGTGTGATAATGCAGAGGCTGACAGATGGCCACAAACCTGTCGTAAGCCATGACTCCAAGTATTGTAAACTCACATGAAACGTATGTGTAAATAACATGAATTTGAATAAAACAGGAAGTACGTGAAATAAAGTGAGTGTCTGACAAAAGATCGACCAAAAACCTGGGGAAGAATCCAGCAGAGCCGTACAGAGAGTTCACAGATAAACAGCAGATAAAGATGTACATTGGCTGGTGCAAAGATCTTTCTAACATAATAATGATTATAATGACCATGTTAGCAGAGATTATCATTATGTAGATCAACAAAGACAACATAAAAAACAGATATCGAAGACGCCCATAATCTCCAAAAAGCGTTAAATGGAAATACGCAGGATTTTGCGTAACATTCTTCATGGCTTTAAATCGATCAAAAAGAGCAGCAATCATATGTCAGAAAAGATGCAAAGGTTTTGTTCTGATTGTCATTAAATCATGAGACAAAAAACTTACAAACTGTTTTGAGGCACTATCAGGCAGTGCTCTGCTCTTCCTTTGACTCTTATATTGGTGAGTCAAAGGAAGCACGTCCCTCCCACAGACATCATAATCAGTAACTTGATACTGTACTTCTCAGAGTAGCTTTCAGACGCCATTCTTTTACTTGAGTACTATATTGCACAGTGTAAGAGTACTCTTACTTGCCTTATGTTGACAGTAGTAAATTAGTACGGTACATTGAAGTGCATAGATTTTGTGCATTTTTGTAAGTTTTGTCTTTCAAGTTACCATCTACCTTCTTACGTTTATCCACAGCCAGGTTGCAGAGGGAACAGTCTGAGCAGAGACTCACAGACTTCCATCATTGACCTCTGGCCTCGTGTGTCCTGTTGCCACGTGCACTGATGGGACACGCTTGTGCTTGAACATAGTGTTCATTATGGACAAACTGTACAACAACAACAATAATAGAACAAAGATCAGGTTCACATCAGATTCTTCCTGACTACCCCTCCCCAGATGTCACTCTTGTTGCCAACATGGGTGTTGAAGTCCCCAGTAGAAGAACAGTCTGTGGGCAGGATACTGGACAGTGCACCGACCAGAGCCGAGTACTCTGGTTGGCTGTTCCAACAACAACAGTAAAAGACCTGTCTCTGACCTCTTGTTCACGTCAACATATGGCGGCTAAACTGTGAGGTTATAAGAAAGCCCACATCAGGATGCTGCCTCTCCCCGTGGGCAACGCCAGAGAAGTGGAGGGTCCAGTCCCTCTCACCCTTCCTGACGTTCACTGACAGGCACCGACCCCAGGCCTGGCTCCAGGGTGGGGCTCCAGTAACACCAAGTCAGGTGACGTGGCCTTGTTTTTAAACCATAATAAAGTCTTTGTCTGATCCTCTTAGGACCTGTTTGTGTGATTCTACCAGTGGCAGAAGGCCCCAAAACAACATGGCCCCTAGGATCATTCAGGATCAAACCTCTCCACCGCGTTAAAGTGATGGATCAATGAGGGGTCCCTTCAATATATCAACTTCAAATTACAGATCAAATGTTACTCCCAGACAGTTTTACAATTACACAAGTAATTTCTTATCTCACTACTTGACTTGGACTAAGTTTTCTGATGGAGGGTCGCCATCTACTTGTCTCATGGAGAACGCTCTCATCCACATAATGGCACTAAACGTATCTGTCTGGCATGTGTTTTATTGCTCAAAAATATATTTTCTTTCAACCTTTTTCAGATTCTTTTAATTTGCGTGGTCAGAAAAAAAATTATATGCAAATTCTAATTGATACTAAACCAATATAAAAAGTACTGATACTGAAAATAAAACATTTAACTAGGATAAAATTGTACCTTTCTTGAATAGTTTTTGAATGGTCCTGATTTATATCTGAACTTTAGTATAAGACCGCATGGTATAATTAATTACTTATGATGATTTTGTGTTGAAAATCAGGTTATATTGTGTTGAAAGTGGTGTTTTCAATCATCATGGTGGCACTGAAATGTGTATCAAGCTGTTAAGTTTGACATTTTCACATTGTGACATCACTAATGTAATATTTGGTGTTATGTTACATCCTTGCATTAATGTCAGACCTCTGTTTTATTATTTTCTTCACAAAAAATGTATTCCAGTTTTTGTTTTTTTGTTTTTTTTATATATCGAAAAGCAAATACAGAATATAAGCAACTGGCATCTTCCATTTCAGAGCAAAAATACTTATTCTGCATAAAAATCTGTACAAACATGTTCTAAAAAAGTGATTCTCTATTAGGTTGTCAGTTCATATTTCAGTCTTTTTCTCAATGGATGTGTTTCAGATGTGAACTTTGAACAGAATCCTACACACAAATCACAAATCTAATCGCAATGAAAAATCCCAATTAGATATTTTTACCAAATTGTTCAGCCCCGGCATAACATAAATAAACTATGAAAGACGCTGTCTACGCAGAAGCAAGATCTTGGTTCTGATTTTATAACGTCGAACAATTGCTGTTCTTATCTGTGGCAGCTTTAGTCCATAAATTAGCGGGTTATTGATTGACGGCACCATGAGATACTCCAAAGATAGAATAGCACTGATCACGGGGTTAATTGTGTTTGTGTCATATTTTGCGATGGCCATTTCAATAAAAAGAGAAAATGAATATGTGACAAAGGTTACTAAATGTGGAAGACAGGTTTGCAAAGCTTTTCCTCTCAGTTCAGCGCTGCCTCTTTTGCACTCGACGAGAATACGCAAATAAGAATACAGCACAAAAAACAGAGGGATGAAAACTGTGCTAAAGATGATGAAATAACCAACTATGTCACCGTGTGTGGAGTCGCCGCAAGAATTGTTCACGACTGCTCTATTCGCACAGAAAATCCTATCTAACTTGTTTTCACATATGGGCAGTTCACTAGTAAGAGCTATAGCGTAAGTTAATGTACATATTGGGTAAACAACAGCGACGCCCCACAGAAACACTGCTTTCCTTATGGTCATTTTAGTGTGATAATGCAGAGGCTGACAGATGGCCACAAACCTGTCGTAAGCCATGACTCCAAGTATTGTAAACTCACATGAAGCATATGTGTAAATGACATATATTTGAATAAAACAGGAAGTACGTGAAATGAAGTGAGTGTCTGACAAAAGATCGACCAAAAACCTGGGGAAGAATCCAGCAGAGCCGTACAGAGAGTTCACAGATAAACAGCAGATAAAGATAAACATTGGCTGGTGCAAAGACTTCTCCAACAAAATAGTGATTATAATGACCATGTTAGCAGAGATTATCGTTATGTAGATCAACAACGACAACATAAAAAACAGATATCGAAGACGTCCATAATCTGCAAAAAGTGTAAATTGAAAATAGCCTGGATTTTGAGTGATGTTCTTCATGACTTGAGACAGAAAGACCCAAAGCTTCAGTGATGAGGTGCACAGACTCTGGTGCAGGTCTGCAGTTTCCTCTCTTGTCTTATACAGACTCATCTGCATGACCCTCCCAGTGGGGAAAGAAGTAATTTATTTAAGTAAAAGTACAAATACATGATGCAGTAAAAACAAATCTAATAAAAGCATTGAAGTATCCCTTTATTTAAAATATCTCTAGATTTAAAACTAGTATTTCAATTTCACACACAGTTTGAGAACTGTTAAATGTTGTGATTTTGATAAAGATTTTTTTTCTTTTTTTTCTTTGCATTTGGTATATATATAAGATATATATATAAGAAATATCCTTTCAAATGTTTAAACAGGAAAATAAGGAAATGTATTTATATTTTCAGTACAGTTAAAAGTGGAGTGAATACAGATGACTGGTCTCAAATGTAGTCAAGTAAAAATAAATAAAATGGATTGATATTACAGCACTAATAACATTATCCCTGTAATATTGATATTACAGTTGAGTGTGTGCAAGCCCACGATGGGCCTCAAGCTGTTTCAGGTGCTGCAGTCATACAAAAAATATAAGCAGGACAAAGCTGTAATGTGGGTGGACCTCACCCCATTTCAGTCTGTCCAAGCCTCCTGCCCAGGAGGGGGCGCAGCCACAGGACCACCCCTGCCTGCACCTGATTTGAGGTTCATCACCACCATCCGTACAAGGTCCAGGTATCGTCTGGTATTACCTGGCACCCAGGCTGTCTGGAGCTGCACCCTGTGCAGTCTGAGCCTGGTGTAGCCCCTTCTGCCGAAATAAAACCTCACTGAAAGACAGACATATATGAAAACATGACAGACAATCCATGATGCACGACTTCATGTTTTGATATATGTCTGTCTTTCCTGTCACTCAAATATTTGTAATATTTTGTGTTTTGTATTTTAAATTAGCTCAGCTAATGGGGATCCTAATAAAAACAGATAAACTAATGCTTATCTTCAGGGTGCTGTGGGATCTGACTCGTACTAATCCATCGCTTCTGTCTGAGAAAAGAATGGAGTCAAGTGGCTGGCAACCCAGTATCTAAAGGGCCCTAGGTGCAGGCATGTGCCAGGCTGTGGGCATGATTAGCACGTTGACTGCTTTGTGGGCCAGAGAGAGGTCATTTAATAGTGAAGCCCATAGGAGGGCAAAGCACACACGAAAAAACTGCAATGTCTCAAGCCCCGGAACCTAAACATGTCGTGTGAATGGGCCGAGCTCAGTGGCACGTGTCTCTAGATTAGCCACGGCAGCTGGGAACATCCGACTGTTTAGCCCTCTGACCGTGGGACGGCTCTGACCAATCAGAGCGAGAGTAGCAAGAGCGGAGCTGAGCAAGCCAAAGCTAAAAATTAAAAAGCAGCAAGACTGAGGAAAAAAAAAAAAGGAAAAGGAAAAAAATCCCCACAAAATCCAAACTTTGTGAAAGCTACCGCTCTCCGTCAGCCAAACATGAGCAGTTTGTGTTTACATTGTAATCTATGGGAAAAAATGCCTCACATTATCATCACAGCAACTGACATTCTTTGATAATAAACAATTTAGTTTTTACACTTCCTATCTTGTTAACAATTATTGATAAGAATTTTTTTGGTGGAAAACATTATGAGCTTTCTCCAGAAATTCTGAGGGCTGAGATCCACTGCAGCAGATTTGTTTTGGCACAAAAGGCCAGAATATTGTATATACTTGCTCTGTTGTCATTTTACGTGTAATAAATTCCCAGTGCACTTATTTGGTCGACTGTGGAGAAGAAACAATGGATCAAGCTAAAGGTTAATTTTAAGAATTTTTACAATTTCAAAATTAATAGCTTCTTAATATCCTTGGACTTTATGAACTTTCCAAGGTTCTGGATCCTTAGTACATCCAGGTTAAAGCATCGTTTAGTCTGTATAGTGGTTCTAAAACATATCACATTAAAATACTAAACCAGGCTGATAACAGAGACCCAGACTAAAATAACAGTATCCCCTGAGTAAAAATAGCAATGACTGACTCAAAGAAAGAAAGAAAATTGTGTCTTTATTTTAAAAAGCCCCAGAAAACTGTGTCATCTAAGATTACACTCTTTAAAATTAGGACCATCCCTAAAGCAACAGCTGCCTGTGTTCTTTGCATGTCCCTAGTGGACTTCCGTACTCTTGATCCTGATTCCTGGTTTCCGCCTCAAGCCTGATCCTTTAGCAGTGCACTCGTCCCTGGTCACTTATTACGCACAAATAAAAGCAGTGGATTCTGGACTGGAACTTGAACATAAATGATCTATCCTTCCTCAGCTGGATGAGGACCCCGCAAACCCCCTGCACAACGTTTAAATTAATAACAGTATCAGTCTCTCTTGTTGGTTGTTACAGTTGTCTTTGTATTCAGCACATATTCATTCAATACATTTTCTATTGCTGGCATTTAATATTGTCATTATTTCTGAATTGTGTCTGAATTGCAAGTAACGGGCCGAGTCCACATCATGCAGCTCCGTTCACCGAATCATCTCCAACGAAGGCGCAGACCCTCGCTCCCTCGATGAGTTCGGCTGCATCGCGCTGCAGACCCGAGGAGCTCAAGCAGATCATTCCACCCTGAGTTCAGGGTGTACGGAGCCCAACCATCAAATAACATCTATTATTATTAAATAATCTGATGAAAATACAGTCAGAGTGGAATGTTCTGAACGGTGGAGATTGATCTGGCCAAACACAGAGCGGCTGAGCATCTGCAGGATGTGGAACAGCTCGTTCACCACAACAGGTGCATGATGTGGACCTAGCCACAAGTTCAGGGCTGCAGGAGGGTGTGGTAGGTGAGTAGGACAATGCCGGATTACTTACATATGCATAAACCAATAAAAAACAATTCTGGCTAAGCAAATGAGGTAAAACAGTTGGCAAGTGTTTGCCTTGAAGAAGATGCACTTGTTACCTTCATGTCCCACTCCAGCCAAAGTCATGTGGAAAAAGGCATGTGGTAAATAAGTGTTACACAGTTTAAAATACATACTTGTTTTGCAAACTTTAATTTGTTTGACAATTTCTACCAAATGCAAATGTTTTTATTTTAAATCGCTGGTAAACTGCTGCTCTGATCTGTGGCAGCTTGAGTCCGTAGATAAGAGGGTTATTAATTGAAGGCACCATTAGATACTCCAAAGATAAAACAGCTGTGACTATTGGGTTGATTTTGTTTGTGTCAAATCGTGTCAGTGACAGCTCCAGAAAAACTGAGAAAGAATATGTGACAAAAGTCACTAAATGTGGAACGCAGGTTTGCAAAGCTTTGCCTCTCAGTTCAGCGCTGGCTGTTTTACACACAATGAGAATTTGCACATATGAGAACAGCACAAACAGCAGAGGGATAAAGATCGTAGTAACAGTCACAAACTGACCCACTGCATTGTTATGTGTCGTGTCCACACAAGATTTTTTAACCACAGGCCAGTTTGAGCAGAAAATCCTGGGCAGTTTATTTCCACACAGAGGTAACTGAACACTCAAAGAAACGCCGTAACCTATTGCAAAGGCAGGATAAACAACAGCAATTCCCCACAGAAACACTGCTTTCCTTATGGTTATTTTAGTGTGATAATGCAGAGGCTGACAGATGGCCACAAACCTGTCGTAAGCCATGACTCCAAGTATTGTAAACTCATATGAAGCATATGTGTAAATTACATATATTTGAGTAAAACAGCAAGGTCGTGAGACGAGATGAGAATCAGACAAAAGATCGACCAAAAACCTGGGGAAGAATCCAGCAGAGCCGTACAGAGAGTTCACAGATAAACAGCAGATAAAGATAAACATTGGCTGGTGCAAAGATCTTTCTAACATAATAGTGATTATAATGACCATGTTAGCAGAGATTATCATTATATAGATCAACAAACAGAGAGTAAAAAACAGATATCGAAGACGTCCATAATCTGCAAAGAGTGTTAGTTGGAAATAGGCTGGGTTTTGTGTAAAGTTTCCTTTCATTTCTTTTGAACCAAGGCCAAGTGAACAAATAAGTAAACTTGTTTTTCAATAAAATGAATCTGAGCCGTTCAAGACACTGACCAACCTCTTTTATATTGTTTCCGTATAAACAGAGGAGCACAAGAAGGTCCAGCCCACAAAGATGCAGTGTATACAAACGCTCCAATCACACCACCATACTGCATTGTTTCCATGGCGACACAGAAGGACTGTAAAAATAAATGTTTGGTTGTTTTGTTTATTATAGATAATATATTATTATTGACAAGCACCCGGGACCCTCTCAAGCCTTGTTGGCCTGTGGGACTCCTGATGTAGCTGACAGGTACCAGAGGGCTAAGCGTGCGGCGGCTCGTGCAGTTGCAGAGGTAAAAATCCTGGGTTGGGTGAAATTCAGGGAGACCATTGTGGAGGAGCATAGGTCGACCTCAAAGAAATTCTGGCAAACTGTCTGTCTCGTTGGAGGGGAAGGTAGTGCTTCAACATCACTGTTTAGAGTGTGGATGGAGAGCTGCTGACCTCGACTGGACATGCTCTCGCACAGTGGAATGAAACTTTGAGAATCTCCTGAATCCCACTGTCACATCTTCTGAGGAGGAAGATGGAGAAGGCATTCGACCGTGTCCCTCGTGGTGTCCTTTGGGGGGTGCTCTGGGAGTATGGGGTCCGGGGCTCTTTGCTAAGGGCTGTCCGGTCCCTGTATGACCGGAGCAGGAGCTGTGTTCATTGCCGGCAGTAAGTCAGACCTGTTCCCAGTGCATGTTGGACTCCACCAGGGCTGCCCTTTGTCACCGGTTCTGTTCATTATATTTAAGGACAAAATTTCTAGACGCAGTCAGGGGCTGGAGGGGGCCTGGTTTGGGAACCGCAGGATCTCATCTCTGCTGTTTGCAGATGATGTTGTCCTGATGCTTCATCGAGCCAGGACCTGCAGCACTGGGGCGGTTTGCAGCCGAGTGTGAAGTGTCTGGGATGAGAATCAGCTCCTCCAAATCCGAGGCCATGGTTCTCGACCGGAAAAAGCTGGTTTGCTCTCTCCGGGTGGGTGGTGAGTCTCTGCCCCAAGTGAGGGAAGTGATGGAGCGTGAGATTGACAGGCGGATCGGTGCAGCGTCTGCAGTGATGTGGTCGCTGTATCGGTCCGTTGTGGTAAAGAAGGAGCTGAGCCCAAAGGCGAAGCTCTCGATTTACCTCAATCTACGTTCCTACCCTCACCTATGGTCATGAGCTCTGGGTAATGACCGAAAGGACAAGATCGCAGATACAAGCGGCTGAAATGAGTTTCCTCCGCAGTGTGGCTGGGCGCACCCTTAGGGATAGGGTGAGGAGCTCGGTCCCACAGGAGGAGCTTGGAGTAGAGCCACTGCTCCTACACGTCAAGAGGAACCAGTTGAGGTGGCTCGGGCATCTGCTCAGGATGCCTCCTGGATGCCTCCCTAGGGAGGTGTTCTGGGCATGTCCCACCGGGAGGAGGCCCCGGGGAAGACCCAGGACACGCTGGAGGGACTATGTCTCTGGCCTGGGAACGCCTTGGGGTCCCACCGGAGGAGCTGGAGGACGTGTCCGGGGTGAGGGAAGTCTGGGAGTCCCTGCTTAGACTGCTATCCCCGCGACCCGGCCCCGGATAAGAGGAAGAAAGTGGATGGATGGACATCTTCTGAGGAGGAAGCAGAGACTGAGGACTCATCCATCACCCTGGTCAAAGTCACTGAGGTGGTTGGGAAGCTCCTCGGTGGCAAGGCTCCAGGAGTTGATGAGATCTGTCCTGAGGACCTCAAGTCTCTGGATGTTGTAGAGCTGTTTTTGCCTGAGCGTCTCTACAACATAATGTGGAGTTCAGCAACAGGAATGGAATGGCAGACCAGGATGGTGGTCCCTGTTTATGAAGGGGGACAGGAGGGTGTGTTCCAATTAAAAGGGAATCACACTCCTGAGTCTTCCCAGTAAGGTCTATTGCTACTGGAGATGAGACTTCTTCTTGTGAAATTCTTGTGCATAGCCCTCCAGAAGAAAAACAAAGGCTTGTTTATTAGCACAGATCACCGCAAAATGTAACAGCAGCAAAAGAGCAGAACTTTTTTTCCTGTATCTTTGAGCCTTTAATCACATCATGCAGATGTAGTTTGTGACAGTTATGGGTTTTTTTTGTTTTTTGTTTTTTTTTCATGTATTTGAGCAAAACATGTCTTCCTCCAGATATATATTATAAGTAAAAAAATACCCCGTGCTATCTGCATCTAAACTTTGGACCACTGCAAATCATTTAAAATAAACTACTTCTGTTTTTCACATTATGAGAAGGTAAAACACAAGTACAGTACCTTTAATATTGTTTATAAGACATGGACCTGATGTTTTAACACATGATCCTTCCACTTCATTTAAATTAACACCTGTAGCACACACGTGCATGTGACAGAATAATCTTGTGGAACAATAAATTCTATAACAGATATGCCTTTAGTTTGAATTAAACATTATGTAACACTTGTTCCTCCAATTATAAGTTGAAAACTTTTAATTCAGTTCCTGTGGACCTGTGGCTCATATGAAAAGACCATTAAGCTGAGGGTCATTTTAAAAATAAGATGATGAAAGAGAAGAACAACACAATAATTGTCCTCCTGAGACGTACCACTGTGTCCCATCTCCCGAGGGCCTGTCCTCAGAGGAGTCTCCTGAGTCTGGACAGCTCAGTGCTACGTGTTTGTCATAGTGTAACCCACAGGACAAGAGGTCAGAAAGGTCATTTTGAACCTTCCTATAACTTTTGGTTTTAGATTACCTTAATGGTGACAACAATATTCCAATCGGTTGTGTTCAGCATCACAACCGTTTATAATCCCTGTATTTTAAAACAGAGTTGTTAAGTGATGTCACTTCTGGGTCCAAGACTGGCACAATTTGTTGTTTAATTTGTCAGATTTCAGATTTGTTGACCTGTTTTTTGTTTAATAACTCTGCAGTCACTGGGCCTATTGTCATTAAAGAAAACCTGGCACAAAGTTCATCACCGACTTCAGACTGTCAGTAAATAAACAAGCAAAATGGACATAATATTCCTTCAGCTTCAGAAATTGTTGTCATTATTCAACCCAAGTTTGTGGAGCCAGTGACAAATAATGCTGTGGATTTTCAGTTTAGATTTTTCTTCCATAAACAGAGAATCTATTATAGATGTCTCGACTGGGTCCAGGACCTGACTGAAAACAATGAACGACGACAATAAGATCCACTTTAACCCTCTGGTGCATAGTGCTCTCTGCTGCCACACTCCATTGAGGTCAGTTCAGTGGTCAGTCAGAGTAACTGCAAGTAAATTTCTTATGCAGGCCTAAACATTGCACCAAGTTAATTCATTTTTACAGGCAGTTCACAATGTTGTTTCATGTCCTGAGAAGAATAAAAACACTTCAGAAAAAATCTTGACCAAGGCTTTCATAATTCATGCACCAGAGGGTTAAAAAGAGATTGCAGTTGTTTAAAGCTAACAGGGTGAAAAGTGGATCTGTGGTTAAAACTGTGACAGAAAGTGTACGAGGGAGGTTGAGCTAAGAGGTTAAGCTTGGCTGTCCTTTATCATGATAGATTATTACTACATTATTTACATATTTGATATCATTTGGGGATTCCGTGATCCGACTAATGAAATATTTATCAAATCAATATATTAAAATTTACGGACATAGTTAAGTTAAAAAAATTTGACAATTCTGTTTTGTGTTAGGATATTCCTGTCGGCATCAGTCCTTCTTTAAATTAAGACGTAGTTACTATAATTTAAGAGGTTTTCTTCGGTTTGAATCTAGTAAAATAAGAACTAATGTGAAGCAAAGATGTGTCTGTTTTAGGAATAAGATTTTGGAATGATCTCAATGATGAATTTAAGTGAATTAAAACTCTGTCTAAGTTAAAAAAAAAAACAACTTTAAAGCATGAGTTTATTCATGTATATACACTGCAGTAGGTCATATGAGCCAAGATATTTGTGTTTAAGATGTTGATTTAAGTGAATACATTGTGTTATGTGACTGTAATGTGGAGTTTTGTGTTGGTCAGGATGGGCTTACATAAACATGTGGCTTCAGACCAGTACTTTTTTGGTTGTGATTAATGAAGGAAATGTTTTTGTTTTGTCTTTTTCAAAAAAAAAAAGAAGAAAAATGTAAACAACCAAAATAAAAATCCATTCATTCATTCATTCATTCGTGGTTAAACATGTGCAGTTGTCTCTTGTTTGACACGTTACGTATGATGAACTTCAGCATCCACTCAGCTGTGAAGTTTCTGGTTGGACCCAAAAGTGACGTCATGATGTCACTACGCTGTGTTCCTTTTTGAGCAAATAAGAGATGCACATGTTTAACAAAAAATGTTTCAGATGTGTAAATAATCGAGCTTTACAATGTGTATATATCACTTAATCCCAGTCATCGCTTATGCTAATTTAGTCTAGCGTTTTACCTCAGCCATGTACACTTTCTGTCCAGGGATCTATTCTCTGTGCCTTACTATCACATATTTTGACTGTCCCATGAGATTGATCCATAAATATAATAGTAGCTTCATCAGGGAAAGTACCTGAGAGAGCACGATGGGACCTAAAGGCCGGTTGTGTCTACACTTCAGCTCATGTTGGATGAAACGCCTGTTTAACTACTTCCAATAAGTTTATTTACTTAACGTAACTACATGATGATTTCTGAAACAAATGCTACAATTGTGACTATTGGGGGATATGTGGAAGTTGAAAAGTATAAATTTGCGTATTTTTTTACAATGCTTTTGGTTTATATCTTCATAATCTGCAGTAATGTCACTATTGTGTGTCTCATTTGGATCCACCAAAACCTCCATGAACCAATGTACATTTTCATTGCTGCTTTGCTGTGTAACTCTGTTCTCTTCAGCTCGGTCATCTACCCAAAAATGATGATCGACGTTTTATCTGAAAAGCAGGTTATAACCATTTCTGCCTGTCTTTTTCAGTGCTTCTTGTACTATGCCTTCAGCTGTTCTGAATTTGTGCTTTTGGCGGTGATGGCGTATGATCGATATGTGTCGATATGTAAACCTTTGCAATATCCAACTATAATGAGAAAGCGCACTGTGATTTCCCTGTTAGTTTTGGCTTGGCTGGTGCCCACTGCTCAAGTAGCGGTCCCTGTAATTTCAAACATTGAAACCAAATTATGCAACTTAAATTTTGAAGGAATATATTGTAATAATTTAATCTATAAACTGCATTGTACCATGTCTAAAGCCATGTCTATCTATGGAGTGGTTGTATTGATCAATGTCGCAATTTTGCCTGTGTTTTTCATTCTGTTCACGTACGCTAAAATATTCGTGATCACTTATAGAAGCTGTAAAGAAGTGAGGAAAAAGGCAGCAGAGACGTGCTTGCCACATCTGTTTGTTTTGATCAATTTCTCGTGTTTGCTGACGTACGACGTGGTCACGGTGAAGCTGGAGTTTGACGTGTCAAAGACTGTCCGACTCATTATGACTTTACAAGTGGTGCTGTATCACCCACTTGTGATCCAATCATATATGGACTCAAAATGAAGGAAATCTCTAAGCATTTAAAAAGATTATTTACAACGGAAAATGTAAAAATGATTGAGTAATACAGTAGTTATAGGTTAAAGCTGAAGTATATTAAAATCACATCGGAGTTTGGTTTGGTGCAGTGTCTGTATCTGCAATTATCCTTGTAGTTTACTGTGAGGTAACATTTTATATCCATCTCCAAATACTAAATAAAAGTTTCTCAAACTGTGGTTCAATTATGTTCTGAATTTACAGTCAATCTAAAGGTGTAATTACTGATTTTTTAACATTTTTAAGTGTTTACAGTGGTCCAAAGTCATTCTATTCATATCCCAGAATTCAAATTATTCATTATTTTATAAATGCTTTTCTCACCTTCCAGAGGACAGAGCGGACTTTTGCTGTCATACAAAAGCAAAACAACATCTAGCATGCTAACAGCACACTTCCTAAATTTCTGACACTTTATAATTAGATGCAGACAGTACACAGAAAACTTATTTTAACCTCAAAAGCTGGATATACTATATGTCTGTACTGGGGCGGGACAGATTTTGCTCAGCTCTATGGAAAAAGAAAAATACACAGCCCATTTAATCTAAAGTTTTTTCATCTTTCAAAATAGTATAGCAATAGTGTTTTCTTACAGAGTTTTAGAGCAGGTCTAGATTTGGCGGTGCTTGGAAGGCCTTGGATGGTACTTGCTGTGAAAAGTTTGAGAACCATTGTCAAAACCAGTAATAAGCACATGTGGGCAAAAGAGTGAATGAATGAATGAATACATTTTATTTGGGTTGTTTACATTTTGGCATGAGGTTGTGGAAAACCTTGAGACCACTTGCACAAGTGACCATTAAATGGTCACTGACTATGAATACTGACTCTGGAATGGGGCCGCCATCAGGCACCTCCTCTACATGGATGACATCAAGCTGTACACTAAGAATGAGCGAGACATCGACTCACTGATCCACACCACCAGGATCTACAGCACAGACACTGGAATGTCATTCGGGCTTGAGAATTGTGGCCGGATGGTGACAAAGAGAGGGAAGGTAGTCCACACAGAAGGGGTGTCCCTCCCAGAAGGAAGTTACAAGTACCTTGGTATCCCACAAGCAAATGGCAACCTTGAAGAGGAAACAAGGAAAGCAGCAACAGCCAAACACCTCAGACAAGTAAGACAAGTCCTAAGGAGTGAGCTCAATGGCAAGAACAAGATCCAGGCAATAAACAGCTACGCCCTGCCAGTAATCAGATACCAGCAGGGAGGGTCCATCCCAAATCCAGCACCCTGAACTGTACACGAACCGTAAGGAAGGAGGCCGGGGGCTAGTGAGTGTGAGAGCCACAGTCCAGGATGAAGCATTCAAGATCCATGAGTACATCAAGGACAAAGCCCCAACAGATGATGTGCTCAGCAAATGTCTCAGGCAGTGGAGCGTAGAGGAAGAGGTGCTGGAGGAACCATCATGGAAGGACCAGCCCCTGCATGAGATGTACCACCGGAACATAACTGAAGTGGCCGATATCAAGAACTACAACCAATGGCTTGAGAAAGCTGGACTGAAGGACAGCACAGAGGCTCATCCTGGCTGCACAGGAGCAGACCATGAGCACCAGAGCAATAGAGGCCCAGATCTACCACACCAGACAAGACCCAAGGTGTAGACTGTGCAAAGAGGCCCCTGAGACAATCCAGCACATAACTGCAGGATGTAAGATGCTGCAGGGAAAGCAAACATGGAGCGACATAACCAAGTGGTGGGAATAATGTACAGAAACATCTCTGCAGAGTACAGACTGGAAACCTCAAGATGAAGGTGGGAAACATCTCCAAAGATAGTGGAGAATGATCGAGCCAAGATCCTGTGGGACTTCCAGATACAGACTGACAGAATGGACCAACTGGACACTGTGGAGGTGGATAGAACAGAACAAAGCTATTGTGGTGAACATCGCAGAACCAAGTGATGGGAACATCAGGAAAAAGGAACATGAGAAACTAGAGAAATACCAGGGGAGTTTATGTTAACTCTTCTCTGACCTGGCGTCCTGGCTCCCCCTTTGCTGTAGCATTTGGGTTGTACCTCGTCAGTCTCAAGTTTTGATAGCAGTTGCCATTTGCAGATGTTGGAAAACTGAGCTACTAGCTGTTTGGCCATAAGCTTGGACTGTGAGTTTCGAAGTAACCATTTTTCCCACATTCTGTTCATGTAACCCGTCTGACTCGGGTCACTGGAGTAGCATTCCAACAGAGCCTTGTTCTTTCATCTCATCCATTTTTGTCTTGTTCCAGGAGCCCATTTCTCATCAAGGTGCTCTGGTCCTCCAACACCTGACACAGACCTTGTTTGGCCCGGGCGACGTCTGAGCCGGCATCTCATAAATTTCATTAGCACTCATCATTGTATGAGGTAGGCAGTAGCTTGAGGGGTCTTGCCTAAGGACACACACTGGCTGTTGGTCATTTCTCATTGCTCCTGGGGGTGGAATTGGAACCCAGGTCCCCCATATGAAAGTCGTACAGTCTGACACACTGGCAGAATAGTGATGGTGAACCAACTGGACACTGTGGAGGTGGATAGAACAGAACAAAGCCATTGTGGTGAACATTGCAGTACCAAGTGATGGGAACATCAGGAAAAAGGAACATGACAAACACACTCCCCCCTCTTAATCCACCACCCTGGTCTGCCAGTCCAGAGTTACTGCCCCCGATCTTGTATGTTACAGTTGGTGCAGATGGTATAACATGGTGTTACTGCTCTTAGTTTGACCCCCAGGACCTGTTTACCATGAGTGACCCTACCAGGGGCATGAAACCCCAACAGCATAGCTCCCAGGATCATTCGGGCACTCAAACCTGTCCATTACATATGTTTCGTATTTTTGATGCCTTAAGTGAGAATATACAAAGCAAATAATCATGTAAACAAAGAAGAAAAATAAATTCAAAAAAAACTTTTGCCTCAAAGTATTGTTTTCTATGAAAAATGTTGTCTTGAACGTGGTCAGATGTTTACATCATAAGTCTCTTGGTGTTTTAATGAGATCCCGAGAGGTTAGGAAAGCACTATTAAACCACTTCAACTCCACTTTGTCCACTCCATGTCCATTGTGTTCAAAATGGATAATAGATCTGACCCTGCTTACATTACTGTTGACGGTTACATTGACGTGCACACTTATGGATCTCTGTATTTTTTTATCATGTTACTTGTCTATATTTCAGTCATTTGCAGTAACTCCCTGATTATTTACATCATCTGGAAAGAACCAAACCTCCACAAGCCGATGTACTTCTTTATCGCAGCCTTGTCTTTCAATTCTCTCCTCTTCAGTTCAACAGTCTACCCCAAACTTTTAATCGATCTTTTATCAGACAAGCAGGTCATTTTGTATATGGCGTGTCTCTTTCAATGGTTTAGTTATTACAATTTAGTTGGCTCTGAGTTCTTACTGTTGGCTTCTATGGCTTACGACAGGTATGTGTCTATCTGTAAGCCTTTGCAGTATTTAAATATTATGCGAAACTCAAAAATTTGTGTTTTTGTGGGTTTTGCTTGGGTTTTCCCTGTTTGTCACACAATAATACCCCTTTCTTTCAATTACAATAAGAAGCTATGTCATTTTAATTTCAGAGGAATCATCTGTAACAGCACAGTGTATAGACTCTTCTGTGTCGCTTCGCCTGCTCTTTCTATTTTTGGGATGATCATTTTTACCAATGTTGTAATTTTTCCTTTTCTCTTCATCTTTTATACATATTCAAGGATATTTTACATTGTGAAACGCTCCAAAGAAATGAGAAAGAAAGCGTTTGAGACCTGCTTGCCCCATCTGGTGGTGTTGATCAATTTTGCCGTGTTCAGCACTTACGATATTATTTTACTGCGAATAGAAACTGAATTCCCCAAACCTGTGCGTTTCTTTGTGACGTTACAAATGATCATTTACCATCCTCTGTTAAACCCATTGATTTATGGTCTTAAAATGAAGGAAATTTACAAACACATAAAGAAGTTCCTCTGTTCATTGATCGTCAGCTACTGATCATAAACTTTATTTATTTTATATTACCCAATACCTGGTCACGTTGGCATATTATATATTGATATTGAAAGATGCTGTACCTGCTTTTTACTGTTTTAAAAACTTAAAAAATTAAACAGAACTAGTTCATTTTAAATGGTTTGCACCGGTCCATATTTATTTCACAAATCTCGGAGACCAGTGCAGTTTTGCCGTGATGGTAAATCTAAAAACAACACGCAGTACTTCCTGATTATCGGACAGTACGCAGAGGACTTATTCTGATTATAAGTATGTGCACATTATGCTTATTGCTGTCTTTTTTGGGCAATGAAAATTTTGCTTTCGAAAAATAAGCGTTGTATATTTGTAATAATTTTTGGAGAATCTTGTATTGTTTTTACACATTTATATGATTTATATACGGTTCTGTTTAGCTGTGCTAATGATTGAAAGGTTTATTCTGCACTCATTTAAGGTCAATGTAATGATGACTATTATGCCTTGATTATATTGTAATTTTAATGTCTTTCTTGTTCTGTAAAGCACTTTGAATTACTCTGAGTACGAACTGTGCTACACAAATAAACTTGCCTTGCCTTGAAATATTTTGCATGTACAAACTCTTCCACAATTCTTTAAGTAGTAATAGATTATACTACTGCACCTATCAAAGAAAAAAACACTGTGATTAAACTACATTATTTCTAAATTTCAAGGGAAGTAAAAACCTTTAAATTGTCAATGCAATTGACCAGGGGCCTCATTTAAAAAGCCTCAGGATGCACAAAAACAAGACAGAAATATGTGTTGGAGCTGTGTGTGCAGAGTTTGAGTTTGTTTTATGTCTGACATGTCTGTCAGGCTGACACGTCCTTGGCACAAAGTGATATGAGAATTAAACAGCCTCGTCTGTGTGCATTTCAACGACAGGATAAGTCACTGAGTTAAAATATTGTTTCAGAGAAGCAGAGTTCACTTTTTCTCTAAAGTTCCATGTACATGTGTCCAGCAGCGTCTCCCTCTGAGCCCCTCCATCTTTGCCCTGTGTGTCAGAAACACTCATTATCGGCTCATTAAATCTCATTCAGAACTCACTTTGTCCTTTTAAGGTGAAATGGCGGCGTTAAAGGCGTGAGTGGGATCATGTAAGCATATTTCTGCTGCAGAGTGTAAACTTTGACAGTAAAGTGCATCAAGGAGAACCTACGGAGAGTTTTATAAATCCCATATTTTTTCCCGTACGTGAAATTTTGGATTTTGTCACGTAGATTTTGAGGCACTCGTAAAAATGAGGCCCCTGGCCTCGGACAGGTCTTAGACCTCCACCAATCACATCCACACAGATATGGAGGAAGAAACGTCTGTCTCAAAAACACACACACAGTATAAACTTGCAAGTGAATCCCTAATGCACTTTTTTTTTCGTTACAGTTGTTGTACCAGACTTTTTATAAAAATTATGACATTGTTTACAGTGATCCAAAATTATTTCTCACCCTTAACTCATTCTGAGCGTCCTAATTTTTCTCTGCAATCAGTTTGTAAGTGCTTCCACAACTTTCAGAGGATACAGTTTTGTCATCATGGTAATGCTAACAACCATTAGCATGCTAACAGCGCACCAGCTTTACATCCTGGTTCGCGGAAATTAAAACCTTTTACATTACATCTATACTGAGGCAGATGTTCTAATTATTGCTGTGACTTAAACCAGACTTCAGCTTTGTGTAGATGATATTCTTGTGTTTTGACTTCCTGTTCATGGGAGCCATTTTGAGGACTTTCAGCATTCGAAAGATAACATGTTTTCTTATAGATGATTATTATTCCTCCCCCCCCCTGAAATCCATGGATGTGAAAAGCGTATCTTGGCTGGCCAGGCTTGACGTTGCTAGGAGTGTGTGTGTACTCCCTGTAGGTTTACACATGTATAAAACAGTGGAACGTGATTTGGAGTCTCAAACAGGACGTCATAACCTCAATGGAGAACAAGTCTAGTGCCTCGTATATTACTGTAGATGGTTATGTGGAGGTGCAGAAGTATGGTAGTTTTTACTTTGTCCTTATGATCTCAGCTTATGTTCTAATTCTGTTCAGTAATAGCCTGATTGTGTATCTTATATGGATTCACCCAAACCTCCACGAGCCCATGTATATTTTCATCGCTGCTTTGTCTGTGAATTCTATTTTATATAGCTCCACAATTTACCCCAAACTGTTGATTGACTTCCTGTCTGAAACGCAGGTAGTGTCTTACGCAGGCTGCCTTTTCCAGTGGTTTACGTATTACAACTTGGGAGGTTCTGAATTCATGCTCTTGACAGCTATGGCGTATGACCGGTACGTTTCTATTTGCAAACCGCTCAAATACGCAACAATAATGAGCAGGAGAAATGTCATAGTTTTAGTTGCGTTTGCATGGCTGTTTCCTCTTTGTCAGACGATTGTTCCATTGTGTCTGAATGCGAAGAGAAAGATATGTCATTTTATTTTTAAGGGAATTATCTGCAATAGCACTGTTTACAAACTGTACTGCGTCGGCTCAACAGCACTAACCATCTACGGACTCATCGTTTTTGCCAATCTGGTCATTTTACCTGTTCTCTTTATACTTTATACTTATTCAAAGATATTTTTCATCGCACGACGCTCCGGTGAGATGAGAAGGAAAGCGATTGAGACCTGTCTGCCTCACCTAGTCATTTTGATAAATTTTACAGTTTTTAGCGCTTACGACGTTCTTTTACTGCGCATTGAAACTGAATACACCAAAACAGTACGGTTCATAGTGACTCTGCAGATTATAATGTACCATCCGTTATTCAACCCGATCATTTACGGGCTCAAAATGAAGGAAATAAACAAACACATTAAAACTTTGTTATGTCTATTCATCAAACCAAAATAAAATATAACGTGGATTGTTTAAATGTGAGTCGTGGGTTTCAGTCACATGATTTTGAACTGCTTTGAAGGACTTTTTGAGGTAATACTTGATAAATATTTGATTAGAATTATTAACTAGTGTAAGTGTAAGTCTTAAAATTCCTGTTTGTTGTTGATATTATTTTGTAGCCTGCTGTTCAGTCTTGCTTTTTAGGTTCTTAATGTAATGTTTTAAATAATGGGAACATCTTTTACTTACCGTGAATGAAAATAATTTGCATTCAACACATTTAAGCATGTCATAATTTCAGAGAAATAAGCAGACACAAGTTTGAATCGGGTTTTCCAAATTAATCTCAATGTAAAGTCATTTCAAGTGACAGCGAGTAAAGTTTGTGCTGATAGAAAATGTAAAATACAGTATATTATTTGTGCTCATTACACAGATATTAACCATAAACCAGGTCAACAAATCTGAAATCTGGCAGTTAAACCGTAAATTTCACCGTAGAGTTCTGACCAGTCCTCCGTTTTCACCCACTTTTAAATGTCGTGCAATGGGGAAAGGTATTTACAAAATTTCACAGTCAAAATGATTCCAACGTGAAGTCCCTCTCCTCAGCAGGGTTATATGTTGTATAATAAAGTTTAAATGAAAATGTATTTAAAATTTCGGTTTATTTTAATGTGCTCAGTGTGCAGATAACTTTTGGGAAGACCACATGTACTAAGTCTGTTTTTTTCCCTGTAACATCTGATCAAATCCATCCCAATTTAAAGCTGAAGTTTGAATATAGAGCGACCTAGATACACTGAGCCAACTATCTGACCCTGTATAACCTGGATCCTAACCCTAAACCTTAACCATTTTCTTATTTATAACACTTTTCTAAGCTTCATTTCTTTTAGGCAAGGCAAGTTTATTTGTACAGCACAATTCGTACACAAAGTAATTCAAAGTGCTTTACAGAATAAGAAAGACATTACAATCACAATACAACAAATCAAAACATAAAAAATCATTAATAATCACCATCAAATTAGCATTAAAAGAGAAGAGTGCAGAATAAAAACCTTTCAGTCGTATGCACAGATAAACAGAACAGTTTTGAGTCTGGATTTAAACATTGTCAAAGTAGAGGCACCCCACAGGTCAGGGACATTTTATCTGAATATATATATATCTATCTTGGTAACTACAGTTTTCAAAGCTCTTGGGAATGTTCCAGATTGAAGTGACATGTTAACAATGCAAGTGAGTGGTGATACTAAAGACCAAACCATGCCTCTGGATCTGACTGTTTACAGATTAGCGCCTGTAGACTATACTCAACTTAACACTGGGCCTTTCTGTGTAGAGTTTGCTTGTTCTCCTTGTGTCTGGATGGATTTTGTCAGGGCTCTCCACTTTCCCCATTCAACCCAAAACAAGCACAACAGCAAAGGTGGAAAGTTTACTGAAGGTTTGTACTCAAGTAAAAGTACAGTTACAGGGCTGGAAATGATACTGCTGCCACATTTACCTACATGAGTAAAAAGCACACATGGAAAATACGACTCAAACTACTAATTTGTTTTTTTACACAATTTTAGCAGCATTTATCAACACAAACTTAATAGCAGTTTTAGACCTCTGACCAGCAGTGATCAGATCTGTGATGCAGTGCTGTTATGAGTGTGTTAGGATTTTAAATGTAGCTAATTACAGTTAAATAGAATGATACTCAATCACTGGCTTAAAAATCTACTCGAAAAGAAACAATTACCCCCCAAAAAATCTCCTCAGTTACAGTAATTTGTTCAAAATCTGGAGATGGTTTCCATGGTTTTAGGTTTCCTCTGCGACACTTGCTTGAAAGATAAACGATACCTTAAATTACTGTAAGATCTGTGGAGTGGTAAGACCACTCAGTAAGAATGCTTTTCGGGGTATTTTTGAGTAATGATAATGACTAATTTTTGAATAACTGAAAAATGCAAACCTTGGTGATGCTGGTTTCATATTGGATATTCACCTCCACCTTCTGCTGACTGTGCCCCACTCAGCCATACTGTGAGGCTCCAGTTGGTATGCTGGTTAAGGATTGTTAATAAATTACTCTTGTAGTGAATAGTTTGTTGAAAAAATGAATTCTTTAAAATTGCCAAATGCAATTATGTGTCGTAACGGTGGGTGTAGCGGACCAAAGACGTGCAGGACTCGGGACAGGTTTACAGTGTTTTATTTACAGTTAGTGAAAGGTTCAGTCTTAATAGTTCATGTAACACACAGGGAGCAGGAGGCGAACCAGACGGGAGTGGTGCCGAGCAGGGACGGGAAACCAGGACCGAGACGAGGACCGGATCAGGGTGAGACCAGAGCACGCCAGGCAGAGATGTCCAGAGTGAGAACGAAGACAGCCAGGGCCGGATCACAACGGGACCAGGAGCAGGGCCAGGGAAGATCCAGCAGGGATAGTCCAGAGAGCGGGAGACAGGGCAGGGTGAGACCAGAGCACACCAGGCAGAGATGTCCAGGGCGGGCACGAAGACAGCCAGGGCTGGAGACGGGAAGCAAGTCGGAGACCAAGACGGGACAGGAGGAAGGCAGTGAGGAGGACTGTACTGGGGCTGGAGCGCAGAGGCAGGAGCAGGGACGAGTGAGAGCAGGAATCTGGAAAGTAGCAGAAATCCGGTAAGTAACGGGCAACACCAATACAAAGCTAGACTGAGGCATATACGTTGACACACGGACAGTCTGGCACCGAGTGTCTGAAGCTCGTCCATCTTAAACTCCGCAGCAGGTGGAGGTGATTGCGCTGATGTGCTCCAGGTGCGCGCGGGAGGAGCCAGCAACTCCGCCCCGCTCCGGACTCAGGCAGGTGCGGGAGGGGGAGAGCACACAGGGAGACACAAGAGAGGCAGATAATACGTGCCTCATGACATTATGAAAAAATATTAAATGTAAAACCAAACCAAGTTATCAAAGTAGTCCTAGACCTCAGGTATAATACATACCTTTTGTTTTCCTTTGGGGGTTTTAAGGATTTTTTTCATAAAAAAAAACAAAATGTGATTTCTTTCAATAGCCTCTAAGTCAGATGATCTAGGAAATTATAGCAGTCCTTGTCCCTACATATCATGCACACCTTATGGTCTCCAGAGTTAAGACTTTGCTTAGACCTAGGAACCCCTAGGAACATGTGGACTGGTTGAGCAAACTCCCCAAGCTGCAGCTCGCTTGGCCTGCCTCAGGAGTCCTACAAGCCAACAAGGCTTGACTCCATCAGTTGATGGCATCCCTTACTTTCACCATCTGCCACGGGGTTTGGGGGGACAGGCACCGGAAACTTTATGACCACAGTTATGATCAACTGCATTGACAATGGAGGTGGAGAACATGTTCCACTTGGAAATGTACTCAGTAAACTCTTCTTTCTGGCTTATTCTCCTGCCGGGGAATCCAACTCACCACCAGGTGGTGATCAGGTGACTGCTCTGCATTCTCTTCAGCTCTCTTCAGTTGATCATAAACCTCTTTCCAACCCTCGTGTTCAGATCAGGGAGGCCAATCACCCCTCACTACATTGCCCACGTGTGCACTGAAGTGCCCCAGTACAACAGCGGAGGCCCTGGTCAGTGCACTGTCCAGCTCTTCTCACGGCTGTTTGGTCCATAGGCCGACAGTGAAAGAGCCGTGTCTGAAAGCAACCCAGGTCCAACCCATATCCCTTAAA